>NW_027397132.1:4055133-4314112 GCF_003265705.2 Callorhinus ursinus
CATCACCACCATCACCACCACCATCACCACCATCACCACCACCATCATCATCACCACCACCATCACCACCATCATTACCATCATCACCACCATCACCACCATCACCACCACCATCACCACCATCATCACCACCATCACGACCACCATCATCATCACCACCACCAGCACCACCATCACTACCATCACCACCATCACCACATCATCTTCATCACCATCATCATCATCTTTATCACTGTATCCACAGAAAACGGTGATACTCTCCCTTGCCCTCCAAGACAGAACAAAGAACAGTAGCCTCCCTGGCTTTGACCGTGCAGGGAGCCAGAAGCTGGAGACAGGGACCCTGCATTGGGGACTGAGTTGGAACGGGAGGCTGGAGAGTGGCCTGTGAAATGTGGGCTCCCCTTAGCCTTTATTGGCCGGTTCTGTAAGGACTGACTGATGACCCAGGCAGGAAAGGGATGTTTTCTGTGTTGCACCATTCCCTGGGCTCCTTATTGTTATTCATAACCAGCTATTTGTCGATTGGGTACCTTCTCTGGTCTTGATCTACATGTTCACACCCTTCTGTGTATCCAGCAGTGCCCTAACAGTGGGGTAACTAAGGGATTTGCTGCTACAAAAGGTTTGAAAAACATGTGCTTAAGCTTTCAAGACCTCAAGGAATTTTATTCACTAAAGACCTTTTGAAATAATTGAGCCACTGACCAAATGAGATGAGGACTGTTTTGACACAGTTGGGATAGGGAGCAAGGACCAAATGCTCATGATAAGGGGACACAGACTTTTCTCCAAAGGGAGGTGCAAAGAGCAATACTCCTGAAAGATCAGTGGCAGCCCCAGTTTTATTTAATATTCTTTTATAAGAGCCGAAGGAGGTGGGGGATGGGTGCAGAGAAAGCTCAGGGTTAGCAGATAAAAGGACAAGGGATTCAAAACTGATGACAGGGAAACAGGAAGATCTTAAGACCGTGCAGGTGGGCAGGAAGGAGGGAAATGAGATCAAATGTGAGCAAGTTCAAGGTGATATACTTAATAAAATGGGAGCCCTTGGAGAGTGCCCTCAGCATGCTGCTTCAGCAAAGTCACTGTTTTCTAGACATCACCAAGAACAATAAAAAAGAGGAAAGGAAGGCTGTCTATCACTTACACATTAATGTCATTTCTGTATCCCCCCCCCCCCCAGTTCCCTATATTTGGGAGATGTTCTGAGCTCTAGCTCAGTAAGGCACAGTATCGCCAAGTCTGGGAACAGCTGAACTAGGGAACTGGGTCAAGGAGGGGAGCCTGCTATCTGCTGAGTGCGCCATCTGGCTTGTTCAAGTGTTAATGGTCTTGTTACCTTCCAGAGGCTGACCTACAGAGAGGATAAAAGCCATAATGCCGCTATCACTTCCCGAGATACCCTATCAATTCAAGTGGTAGATGGCTATGTTTTTCTCTCCAGATGCTTGTGTGCAATCAGTGATCTCCCAGCCCCAGTGGCAAGATTTGTGAGCCACAGATACTTAGGATGAGCTGGCTACAAAGCTACTTCCTATTTCTTGTGCCCTGTAGTTCAGTACCCAGTGTCAATTTCCCTGTTCAGATTTCCAGTGTGAGCTCATTGCATGAATGGCCCGAGAGAACTCTCCGACCAGCTGGCTCTCTCAAATGAGCTCATTCTGCCGTTTTCACTCCTGTTTTCTTCCATAAGGCTGAGTGTAAGAGCAAAGGAGCGTTGGCTTCTAAACAGTATTATGTGTCATCTAAATAAATACATTTCACTGGGGAAAACATGCTAAATATGATATTCCCATGAGTCACAAAACAGTTGTGCTGGCTTTGCAGCATAAACCTGCTCCCCCATCAGTCCTAGTGATTGGAGAAGAATGGAGGAGTCACATTTCAGAATGGGTGATCCCCAGAGAAGCAGGAAATGGTCACCTCCTGCCATTCTAGGGGGGCCTTATGAACGGCCACAGACAGCACTTAACGAATAGCACCCAAATAAAATGTAATGAGGGTCCACAGAGCTCAATACAGATTTGGAGTTCATGGAGAGGGAGAGAGATGGGCAGAGGGAGTTCTATGAAGCAGAATGATCGTATCTCCCTTTGCTTTGATTCCTATTACGATTTAAAAAAATAAATCAAACCCCACATGCCTTCCGCCCACCGCCACCACTGCCAAGTGCAAGGAATCTTGAGTTCAGAAACAAATGGGCTGATACTTGCAAAGCCTCTTTGTAAAATGCACAGTGGTATAGGCAGAGCTTAGTTGTCATTATTTTCATATAAATGACCATTTAGGTTTGCGTCTCTCTCCGTAGACTTGGCAGGGATGGTGTGGGGACTGAGGAGAAGGGCTTTAGAATCAAGTCAACCCCCATACATCTTAAAATGTCAGAGGATCTTAAAGGATGTCTTTGGCTGTGACCATGTTCAGTGCATTCAAAATTCAGGAGGCATGAAAAAAAAAAAGAGTATGTCATTTTACTCTCCCCAGATGGCAATTTCGTTCTGCATTTCCCTAATTAATGGGAGGCTACCCATGTCTCTGTGATGAAAGGCTCACTGTGACATTACCATGGTTTCCTGCTGTACTCTACAAAGGTGAGATTGCCTATTTCCTTAAGACACCTTTTTCAAGAACATTTTGAGACTGCCCCCAGGAGAGAGCCAATAGGCATAAGGATATCACCCTCAACTGTTGAGCAAGGTTTGAGGGAGATTATCCTAACAGGGCTGTCACCTTCAAATCTTAATCCTTTTGGACCTCTACAAACAGCCAATTGGGTTCCCTTTACTCACGTCTGAGAATGCCCCTGGCAAAGGTAGACTAAGGACATTTCAGAGGCAACGAGCAATAAAGAGGCCAGGTCTAAGAAGCCAGAAGCCCTCCATGGTCCGGCTATTCCCACAGCCCTGGCTTTGGTTTTTGATGTTCATTCCAGCAGCTCATGAATCTCTGAAGCAAGTCAGCCCCAACCCAGTGCTGAGAATTACACGTGGAATGTAGTCTTCCAAGGAAAAAAAATCTGAAATTAAATCCTTGGGTCCTTTGATAATATCGTTCAAAAGCAAAATTGTCCGCTCAATTATCCAGGCAGCACTTTTCGCCTATGCAGAGAAAAATGACACACACACAACAGAGCTAATATACTTAATCTTATATTTTCAGAGGCATATACCCTAGAATATCTTTGTTAGTGTAATTAATTTAGTTGAGTCATGCCTACCAAGAAATTTTTAAATTATAGTGCTATTTGAATAGGTGATATGATGACAATAAACCAACATTCTTTAAAAAAAAAAAAAACCCTCATAGTTATCGTCAAGTGATAGGAAGAAATTGAGAGAGGGATGCAAACATTACTGTGAAGGCTTGAACAACCACAATTTACGGCGAAGAGATAAAAACCAAACACCTCAGCCATATTATCGTCATAATTGTGTGCCGTTTACCCATCTTGTTAAATAAACAGATCATGAAATGTGAGAGGACGTCTCAAAACATACATAGAAGGTGTTAGAGTGATTTTGCGTAGGCTGCCTGACTTAATTGTAAATTGTTTTTCCTTTCAGCAGGAAGTGAAAAGGTATTAATTAGTAGTGATTTCGACAAGACTGAAAGTCCATGGACTTTGGCTCAGAGAGAACTCTGCAAAGGCGCTTGCATCCTTCAGAGGTTCTTTTGGTTTGGGTTTTTTTGGTTTTTTTAAGGTGTTAATGGCATTTTGTTGTTTGCTAATCCCTGGTGTGGGCACACACTGGAAGAGCCAAGATTTGATAAGTGTACAAGTGGCTCAGGTTTTAACAAGGAACATTTGTCCTCTCCCTCCAGGTGGCAAAGGGAGAAGCTACGTTGCACTGTGTGGCCCCAGGGAGCTGCCAACGAAGGAGCAGGGCAACGGCCACTGGACCAGCTGTCTCTTACAACTTCAGAGGAGATGGCACCAAATCGAAATCTCACTCAACGCTCTCTTCCCAGTGACTTGTTCTGTGCCTTTTCCACCAACAGATTTTTATTCTCGGCAGCCAAAATAATTTATTGGTTTCCACTGTTCTCCTTGGCTGAATTCTCAAGTACACCGCCTCCCCGCTTTCTGGACAGACTCTATAATTCAGTTGGCATCTCATCAGCACCTTGCTGCTCTTCCATCCTGCCTTTCTCCAGAGTCATGATTCTTTCTTCCTTCTCAAGTCCAAAGGGGAATCACAAGCACAGAGACACCATCCAGTTCAGGTTAAACTGAACGGGGATTGAACTCTACCACATGTTTGCTTCTTTGGTGAACTAAGCTCGGTATCTCCTTTGCACGGGTAGTGAATCAACTTCACTAAGGCAACCAAACTGCCCTTTTCCTCCTGGTCAGCATCACGATTCTGTGTTTCCCACTCACAGGCATGACTCTTAACTGCATGATCGCCAGGAGCGTGTTCTGAGCTTCACGTGTCCTGTTTTACCTGGATAATTAAAGCCATCCTCCTGTTTGTGCAAAAACAAAACCATTAAGACATAACAGGTTCTTTAGGTAAGTTGGGAATGGGGTCTTTGCGTGTGGGCAGTGGGTCTGGTGGTCAAATTCAGACTGTCATCTTTGGCAATCCATCTTTCCAGGGAGACCACAAAGAGTATACATAACTCAAATTAGCCTCTCCGCTGCAGACAAAACAAAGTGATAATATGGAAGTGAGAATGACTCATTTATTTTTATTTATTTTTTTAAAATATTTTATTTATTTATTTGACAGAGAGAGACACAGCGAGAGTGGGAACACAAGCAGGAGGAGTGGCAGAGGGAGAAGCAGGCTTCCCACGGAGCAGGGAGCCCGATGCTGGGCTCCATCCTAGGACCCTGGGATCATGACCTGAGCCGAAGGCAGATGCTTGACAACTGAGCCCCCCAGGCGCCCCGAGAATGACTCATTTAAAATAGATGTTGGAGTCAGCTGTGGTCTGTGTAACATCTGTGTGCGTTTCACACCACCCTCTGTTTTTTGTGTTTGTTTTTGTTTTTTGTAGTTTGGACCTGAGACTTCCATTGGTCCATGACTTTCAGTGATGGATTCCAGGGAACTGTGAGCAGCCAGTGGGAGAAATGGCTGGCGAGCCGGCTGCCCCCTAGAACAACGGCCCACCTTGCAGCCTCCACACACCAGGGAGCAGGTGGAGGGAGCATAGCTGGCCAATGGTCTCGACACCCAGGAAACACAGCCCATGTCAAGAAACTCCAGAGCGCCACATCTTCCCAGTCCAGCTGCAGGACCCACCTACACGCATCTCTAGCATATCATATCTCAGCGTTTTACTCTGTAAGTCAACATTTTTGACACAAACAATGTGAAGGAGTTAACTTTCTAAAACATTGGCAGCAAGTGAGGGACTGGAACAGGGCCCCGAAGAGAGGCAAACCTCGCACATATGGCTAAAAATAATACCTACATCTCCTTTTGCAGCTTTAATTATTTTTACACCCCTGGTGAGCTCTCTGAGGGCTGGGATGTCCCAAGCCTCTCCACAGTCTCTGACACTGGATTGTTACTTTATTTAAAGCAGACATCAGACGAGGGAAATGGGAAACTGAGGGTCAGGAGGGAGTTTGGGAGCATTGTCAAATCCACCTACAGCTGTCGGCGGGACACCTGCTCCCTCAATAGCCATGGGTACGGGATCTTGAAAACCAACCAAAATTTAGATCTCCTTCCCCACTGCTTTGCAGGACTCAGGAAGTGATAGATGGTCTTCCACACGTTGAACGTGGAGCCCCTGCCTTCCACCTGGATCAGCACCAAGGCAGTTTAGAAGACAGCCCCTCAGGATGAACCTCACTGTCATCATGCTGAAACAATGAAGCCAGCCATTAAAGAGAAGACGCTGGAGGATGCTGCATGATTCCTTCATACAGAAGTCAAAAACACACACAATTAATTTATGGTGACAGAAGTCACAATGGTGGTGAATCTTCGTAGGGGCTATCATTGAGAGGGGGCTTAAGAGAACCTTCTTCAGCGCTGGCTTCTATACCATGTTCTGGATTTATTTGCTTTGTAAAGATTTATCAAGTTGTACACTTAAGATGTGTGAATTCACTGTATGTAAGTTACACCTCATTAGTTATGTCTTTACATAACTTTCTTGCTCTCTCTCCTTCTAGCTCATAAACTATGAAAAATGTCAAACATACCGAAATGTATAGGGAATGATAACTTACATTCTGAGTACTCATGATTTAACTTTAACAGTATTTTCCTTCAAATCTTTTTTTCCTCGTTTTTTTTTTAAGATTTTATTTATTTATTTATTTGACAGAGAGAGAGACGGTGAGAGAGGGAACACAAGCAGGGGGAGTGGGAGAGGGAGAAGCAGGCTCCCGGCTGAGCAGGAAGCCCCACGCGGGGCTCAATCCCAAGGCAGACGCTTAACGACTGAGCCACCCAGGTGCCCCTTTCCTCATTTTTGAAGAAATAAAGCATCATAGGTGGAAGTGAAATCCTTGACGTATCTGTCTCTGATCGCATTGAGAGGTAACCACCACCCTGCATTTAGTGTTTTTCACTCCCATTCATGTTTTTTATCTTCCTCACATAAGTATTTTGCGTAGCCATAAAAAATACACAGTATTGTTTTGCAGGCTTTTAAACTTCATATAAATGGTATCATATACTTTGAGTCACTTTGCAACTTTCTTTTTCAGGTAAGAGATTTTTGTTTCGAAGCTTAGCTATATGGATCCATGTACCTCTGTTTGCTTCATTTTAACCACTAGGTAGTACTCCCTTGTGAATGTAATTGCAACTTATTTATCCATTCTCCTAAAGATAGACATTTGAGTGACAAAGCCTTCTGGCTGCTTCCCAAATCCCCTTCCCTCTTCCTCAGTAACAGACCCCACATTATTCAGATCGCAGTGCGAAAGGATACATTTCCTTACCTGTCTTGTTCTCAGATGTGGCCACCTCTATATTTTGGCTGCTACAAAATAAGCAGGGGTTCCTGAGTGGGACCAAAGAGCATCAGACTGGGGGTTTTATTTCTTTCCCTCTTGTTGCTTAGAACGTCGGTTTGACACAAGGAGCTCCATCCCCCATCTTAAACCACCGCTTGGAGTTCCTTGAGAAATCCTGTTGGGATGAATTTCAGTTTATAAATACATTGATGGAGAACCAATATCTTTATTACACTGAACATTCCTAAGCTTGTATGTGATTTATCCATGCATTAAAACAAAACAAAACAAAACAAAAAATAAAAACCCCACCTCTAGCCATGTTTTGTACTTTTCTCCATAAAGTTTTAAAAGTTTTGATATGTCCCCAATTGGTGTAAATACTTTTGGTTGTTGTTGTATGTGTTTTTCTTCTATTATATTTGTGTGTCTTCTCCTATTACATGTTTCTAACTGGTTTCCATTGTTATAGAGGAATGTTATTTCTTGGTTTTGCATTTTGATTTTACATCCTGAATACTTCTGATCTCCTCAGTATGGGCTCTAAATTTCCTGATTTGCTCAGGAAGAGTCCTGGTTTTCACCTGTTGATCTGGCCTCCCATTTGGTTTAGCATTTGTCCCAAGTTCCTCATTCCTGATGAAGTGATATTTCTAGCAATTGCATTCAAATGGACCACAATGGATTAGCAAACCTCATCTTTGTAACTCCAGCTTTTGAAATGGTGTCATGCAAGTCTCATGGGAGATATCTTGGTCTTTGTACAGTAAACAAAGTTCTCACTTGAACACATGGTTTAATGTGAAGGATGATCAGCGATAACCCCCTTTCTTTCCCAGACTCTTTTACTGTACAAGATAACTGACCCCGCCCTTTATAGGCTAGCAAGCAGAGCACCGGCTTTTATTTTTTTTTATTTTTATTTTTTTTAAAGATTTTATTTATTTATTTGAGAGAGAGAATGAGAGAGAGAGAGCACGAGAGGGAAGAGGGTCAGAGGGAGAAGCAGACTCCTTGCTGAGCAGGGAGCCCGATGTGGGACTCGATCCCGGGACTCCAGGATCATGACCTGAGCCGAAGGCAGTCGCTTAACCAACTGAGCCACCCAGGCACCCAGGGCACCGGCTTTTAGAACAAAAATTCTTGAACCCTCTTTGTAGCACTGTGAGAATTTGGTTTTGCCATCATGATTATGCTAAATTTATAAAATTATTTCCGTAGTTTCCCCCTCTTTTTCTAGTCTCTGTAATATCTTTTATAAGATAGGGGCTCTCTATTCAATGAAGGTTTGTTAGAATTCATCTGTAAAACAGAATCAGGGCCTTTTGTCTGTGTGTTTGGAGTGTGGGGATATGGGAGTGATGGGAGGTACTTTTGATTGCTGGTTCAGTTTCTTTAATGGTTGTTGGTGTGTTTGGGATTTTTTAAACCTTCTTGAGTTGATGTTGGTAGTCTATATTTTTCCAGAAAATTATTCATTTTATCTAAGCTTTTGAATTTGTTGACATAAAGTTATTCATTGTATCTGCCTAATTTTATTTTGTTTTATTATTTATTATTATTTTTATTTATTATTCCACTCAGTGTGGAGCCTAACACAGGGCTTGAACTCAGGACCCTGAGATCAAGACCTGAGCTGAGATCATGAGTCAGATACTTAATTGCCTGAGCCACCCAGTTGCCCCTATTTATTTTATTTTATTTTATTTTATTTTATTTTATTTTATTTTATTTTATTTTATTATTTTATTTTATTTTAATTTCCTTCATTAAAACAAATCTCAGCTATATGTGTTTCTATTCCTATCATTGTTTACTTATGTTTTTTTCATACCCTTTTGTAAGAAACTGTTTATCTTCCATCAACCTTCTTTCCATTTTGTTTGCCTTTGTGGAAGAGCAGCTTAAGACCACTCAGGGGTTGCTCCTACCCATTCAGTGGCCCAAGCAGTGGGAGCTGCAGACCAGTCTTCAGTGGCCGCCTGGGCACTCCAGTCTTCAGCAGGGAGCTGTGGAATAGGCACAGAGGGCACCTGCCCATCTTCGGACGAGTCTGCACCTTCAGGCTGAGTAGCAGTGGACTCAGGACCTGGAGCAGTCCACTCACCCTGAAATTCCTCCTGGGTCACAGCCTTTTCAGCAGAGGCCTGCTCTTCCTTTTCAATCTCTTCGGGATCTCTGTAGAAGTAGAGATCAGGCACGACCTCCCATGAGTGTTCCCTGGAAATGGTGCCACGCATGCTCAGAATTTCCCCGGGGCCAGCATCCACCACATCACACCTGCTGAGTGACCTCTCTTGTTGTTGCAAGGGATGGTGATGTCCACATAGCCCAGGGGAGAGTCTGTGTTACACAGAGCGATGGTGGGCAGGTTAACATAAGCCACCTCTGTGAGAGGCTGGTTGTCAACCCTGGGATCTGTAACCACCAGAAGGCTGGGCTCCCAGAAGGCTGCCTGGATCTGGTTCCTGAAGCTTCCAGGAGTGAAGCGGTCAGCAACAGGAGTGGCTCCAGTAGAAGCAGCAAATTTCAGCACAGCTTGCTGGCCAGTATTCCTGGACGATATGACACTGACATCAGCTGGGTTTTTAATGGCAACAATGACATGTACTGCCAGCAGAAGCTTCTCCCAGGTTCTCCTCAGAATCATGACATAGATGCCGTCATTTCTCCTTTTGTAAATGTACTGTTCCATTTGGAAGTCAAGATTGGTGCCACCTAAGTGGGTTCCTGCTGCAAGGAATTTAAGGACCTCCTCCTCCTTCATTTGCAGGACATTGAGAGCTCCAGACATTGTGAAAGTTTCCCTTTAAGTTATGATGGGAACGCAGAACAACACCGTATGGACCCCTCTCTGGGTAGTGCCGAAAAGCTCCATCCATTTTTAAATCTTGCTAGAGGCTTGTCTGTTTTAGTTGTTCCATTAAAAAGCCAGTTTCTGTTACTTTGTAACATTATTTCTCCTTTAACTTGGCTTTCTATTTTGCTCATTTTCATTAATTGCAATTTTTTCCCCTGTTAAAAAAGTAGCATTTTAACATAAGCAGGAGTTCATTGCATTTGCCAGTAAATTTCATGATTTTTTGTGCTGTTTCTCATTTCTCATGCCTTTCTTCTTTGTCCACTTCCCTCCGACATTGAGTATCTACTGGTAATAAAGTCTTTTATTTGTTGTACATCTGAAAAATATCTCTTTTGCCTTGAGTGCTGAATGATTGTTTAGCTGGGTATAGAATCCCATGGAAGGTGTTTTTAAGATTTCTTTGCTGTGCTTATTACATTTTATAATTATATACATTATGCGATTATTTGAAAAATGTCCATCTCCCACCAGAATGATTTTCCTGTTTTGTCCACCACTGTGTATCCTAATCTCTAGAACAATGCCAGGCACATAATAGGCACTCAATAAACAGTACTGAATGAATGAGTGAACAAATGAATCCCTCACTAGGTTTTCTGTTCTCTGAAGGCAAGGTGGGTGTCTCACTGTTCAGGGCTGGGTTCCAAGTGACTTGCCTAGTGCCTGACATAGTAGGAATTAAACAAACATCTCCTGAAGGAATAAATGAATTCACGCAAGTTCTAAAACCAAAGACTAAGAATAGTACTCTTAGAAACTAGTGCCTTCTGAAAAAGCAACCTTTGGAGTCTTCTAAGCCCAGATTTTCTTTTTTTAAAAATTTCTCCCCTGGGGTTACCTGCAAGGGAGTTGGGGACAGAGAGGGGCCTTTCATGAAAGCAAGGCCTTCCTTGGATTGTTCCCTTTTACCAAATCTGCACAAACCTTCAAAGACCTGTTTCTGGAAAGGATAATGTTCTCCAGCTTAACAGGGATGCTGGTTGAGACCTTGCTTCTGAACAGACTATAAGACATCATCACTGATGGCTCCTTTAAGAGAAAAGTGTGTCACAACAGGAAAGATGACATCCAGGTGTGGGCTGCATGGAGAGACACCGGTGACTAATAAAATATTCAGCAGTTGCTGCTGTGGCCTTAGCAAGGACATGCGGCAGAGCCCACTGATGCCTGAGTGTGAGGAAGTGCACCGGGATTTGCAGGAAGGCCCATTTAGGAAGGAGGCAGGGGCCTCTGAGGCCCATTGTACAGGAAGCATTTAAAGAGTTGGCCCCCTGGGAGATCTAATGCGCTTCGATTTGGCCATTTATAAAAGGGAAGGAACTATTAGGACTTGGAAAAGATGTCTGGCTTGCACCATTTAGAGGACACAGGGGTCACCCTGTGTGTCAACAAAGGAAGAGGGTCATTCATAAAGCCCTAAGTCCATTCGTCAGCCCTACAATCCAGCTCACCAGGCCGGGGGTGTGGTGGCAGGGGATGCGCTGCTGTGTTTCTCTACTTTCTGGTCAATTCTAACAATTTGCAATCGAACGTCTGCTCTCATGTGTGGTCCATCTCCAAGCTGTGTCTGTAGACACAGATGGCGCTTTGTCCTGCTCACAACCACCTCCTTCCATTGGACAAGGGCAATGATCTTGTAACTGATGCCCTCTGCCAATTGGTGATGGGGCTACAATGCATATCTCTGCCTCTGGTCACTCATCAGACCACACAGCTCACTGACAGCCAAGTTGGAGAGACACAAAAATGTGGAGGAAAAAATGAGTTTTAAAGATGCCAAAGCTAACGTGTTAGCAAGATTTTAAAAATATGTTTTCCTTGGCTTGTGGAGAACAGAGAACAGAACTTTCTCAAACTGCATCTCCTTCAGCCGTGACGTCTTCCCTGAAACATGGAAGTATAAACAGAGAACAACATCCCTTCCAAATATTGGTTCAGATGCAGGCTGAGCACAGTTGTCAAAGGAGAAGAACAAAATCGGAAGCAGAAAAGCAAATTATTCTTGAAGGCGTCAAAGTTTCCCAAACAAAGGAGAGTGCTATTTCTTTGTTAAGGGGCGGGGGGAAGACATTACGGAACATCCTTTACCCTTTAATGCTGATGTATGATAAAAATGCTTTTGCTCTGATCTGTGATCTGCCGTTTAGCTTTGCCTTTCAGAGACTCTCCGGCTTCAGTATCCTTGAGAAAGGGACTTACTGAGTGGCTTTATACAACTTTCAAGTAAAGATTAACAACAATAATAATAATAAAGTAATAAATTGGCCCCAAATCTTGGCACAACCTGAAACCATATGTTCTGAGAGTTGCTTTATTCACTGGTAATTAAGTTTTCTTTTCCCCCCACAAAATGAGACTGTTTTTTTGGATCCAACAAATAGCTTTAGGCGTATAGGCATCTTGATGGAGCCTCCTTGTCTCTTTTGAGGATCAAATCCTGGCTAGCTGTGTTTGAAGTTCAGAGCCCTGCATGACATTTGAGAAGTGTTAATAAAATAGTGGTACACATGTGAAGTTATCCTGGAACTCCAAAGACTTCATCCCAGGAGGGACCTGTAGTAACAACTCACTGACTTGAACGCAACCACCACCACAAAAGCAGGGTCTCCAAGTCACTCTGACATGATGGAATCACACATATGTCTTCATGCCCCAGGCCACCCAAAGAGCTCAGGTGTGGGGATGCCATCAAAAGTCACTGAGCATTTGAATATATGCACAGCTTGTTTGTCTTGAGTTAGTGCAGCCTTGCAAAACAGATGTTTTCCTTTTAATCCTGTTTGTACTTTGCAATGGTCACACTTGGTGTCATTTGGCTGCAGGAATCCCCCCTAGGAATGATCCTGTAAGAGAAATAGTGTGTGTATGGCGCCATCTGATTTGGGGCAGCTCCCTGCTTCTCTGCAAAGCTGAGCACAGTTAATTTATTGGAACAGAATGGGTTATGAGGGTGAGGACAAACATATAAATACCTCTTTTTTTTAAAATGCCAACTGCTAACTTTTTTTTTTTAAAAGATTTTATTTATTTATTTGACAGAGAGAGACAGCGAGAGAGGGAACCCAAGCAGGGGGAGTGGGAGAGGGAGAAGCAGGCTTCCCGCGGAGCAGGGAGCCCGATGCAGGGCTTGATCCCAGGACCCCGGGATCATGACCTGAGCCGAAGGCAGACGCTTAACGACTGAGCCACCCAGGCGCCCCAACTGCTAACTTTTTAGAATGCTAATAGAATCTAGTAATCTGGCCCTTCAAGGTACGTTTATGACTAGGTTTAATGTACTTTTGGACTTTCACCCCTCCACCAGGATTTCTTGGCTTTCCTGAGAGAGACGCATGTCTTTGGATTCAAGAGCTCAGACTAATGGCAAAGAGTCTGGGTTCAAGACTTGGACCTGCTGCTTCCTAGCTGTGTGACCTTAGGCAAAGTACTTTACCTCTCTGGGCTGTTTCTTCATCTGTAAAGGGCAGGTACAAGGAGTTATGTCATAGGGCTGTTGTGAAGATTAAGGAGGGTCCTGCACAGAAGCGCACAGAGCAAATGTGTAACACATGTTTGTTATTCTTTGTATCTGTGCTCCTCATTTCAGGCAGGCCCTTGAGCTCAAACTGCATAAAGAGCCCGCTCAAGGATCAGAGCCTTATAATGAAGCAGACGGTGTGTGTATTTCTCTTCTGCCCACGGAAACATCCACCTCACCCCCTCCTTTGGATCAAGGAGTGAAGTTCGCTACGAACCATGAAATTATCACAAAGCTCTTGCCACTGTGGTTCCCTGGTGCGAATTTTGGAACAGCTCTAGAGAGACAGTGGGTCCTTGATGAATAGGACATGGGGCAGGTCAGTTTGGGGGCATAAAGGAAGATCCGGATTCAGTGATGGTTAATTAGGAGCCTGTTCTGTGCTGGGAAATGTGTTAGTCTATTTTCATGTGTGGTTTTGTGTGACACCCACGACACAGATCTATAGGATGGGTATCATCATGATTTCCATTTTATAGATGTAATTGAGCTTTAGGGAAGCTACATAATTTGTCTGCCCATCCAAAAGTTCTCCTCTGCCTGCAGGATAAAGTCCCAGAGCCCAGGCATTTTCCATCTAGCCATCTACACATCTCTTCCATCCCCTACCTTATCCCTCACCGTCACCGGAAACCCGGTGTTCTTTTTCCTGCCTTAAAGGACACTGAGACACCCACAGCCAGCAGTGTGACCAACAGAAAATCCAACCCCAAAAAGCACTGAACTTTAATGATAGTCTTTACTGACAATTTCTCATTAAAGGCCTTCACACACAGAGGGATGTCCTAAAAACCCACTTTCCATACCTCTCTCCTCAAAGCCCTGGTTCTAATGGGAGCTGCTCATTTCATTTTCTTCTCTCCTTCATTAATTCCTTAATGCCCCTCCCTTGTTCTCTTCTCCTGCAACCCACCCCCTGTCCTTCCTCGAGGGAGGGAAAGTGGCCAGCTCTGGCCTTCTGCCCTGGCCCTGTCCCGTCCCTGCACAGGTTAGCACAGCAGTGCCAACAGGGAGGGTGGTTGGAAGACTGAAGATATGTCTGTTACCTTTTTTTTTTTTCCTTTATCGGATTCATGCTGCAGTCTAGCAAAACTGAGCCAGGGATCAGCTTCCTGCATGGGCCTTACCAGGTCTTTCCTCTCAAGACGAGCTCTGCCCAGGCAGAGCCCCCAGCCCCTCCCCTGAGTGAACAACCGCTTCACCTGGATGAAAGGTGCAGGTGCCTTCCCTGGGCTCCCATGCATTCCCGATTATAGCTCTCACGTGGTGGTCACCATACAATGTTGGATTATTCGTGTACAGATCTGTCTCCCACCTTATTTCCAGTCTCTTGAAGGTCCCACAGCAAGCCCTGCACAGATGATGGCTTCTGTTGTTTTTTAGATGGTTTAAACAAATAAGAATTGATTCTTCTCAATGACAAGAAGACAAGAGTCTTTAGTTTGGGTTCCATATTTGTCTTTTTTTGGGGGGGGAAGGGGCAGAGGGAGAGAGGGAATTTCAAGCAGGGTCCACCTGGAGACAAGAGCCCGCTGGGGGGCGGCGTGGATCTCATGACCCTGAGCTCATGACCTAAGCCCAAATCAAGAATCAAGGTTAACCCACTGAGCCACCCAGGTGCCCCTGGTTTCCATATTTGAATTGCAATATTCTGTGAATTTTTCCTCACTTGTTAAATGTGTTCTATTAGGTGTAAGGTCTATTTTATTAAAATTCAACTTTACTAACTTGAACTCACTATACAAAACAAAGTTAATTTGCCAAATATATTATAAAATAAGTTACTTTTCCTTAAATTTGGACCTTAGACAATACTGATTGCATTCTCAAGGCCCTCCAAATAAATCATGAGGTCAACCTGCCTCCAGTTTCCTAAGAAAAAAAAAAAAAAAAAAAAAAAATGGGGCTGTTACAGGTGTTGACTTAGCAGCTGCCATGGGCAGATAGGGCTAGCCTCTCCATGGTCCCGTGGCCTTTCCCTCCTGCTGGAAGCCCCACCACCGCAAGATGGCTCTGGGGTTCTAGATGGTGCATCTGTGTTCAAGAGAGGGCGAACTAGGCAGCCAAGTGAGGCAAGTCAGCTCTCTGAACTTCTACCGGAAATGCAATGGCTCTCCTAGAACTCAGCCCAGCTGCGGGCGTGAGCCAAGGTGTCTCATGGGCCCCTGCTGGGTTGCAAGGCATTCCCTAGCTTGTTTAACAGGGTCTTGTGATCGGACGTCTTTGCGTTTATTTTATTATTTTTTTATGGCAGTGAAACCCACAGGACATAAAGTAACCATATTAAAGTGAAGGATTCAGTGGCATTTAGTATGTTCACTAGGTTGTGGCACCTGTACCTAGCTCCAAAGCATCTTCATCACCAAGGAAGGAGACCCAGCCCTCAGTAAGCAGTTTCTCCTCATCGCTCCCACCCGCTGCCCCTGGTAACCACCCCTCTGCTTTCTGTCTCTGGGGCTTTACCGAGTCTGCGTACTCCCTGTAAATGGAATCCTACCACATGTGACCTTTGGCATCTGCCTCTTTCACTCAGCATCGTTTTTTTGAGGTTCATCCCCGTTGTATTGTCTATGAGAATTTTGTTCTTTTTTATGGATGAATACTTTTGTATTGTACGGATGTCCCACAATTAGTCTGCGCATTCATCTACTGATGGAACTTTGGGCTGTTTATCTTGTGACTTGAGCCCAGCCATGCTGGCTCCAATTCCCCACTGTGGACCTCTGCAGAGGGCCTGGGCCCCAGAGTGAAGAAGTACGTAGAGGAGGCTCCAGGGGTGCCCTGGTTGCCTGGAGGGAGTGATCATGATCCTGGAATGGGGGGTGCACCTGGGGACCTACTAGAAACCATCTTCGCCTACTTCCCAATCCTGCCGCGGCCCTATGAGTACCAGCCTTCTGGAAGAATTTGCCTTCTGCATCCACTTAGAACCACCAAGAAAGCAGTAGCTATCTTAACCTGGGGTCATCCAATCCAGGACTGCCTTGGCTAGAGCCCAACCAAGAACATTCCTCAGCACTGGTGTCATTTTATGTCGTTCTTATTAGTAATCACATAGGATTCATAGCCAGTTGACTCTCTACTCTTGCCAGAAGCTGACAAATTGGCCAGACGCAAGGATCATTCTTCAATAATTAAAAGCCTTTATGGCTTGCAGGAAGAAGCAAATTTTCGAGTATGCAAGTATCCACCACGGATCTGTGCAGTGCCCCTCCCAACCAATTGATGTCTGCATCCACTGTTGGCTGGTGAACTGCTGACCTTTGACTTGGCCTCCTGGGACCTCAGTTCAGCCATTCAAAGGTCCTACTAGATATCTGCAGAGATCAGGCACTTTCAGGTTCCCCTGGCATTTGCATATGAACCAAATGGTCCAGGGAAACCAAAGGATGGTCCCTGAATGGGCTCAGCACCTAGGAAGTTTGCATGGAGCTACTGTTTCAGCCCCTTTCAATTTCCTGCTCTGGAAACGTATGCACCTAGTATCCCTAGCACACCATCCTGGGCCCCCAGAGAAGGACTCCGTCTTCCTAGGGAAGGACCCAGGAAGGAAATGCCCAGCCATCAGCTTATCACAAGTGAAGGGAAGAGTTCAACATGATACACAAAGGCACCAAATGGACAAGTACAGCCCAAGATGACTTAACTTTTCTCAAAAGCAGAGATTTTATTTTAGGGTGAGGCACCAGTGCATCATGCTTAAAAGCTCTGTCTTTTGAGACAAAAAGACCTGAGTTTGATTCCACGCTCTGCCACTTACAAGCTGGGTGGCCTTGGGTAAGTTACTTTGCCTCTCTGAGCCTCTGTCCAATCTCACAAGGAGTAAGAATAATTCTGTGAAGTGCAGTGCCTGCAATAAGGTGAGAGCTCAGTAAACTGTAGCTGTTAATAATTTTCATGACTCCTCACTTCCCCATTTCACTTGCCCCATGGATCCAGACAGATCTGCCAGGACCCCTCCTCTCCAAACATCCCCCATTTCGGTCATTCCAATCCAAGGTTTTATGGACTCAAAATCTTGCTGGGGCATTTTTCTTAGGGGGCCCTCTTTGCCAGGATGGGCTGAAGATTATAAAGTGTGGTTAAGAGTTTCAAGGTCAAACCTAGTACTTCCTATGAAAATAAAAGATGGCAGTACATTACGTTGTCAAGTTAATACAGTGTGATAGAGCGTCTGCAGACTGCACATCCTGGAAGACTGTAAAAGTCTAATAGATTTAGGGAAACTGTACCTTGGGGAGCGTATTAGACAGCGCTCATCAATGGATCAAAACTGTCTTGGAGGCTCCCTTCCCAGGGAACAGCAGTGGCCCTTAAATGATTGCTTTCCCTTCAACAACCTGGAGATAAATTGTATTTCAAACATTAACTTTACACGAATGGGCCACTTATTTTGACTGGAGAGTGCACCTTATTTTACCCTAAATGAAAAAGCATATCCTTCGAAAGCCAAATTCTGCATTCTTTTAAATTATTGTAAAATGACATAACGTCATATTAATTTCCCTAGCTCCATCTCTGCTAATTTCAGATGTGTTTGGACACATTTAACTTTGTGCCCCTATCGGTGAAGTGTCTCTAATTATTCCAAAGGATGCTTTGATGCATTCAAGTTTTAATCAGATATGCAATTAGCAGAGTGTAAAGTTTATGCCTATGCTCCTAGGAAGGCATCATTTGGATGAGCTTTGATCCTGGGAAGAAATGCCATTTTACAATGGAAATGTTAACAAAAATAACCTAACTGGACCATATAGACTTCTTAAGAGTTACCACGTGAAATCATCGATATATTTTCCTCATTTTACACACTCCTAAAACTACATATGCTTTCACGACCTGAACAGTCACTTAGGAGTCATTGTTCCAAGGAGCTGAGGTTGGATGAGGAATAGCTCTTGACAGAGTCTTGCCCCTTGCTTCTCATGCATCTCTCCATTAGTTGGGATTTAATCTTTTCCATGGGGAGGACTGTTCAAATTGAGTAATTTAAACCCCCTCTAATTTAAATAGGCAATGCATCATGGTACCCCTCTGGCACCAGGCCGTCAGATGGAGCATCCATTACCAGGGTCTTGACTCCTTGGGTTCAGAGACAAGATGCTGTGGGGGGGGGATATTATGCCCATCACTTCTCCCACAAGTTTGCTGAAACAGTCCTAGGCCAGCACAGATCACAGAGCAAGGGAAACAAGTCCCATGTGTTGATGATAGGATTGTCAAAATGTGCAGCCACCTCAAATCCACCACTGCAATCACAAACACATGCACAGTGGTGGTTGCTTTGGAGACTGTTACCATTTGAGGCCCGTTGTTAAACCATACTGTAGAAAGGAGGTTAACAAATATGCATGTTCAACTAAGCAAAGAGCAACTTAACATAATTTCTGACTCTCTACAAAATAAATTTGATTGATTCTTTTTCCTCATCCTCTAATTCTGATTTCCAAGAATCACTAAATATGGTCCATTTTGCTTTCTAAATATTGTGCAGATTTCCACTTCTCTCCATTTCCACCATCACCCTCTTCACCACCCCCACCACATCACCACCACCATGATCGTTATTATTACCACCACTGCCACATCATCACCATTGTCACCACCACCATCACCACCACCACCACCACCATCACCACCACCACCATCATCACCACCACCACCATCACCACCATCGCCATCACCACCATGACCACCACCACCACCGCCATCATCACCACCACCACCATCACCACCACCATCACCACCACCACCACCACCACCATCACCACCACCACCACCATCACCACCATCACCACCACCACCACTACCATCACTATTATCACCATGATCATCATTACCCTGCTACCACTGTCACCGTCAGTACCACCTCCACCATTACCGTCACTGTCACCATCACCACCCTCAGCACCCCCACCATTACTACCACCACCATGATATTCATCCAAGTACCTCCATTTCACCACAGTAGCCTCCTGACTATTTAGCTGTACCATCCTGACTTCTTTTAGTCTAGTTGTCCCACTGCAGAGTGATCATTTCAAAGCCTGGTCATATCATAGGGCCTTCTTATAAAACTCTCCAATGGCTTCCCAGCATTCTTAAGATAATAAAATTATTTATCATGGGGCACAAGCCCCTCTACCTCTCTAGCTTCATCTCACATCAGGTTCTACTTTGTTTCCTTTGCTCCAACCCAATCCTTTCCATTTCCTGTTTTTGAAATATTTTCTCAACCCACATGTTTTGTTAAACATTGGCTGCCATTTCCTCAGGCTGTATCTTGTCAGTAGAGCTGCAGTCTTGATGGGCTTTGAAAAGCTTGGGGGAACAGGCAGTTCCTCCCCTACTTCCAGACAGATATCCCTGTTCTCATAGTTTGTGCATCTCTGACTGGTCCAACTCAGGAATAGCAACACTGTGCCAAAAGGGCATGGGCAAGTTGTACTAACCATCCCATAAGCTGAGCCATTATCTCTTTGAGCTGAGAGTCTGGCATGCTATCTCATGAGCACAGGCTGCTCTTGGGCTTAACAAATCTACAAGACTCAAGTCCCATCTAAGGGTGACCCAGGGTTCAAATTACCTAAATGTATTCTGTTCCATCACTTGTATATACATAGAGATCTAAATCAAGGTTTCCACCAGGATTGGGCATGAGGGAACCAGGACTGTTTTCTGTTCCCATGTCTCCTTTTGTTCTCTCATCCTTTGAGAAGCATGACCAGTGTCACACCCTCCTTCCCTGAACTCATTTGTGAAGCTACCGCCCTCTCAAATTCATGACGATCCTACAAAGGACTTTCAAAGAGCAGTCATGAAAATTGGAACTGTCCCCCATGCCTAGAGACAATCTAACCCTAAATCAGATAGAGAATAAAGATGGGGAACAAGAATTCTGCAAGATGAAAAATCTAATCTCAGCTCTTTCACTGAGTGTTCCTGAGAACACTCAGGATCTTCACCTGAGAAGGGGAAGAATTTCTGCCTCACCTTGACAGGGAAGGAGTTCAGAATTTCTCACCCCACACAGCCTTCCTCAAAGCTTCCCGAGTTCTGGGTTCTCATAACCCTATTTCCTTTATTATAAGTTCCCAGATGCAATGAAATGAATGTTGATATCCCTACCCCCCAAATTCATAGGTTGAAATCCTAGCTCCCAATGTTATGGTACTAGGAGGGAGCATTTTGTGGGATGATGTGGGATTCATGCCTTTATAAAAGAGGCCCCAACATGCTCCTTTCCCCCTTCCACCATGTGAGGACACAGCCAGACGGACATCTGTGAACCAGGAAGCAGGCCCTCACCACACACAGAATGTGCCAGCACCCTGACCTTGGACTTCCCAGCCCCAGAACTGCAAGAGATAAATATTTGTTGTTTAAGCTGCCCAGTCTATGATATTTTTGCTATCACAGCCCAAATGGACTAAGACACCAGCCCCAAACACAGTATTGAATACATAGTTGCTAATGATTGCTCACTAACAATTTTACATAGTTTAGATTTCTTGTCCCAGAGAGATGGTAAAGCTTCCCAAGGGCAAAGACTGAATCTTTTATATCTCTGAAATAACAAGGACATAAAGGGAGCTTTCTGGTGGGCTGGAGATATTCTGTACCTTGATCAAGGCAGGGGTTACACAGGTGATACCTGTGCAAACAGTCCCCAAGCCCGAAACTTAAGCTTTGTGTACTTTACTATGGTACCCTCCGTAAAGCTGAACAGTGGTAATGCTATGACGATTTATTTAACACCCACTATGGACCAGGCACCAGGCTATGGGTTTTATGTATATTATTTTTATCCTCATAAGAACTGGGTGAGGTTGAGATCATCCCCACTGAACAGTTGAACAAACTGAGGTTCAAAGGATGACGTAGTTTGTCCAGGGCCCCACAGCTGGTCAGTTCTGGAGTCATGGGCCCCATTCAGGCATATTCAACTGAATCTCATGTTCTTCCCAGCTGGGCTCACCAGGGCCCCAAGGGAAAAAGAAACACACACGCGCGTGCATACAAACACATGCGCGCACACACATACCCGTACACACACTTATTCAAGATGAGCTTTCAAACTAAAATTCCAAAGTACATCTTATAAAAACTGACAAACAGGGGTGCCTGGGTGGCTCAATCAGTGTCTAAAATCAAGTGTCTGACTCTTGATTTCAGTTCAGGTTATGACCTCCGGGTCATGAGACTGAGCCCCGTGTCAAGCTCCATGCTCAGCGGGGAGTCTGCTGGAGATTCTCTCTCTCTCTCTCCCTCTGCCCCTCCCCACCTGCTCTCGCTCTCTCTCTCTCATGAATAAATAAATCTTTAAAAAATGACAAATTCATCCTTCCCAAGGAAATACAAATACGAGAGCAATCTGAACAGACTTGCAGAGGATGAACCCGAAACAGTGTTTCCCAACCCCTCATGTGCACTGAACCACCTGAGCGTCTTGTTAAAATGCAGATTCAGATCCAAGACATCTGGGGTGGGATCAGGAGTCTACATTTCTCACAAGCTCCAGGGGATGCGATGCTGCCGGTCTGCGATCCACACTTTACAAAGTCAAACATCAGAGCATATTTCAATGCACATGGGATCAATCAAATCATTAGTAAAACATAAGAAATTGCTTAGAAAATTAGACAATAGTTCTTGCAAATACAAAATATTGGCATTGTCCCTGGACAGGGTAAAAACGAAAATTTCATCCCATGTGACACATTTGAAACCCATTTCTGATGGATCCAACCTGAAGCCTGGAGGTCTCTGGCTGCCAGGTATCAAGTTGTCCCACAGCCCAGCCCACCTCAGCTCCCAGGGACAGCAGAGGAGGTGACTCATGCTCTCTTTCTGTCGGAGGGAGCCCCTGGGCTCTGCTTACAGTCCTTGCCAGTGGCTTTCACGCCTGTAGCTGTAGGTACGGCACAGCTGGCTGCTAGAACAAACCCTGAGTCTGGGTTCACAGGTGAATGCGAATCACAACCTCTTATGCCCACTGTCTTTTTCTCTTGCCCTCCCTACACCCCAGATTTTGACCCACGTCAGTCTGCATGTTAGCAGCACACTCACAAAGGAAGGGTAGAAGAACCGTCAGTTTGCAAAGTAGCTGTCCTCAGTTCAGACAGAAGATGGGATTCAGCGCCAGGTTGACCCACAGCAGCTGTCTCATTCATTACTGAGAGATCAAAATAGCTGCTGGTAAGAACTCATCTAACTTAGCTTGACATACCTTGCAGTCCGTAACAAAAAAACTTCTTGTTCAGCCAGCTCTTGTATCCTGATCAACAAATTTGCTCCCTAAAAATCACACAGTGGCTCAGCAAAAAGGGAAAACAAAACAAAACAAAAAATATATATATATATAGAGAGAGAGAGAGAGAGAGAAAGATCCCCGTAAAGGTAGCCCTGAGATCTCAAGAATGTTATTCTTTGATTTTTGCTGCAATTTGGTGGACTATATGCTGAGAAGGAGATTTTCTCTCTATGTGTGCCTTTTTTAATGTCCCAGTCAGGCCACGAGGGAATGACAATCGGAAGGCCGAGTGCATGCGAGGAATGTAAGAGAAATACGGGCCTCAGTTCAGGAACGCAGAGGCAGTCATGAGCAGCAAGTTAGCAAGTTAGGTCTGGAGCTGCCAAGAACGTTCACCCCGATAGCTGTCTCTTTTATGAGATGCTGATATGCAGGGTCTGCACAGCATTGCCAGTGGCTTTGTGGACAACCCTGTTATAAGCCCTCCGCAAAGATCCAGCTATTTGGCTGTTGTTATGGGAACGGTACAATTATGGCCAAATTGGAGTGGTGATGGGGGACAGAAAAGAAAGAGGATTGGGGGTGGGCAAAATTTGCTATTTTTGCCCAAACGCATTTTGGCTGATCACCTGCACTGAATGTGAACAACAATTGGGAAGAGCAGGTAGCAGAAACCCTGCTTGGCTTCACGGATTATATGCCTCAGTTTGTGCTGGGGAAAAAAAAAAAAAAGAAAGAAAGAAAGAAAGAAATTGCCTTTAAGAGAGGAAAGATCACATCCTCTTACTTTCTTTGTAATTTCACAAAAATACTATAATTGTGCATCAGAGCAGGAAGTTCAATGATGTTCAAAGATTCTGTGGCATCTTTACTTTTGTTACTGAAGTTAATACATGTCTGAACTATGTAATTTTGCAGTTTAAGGTTTTTGATTGAAAAATCTGAAGTATCAGTCAATAATCTTCCAAAAGGATTGTTATCATTATCCAAGCAAGTCAAGCAAATGCCCGTCTACAAGCTAATTAAGATAGCAATCGAAACACCAGGAGAATCCATGCTCTATGAAATGGAGCTGCTTTTTCAAAGCCATAGGCAAGAAGAGAGTTTACTTTTCATAAAAATGGCAACATGAGTTCACACAATGCTTTCCTCCTTCCGTCTCCAAAATCATAGAAATAATGGAAAAAGTATAAAAATATGTTTTAAGACTTAACTGCCCTTGAAAAACACCCAGATTCTTTGGGAGTTAAATCTTGCAAGATAAAGCGAACAGAGAATTGACTCCATGTATCTGAGGACTGGATCATCTTGGGAGGACTTTTCTACTCACAAATGGGGGCTGAAACATAGCAACAATGGCCCAAGGTGATTGCGTGAGGGGGCAGGAATGAGCAGAGGCACGTATAGAATGGACCTGCGGTCAAATCACATCCTGTCAATGTCCCTAAGAGAGAAGAGTCCCACAGAGCTAGACTGAGGCCTCCTTATTTCAGTTCCTATTACCTGATACATCATGTCTGACTTTCAACAAATATTACAGGCACGCTAAAAAGCAAGAGGAAGCAGAATCTGAAGACACAAACCAAGCACCAGAACCAGACCTGGACATAACACAGATGTTGACATTATCAGGCTGGGAATTTAAAACAACTATGATTCATATGCTAAGGGAGATACAGGAAAAAGTGGACACGATGCAAGAACAGATGGGTAAGCAGAGAGATGGAAATGTGAAAAGAGAATCAGAAGGAAATGCTAGAAATCAAAAACTCCGTGACAGAAATGAATGTTTTTGATGGGCAAACCAGTAGATTGGACAATGGTAGAGGAAAGAACCAGTGAGCTTGAAAAATGTCAGTAGAAACTTCCTAAACTGAAAGGAAAATAGAAAGAAGAATGAAAAGAAAGGGGGACACAAATACTCAAAACAGTGGGACAATTACAAAATGTACAACATGTGTGTAATGGGGATACCAGAAGAAGAAACAGAGAAAGGAACAGAAGAGATATTTGAAATAATAATGACCGAGAGTTTTTAACAATTAACAACAAACACCAAACTACACTTACAGGAAGCTCAGAGAACATCAGTGAGGATAAATACCAAAAAATCTACACCTGGGCCTATCATATTCCAACTGCAGAAAATCAAAGACAAATGGAAAATCTTGAAAGAAGTCAGAGGAAGAAGACACCTTATGTACAAAGCATGAGGATTAGAGAATTACATCAGAGTTCTCTTCACAAACCATGCAAGCAAGAAGAGAATGGAGTGGAATATTTAATGTGTCATAAAAAGAAAAAGACCTCCAGCCTAGAAATCTGACCCAGCAAAGCTATCCTTCAAAAGTTAGGAAGAACACAAAGTGAGGAATTTGTCTCTTGTAAGAAATATTAGAAGAAGCTGTTAACTTGTTTATCTTTCCTATGTTCCTTTCCGGAAAAAAAAAAAAATCACACACACACACACACCCTTAGCATATTCCAATACTCTTTTGCAATTTGCTCTTTTCACTTAACAACATATCCTGGAAACCACTCTATCAATTCTTAAGGATCTTCCTCACTGTTTTCCCAGCTGCACAGCAATTGATTGCATGGATGTACCATCATTTTTCCATGAGTCTCCTAGGAGTGGTATTTAGGTTGTTTCCAATATTTTGTTATGAGAAACAAGGCTGCAATGCCCACCTGTTCAGATATTGTTTTGTATTTGCAGAGGTGTGTCTTGGGGGTGGGCAAGAGTAAATCCCTAGGAGTGGAATCAGAGCGTTGAAGGGTAAGTGCTTTGTAATTTTTTGGATATTGCCACATTTCCTTCTGGAGGGGCTAGCCATTTTGCATCTTATTGTGTCTTCCCCAAGAGAGTGTTGTTCAGGTCTAGAATTTTTGCCGGAATGAAAGGTAAGAGATGGTACCTGGGAGTAGTTTTAATTTCTATTCTTCTTGTTAAGAATAAGGTTGAATATCTTTTCATATGTCTAAAAGGGCTATTTGTACATTGATTTTTATGAACTATGTGGTTATGTCTTTTGTTGGTTGGCAAGTTTGTGGTCTTTCACCCCTCTCTTTTAAAAGGATTTTATATATTAGGGACATTATTACAACATATATTAGGATTTATACTATTAGGGATATATATATTTGTCTACAATATAGGTTATACTTATAGTGTGTGGTTTCTCATTTATTGTGTTTTTTACTTTGCTTACATTGATTTTTTAACCATAAAAAGGTATATTTTATGCAATCAAATAATCAGTCTTTTTATTGATTGCATATGGATTTTTCATCATATTTAGAAAGGATTTCTCCATGCCCATGTTGTAAAGGAATTCATTCATAATTTTTTAAAAACACTTTACATTAGCTTTCTAACCCATTTTGAATTTATTCTAGTTTATGGTGTGAGGAACAAATTCAATTTTGTCCAAGTATAAATACCTACTACAAAACCATTTATTAAAAAGTCTATCTTTTCCCCCAAAGATTTGAGACATCACATTTAACACATACTAAGCTTTCTTATGTCCTCAGGTCTGTTTCTGGCTTTTGGTTGATCTTTCTGTCTACTTATGCCCTAGTATCACATTCTTACTTAAAGAAGCTGTATAATATGTTTACAGTAGTTAGCCTTTATTTCCCTTTTGTGTGGTTTCCCTATTTTTGCACGTTTATTTTTCCATTTGAACATTCAAATCATCTTGTCTGGCTCTGGTGGGGGGTACAACTTGGCATTTTTATGGAGATTTTGACATCTTTATGATGCTGAGCCATCTTGTTCAGGAATAAGATGTGTCTTTTCTATTTGAAGTTTGCTTTTGTGGGAAGATATTGGATCCCTAATTAGAAATTTCACATCTTGTGCTAAGTAGGATAAACACAAATAAACTGACACACGGACAATTTTAGTGACTGCAGAGTTTTAAAGATAAACAGAAAAGATTCATCGCTACTGGAGAGAAGACGTTGATTTTCCCGATAAAGCAAAGACAGTCCAGACATCTCATCAGTAGCATTAGATGCCCTCAAACATAAAACAGCTGAGGAAGAGGGGGAACACGGTAAATAGAAAAATACAAACTGAGGAGAAAGAATTAAATCCCAACATATCAGACATCACAATCAATGTGATTGGGTTAAGCTCTCCTACTAAATATCTCATTGGATTTAAAATACAGTTATTTGCTGCTCATAAATAAGAGGCACACTTAAAACCAGATGCCTCAGAAAGGGTCATGATTATAAGGTTGTTTTAAGTTAATTCTTTGTATCCTGTATTTTTTCTAACCCCCAGGGCAAGAATTTACATTTATTTTGGAAAACAGCTTGTTCAATCAGCCCCTCATTTCCAGGCTGTTGGGGTTGGTTGGTCTGATCCTGTCACCCAGTACAGTCACTGTCTCCCCAGATTCATGTCATGTCCCCCTTTGATGGTTTCAGAAGAAGGCTATAGGGAAGGAGGCCTAAGGCACTCCACTAGAGACTCCAACTCCCTAAGAGTCCTTATCTGGATGATTTCATTCAACAAGTTGAAGATTCACCTGGCCATCTCCTCATTCATTCTATTTTCTCATCTTGTACAAATAACTTAACACGCCAGGGCTTTGACCTCCAAGATGCAGAAAGAACTCTTGATAATAACAGACTTATCACACCGAAGGTTGTTTCGCTGTAAATCCCCAAGCAACCTAAACCCCTTTCTTGAGCTGGAGAAGGAAAACATCAGCTGACAAACTAGGCTGCATTCCTGCTGATTAATTAGCACGTCACATACCTCCCGTACCTCAAAATGCCTTTGATGTGAGTTCTTTTGTTTTCAGTTTGCAGTAATTGAGAAATAAAGGTTCTAAGTCAAGAAACAGTATCAGGACAAAAGCAGTAGCTGTGTACTAGTCATTTGGTGAGTTTTAAGTGTAGCTTTCTTAAGGTGTTCATTGAGAAGTTCGGGCGAGGCATGCCAATGGTGCACCTGTCTCTTTCAGCTGATACAAGAATAATTAATTACATGAAAATGACTTCCATTGGAGGTTAATTTATTTTGGCTGACAGTCACATACATACGCAGATATGTCTTATGCTGCAGTTGAGGAGAGCTTTATTTAGAACATTTTATTTATATCTTGGGTGATTTCATTCCTAAGAAATTGAGGGAGAGAAAGAGGAGACGGTGCAGGAAGGCAATAAGGGAACATTTCTCACCATTTTTTTTTTTAACAATAAAGAAAAAAAGGCCAATGTCATGGTAAGAACTTGGCTTCCTCCCCAGGACAGAGTAGAACTCAGGCACACTGAAGGGAAGGGTCCGGTGTGTCCTGGGGGCAGGTAGAGAGTGGGGGGCAAGGGCAGGGTGTTGGGACCTGCCAGGTCTTCACTCACCTCCTTCCTTCCGAGAGGTCAGGGGTGGGCTGGAGGTTGCCATCAATGCTGTGTGTGAAGACAAGACAGCATTATTTTTAGTGCCTCAAAATCAGTCCACCTGCCCCTGACAAATGTGACCCCAGCCTCCCTGGGAGCCAAGAGGGACACATCTTTCCAAATAATGGCTAAATTTTATTGTTACGGAACCTGGACTGGATCGCCCGACAGAAGAACCAAGCGGCACCTGGAGATCTTGGAGGATGGGAGGTTTATTTAACGCCGGCGGGCTCAGAGGAGAGTGGTCTCCAAAGGTCTGAGCCCCGAGCACAAAGGGGGCAATTTATACACTTCTACTTCCACATACTTGGCCCT
This sequence comes from Callorhinus ursinus, assembly GCF_003265705.2. Classification (NCBI taxonomy): domain Eukaryota; kingdom Metazoa; phylum Chordata; class Mammalia; order Carnivora; family Otariidae; genus Callorhinus; species Callorhinus ursinus. The sequence continues at coordinate 4,083,431 of NW_027397132.1, forward strand.
TTTGGCACATCGTGAGTGAAGCAGGGTGGGGAGAAGGACCCGGAGAAGCCCTGGGGCAAGGCCTGGGACTCTCTAGCTGGCTCGGTTGGCCATCTTAGGACACAGATTTTCCTTATCATTCCCCCTTTGATGCCCCTTTAAACACCTAGTTTAGAGGGCACCATTTTCATCTTCTAAGGGGCGATGGTGAGTAAGGAGCAAGTGGAGTCTGATTTTAGCAATTTGAGTAGTGATAAACCTAGTAAGGGCATTAAGAATACAAGGACCAAATGCTACTATGAGGAGAAGCAAGAGGAGGGGGCCGACGAGGGGGACAAACCAAGGGAACCATTGTGAGAGGGTATCCCACCAAGTTGTCCACTGGAGTGATTCCCACCAGCGATGTACTCGTTCCTGTAATTGGGTCAGGTTTCTTGGACCACCCCTGACTCATTAGCATAGAAACAACATTCCTCCTGTAAGAGGCAGAGCCCCCCTGCACGGCCGTGAGTAAGTCGAGCCCACGCCTGTTTTGGAGGACCACTAAGGCCGGTGAATCGAGTTGGCACTGCAGGGCCAGGGCCAACTGAGTGAGGGCAGAAAAGTCCGCCGTGAGTTGTTGCGTTAACCCCTGGTACTGCACCTGAGACATCCCAATGCCAGTGGCACTGAGGGCAACACCTGATGTGGACAGCAGGCTCGCGATAAGAGGGATGGCCATGGGGGGGGAGGGTCGAGGGCTGCTAGGAGGTCTCCATAAGTGTGGGGCATCACTCCTGGGGAGGACTGAAAGATCCGGTAAGAGACTGACAACCATGCATGATTGATCATGCGGGGTGATGCAGATGTATACACCTTGATCACAAGCCAGAAAAGTGTCGTTAGGCGCACAGACCCAACTGTGGCCCATGATGGGAGAGGAAGAGTTGCCATATAGCAGTACCGGAGCCAGAAAGGGATAATCTGAAGTCCCGATGCCAAGGTGGAGGTGACAGGGTAGATTGGTTGAGAATGACACCTAGGTATTGGACAGGACCAGGCTTTATATAGATCCGGCAGTCAGATGCTAGGGGTGGATTTGAGTGGTTAAGTGCTTGGTGGGAGGCATTAATCATACCTAACAGTTGCGCTATAGATGCTTGCTGCATGTGGATGGAGGACCTGAGGATGTGCCAGGGCGAGTTACTTTCTGTCTGACTCTGTGGGTTGACTGTTAGGCTTGGAGTGAACATGGACTTAATCATAAATTTGGCCATGCAGTCAGTTCCCATAGGGTGATATTGGCCCAACAGGAGAATGATTCCTGTAGCCCATGATGTGGCATTGGGTTCTAAGACTGAGAGGGTGAGCAGTATACAGTGATTGTTGGAGCAAGAGTACGGGGTGGTGTTGCGTGACAAGGAAATCCGGATGTCACTGCACCGTTTGAGGTGCCACCACCTGGTGGACCATCGCTCTATTCCCGGCCAAGCCACTACCCATGACTCACATCCCCAGGCTTGCGAGCAGAACTGAGGGCAGGTGTTTGGCTATTGAGGTGTAGGGCACCTACAGATGTAGATATCTACCAGCCAGTAACCTGAGCGAGGGCCATGGTAGGAACACCATCTATGAGGTTCCCAGGAGGTATCAAGAAGCTGGAATCCATCAAAATGGAGGTTAACCTTTGGTGTGTGCCCATCCCAGGTGGAAGAAGTCAGTGGGGGCGCTGGTGCGGGATTGAGGGTATAAGCTGGAAAGTCCATTTGCCAGTAACGGTGATACGAGAGTTTGCCCCCCTTGCCTGGCTGGGCAAGCTAGAGGCAGTGAGGAGGAACGACGCACCAGGTAGCAGAAAACCGGGACTGACTGGGGCCAGGAAAACCACGGTGAAATGCACTCAGGAGTAGACAACAGAGGGCCAGTAAAAGTGGGGTCTATGACCTTAGGTAGAGGGAGCCATCGTGGCTAACCCGTCAGCAGATGAAATCTGTGGACAAGTAAATGCAGTAATACACCCTAGGGACACCCAATAAGCAATGACAATAGCAAGCCTCTGGGGGAAAGTCTAGTCAGGAGGGGCAACAGTGTAGAGTCCAATTCCCAAGATGAAGGAAATCACGCCGATGAGAGCCAGCAACCATGGTGAGCAGGTGTCCATTAGTCGGTGGGGTCTTGTCAAAGGTGAAGCCGGAGTGGGATCGTGAAGTTTGGCTGGACTCTCCACTGACGTAGCTCCTCATCCGAATGAGGAGCTTTCTTCATTCCGGAGTAGTGGACCCACGGAGTGACACCTGAGACCTTGAAGGCAGTAGGGGCGGGTAGAACAACAGTGTGGGGCCCTGTCCACTGCAGTTTGAGGGGTCTCTCTTCCAATCTTTGACCCAAACTGAGTCCTCTGTTTGGAAGGAGTGTACCTGAGACCCTAAGGAGATCGGGGCCCTCTTGACGGTGTACTTTTGTAATTTATTTAGGGTGGCCCCCAGGGCCTGAAGCTGTTCCTTTATCCCTTTATCTCCAACCTGATGCAAGTTTCCTGGAAGGCTTCCCAAGCACAGGGGAGGCCGTCCGTATATTAATTCGAATGGGGAGAAACCTGATGTCCCAGAAGTGCAGCAGATCCAGCCATGGGAGGTTAGTCTCCTGACAAAACTTTGCTAAGGTTCCCTTGAGGGTGCCATTCATTCACTCTATTTTCCCTGAACTTTGGGGCCAGTAAGTGGTGTGGAGTCTCCAGGTGATGTTGAGAGATTTGGTCAAGACCACAAATGCAGGTGCATTGTGGCAGACATTGTTAATGGCAGGCCGAACTGGGGCACCATCTCCTGCAAGAGGACTTTAGCTCCTTCCTGGCTCTGTTCCATCCTGGTCGGGAAGGCTTCGACCCACCCAGAGTATGTGCATACTATTCCTAGGAGATACCTGAACCCTCTGCTCGGCTGTACATCTGTGAAGTCTACCTCTAGATCTTCGAAGGGGGTTGCTCCCATCCTCTGGACACCTGGAGGGGGCCGTGGTGCAGACTGAGCATTATTTTTAGCACATGTTATGCATCATTCACTCATTGCTCGGCATAGTGCTGGCAGCCTCTTGAGAAGGGCCTCTAATGCAGTTTCCCCCAGATGAGTGAGTCAGTGGTGTTCCTTGACTAGATGCCCTCCAGTTGCTGTTGGAACAAAGATGTGCCCATCTGGCATCACCCACCATCCCTTTTCAGCCAGGGTGGCTCCCTCAGCCATGGCCCATTCCTTTTCCTTTATAGTGTAACCGGGTGGAGGGACTTCTGCCGGGGGCGTTAGGGCGATGGTGAGGGAAGGGGCTCTGTCCATGTCCTCACTGGCTGAGTTCTTGGCTGCCTCATCTGCCAGATGATTTCCCCACGCTATGGGGCCGTCTCCTTTCTGGTGTCCCTTACAGGGCAGGATTGCTACTTCCTTTGGAAGCCAGATGGCTTCGAGGAGTCCCAGTATCTCCTCCTTGTTTTTGATAGCTTTTCCTGCTGTGGTTAGGAGGCCCCTTTCCTTGTAGATGGTGCCATGTAGTGAAGTAGTGAAGTAGTGAAGACGTACTGAGAGTCAGTATAGATACTGACTGGCTTGCCTTCACTGAGGCTGAGGGCTCGGACTAAGGCATATAACTCAGCCTATTGAACTGACCATCCAGCTGGTAATGCCTCAGCTTCTAGGACTTCAGTGGTTGGGTTACTGCATTACCCGCTTTCCAGGCACCCTCTTGTAGGTAACTGCGGCCATTGCTGAACAGCGTGAGCTCTGGATTCTTTACGGCTTGATCCCACAGATCTGGATGGCTCACGTAGACTTCATCAGTCACCTCGGAGCAGTCATGGTCTGGTTCCCCTCTTCTGTGGGGAGAAGGGTTGCTGGATTTAACGTCCTTACTGTTTCAAGGGTGACCCACGTGTTTCTGCAGAGGAGCCTTTGGTATTGTGCTAGCCGACAGCTGGAAAGGAAGTGGTGTCCCTGTGCGTTTATGAGGGACACAATTGCATGATGTTAAGTTCTTGCCCAGGGTAAGTTTGTCTGCCTCCTTGATGAGTAGGACTGTGGCTGCCAGTGCCCTGAGGCACGGCAGCCAATCTGCTGCCATGGGGTCCAGCTTCTTTGACAGGTAAGCAACTGGCCATTGCCAGGGTCCAACAGTCTGGGTGAGTACCCCAAGAGCTATTTTTTCCTTTTCATGCACAAAGAGATTGAGGGGTTTTTCTACATCTGGTGGGCCCAGGGCTGGAGCCTGCCCCAGGGTGGTCTTTATCTCTGTGAAGGTGGCTTGTGCTTCCTCAGTCCAGGCAGGGGGTTCTCGACCTGGTCCCCCTAAGAGATCATAAAGGGGTCTTGCTATTGCCAAGAATCCAGGGATCCAGCTGTGGCAGAATCCTGCAGGCCCCATTAATTCTCATAGGCCCCTTTTTGTCTGGGGCTGTGGCAGGGAGATGATGACCCTTTTCCTCCCCGGCCCTAGTTCTCTCTTCCCTTGGGTGAGGAGAAAACCAAGGTGTCAGACCTGTTGTTGGCAGATTTGTGCCTTTTTCCATGAGGCTCAGTACCCCGAGTCTGACAGGAGCTGTAGGAGGGCCTTGGTGCCTCTTGTGCAGTCTTCTTGTGTGTCACTGGTGAGGAGGAGGTCATCCACATACTGGAGGAGGGTGCATCGTGTGGCCCCTCTTGGGAAGCTAGCAAGGACCATGGCCAGTGCTTCCCCAAAGAGGGTTGGTGAGTTTTTAAACCCCTGCAAGAGGCGTGTCCAAGTCAGGGCATCTGGGGCCCTGTATCAGGTTCAGACCATTCAAAGGCAAACAGTGGCTGGCTCTGGGGAGCTAAGCAGAGGCAGAAGAAAGCATCCTTCAAATCTAGGCAAGTGAACCATCTGGCCGACCCTGGGATTTGGCCGAGGAGGGTGTATGGATTCGGGACCACTGGGTGCAGAGAGATGGCCATCACCTTGTTGATGGCCCGCAGGTCTTGAACTGGCCGGTATCCCCCTCCTGGCTCCTTGACTGGCAGGAGTGGGGTATTCCAGGCCGACTGGCATTCGACTAAAATACCTCCTTCTTTGAGTTTGGTCAGATGTTCTTGGATACCGATCTTAGCTGCTTGTGGAAGGGGTTATTGCTTTTGCCTCTGAGTTTGGGCTCCCGGGATCAGTTCAACAATGATAGGGGCCTGATTCCGGGCTAGTCCTGGTGGGTTGTTTTCAGCCCATACTGAAGGCAAGTCTGAACTCCAGCGGGCTGCTTGGTTGGGCCTGGGCACAGAATAGGCTCCATTCTTCTTCCCTTGGTGTGGTAATTGCTAGTATTAGAGACCCCATCTCCTCTTGCCTTGGGTTCAGTCGGAGGCTAGTGTGTCCAGTGGGCTCAAAGGTTATCTGAGCCCTAAGCTTGGAGAGTATGTCTCGGCCCAGGAGGGGGATGGGAATCGGGCAGATAAAGGAATGCGTGTTGGACCTTGTGGCCCCCGAGTTCACACTGGCGAGCCTGGCAAAAGGGCTGTTGTATCGCCCGCATCCTGGTGGCCCTGAGGATGGTCACAGTCCTTTTGCTGAAAGGTGCCACTGGGGAGGTGAGAACAGAGTGCTTGGCCCCAGTATCAACCATAAAAGTCACTGGTTGGGCCCCCACCTTCATTCTGACCATGGGCTCATGGGGGCCAAGGAGGAAAGAGTCTGTTCCCCCTCAGTCTGAGTCCATTCCCACAAGGCCTATGAGGTCCTCCCCTTGGGGTTCTTCCTTATAGCGGCTGGGCTTCTGAGCCTTTCCCGTTTGGGACGTTTGCTTTTCCAAAGCCCTTTCTCTTTACAGTAGGCACATTGATCCCTTGCCAAGGGGGTTCTGGGCTTCCCCCCTTTCAGTGGTTGGGGTCTCCCCACCTTTGTGTTGTCCTTTTCTTTCAGGGCAGCGGCGAGGAGGCTGACTTTTTTTTTCATCTTTTTGGTGGCTTCCCTTTCAGCTGTGACCTCCCTGTTCATGTAGACCTTATTGGCAATCTCCATTAGTTGGGTGATGTTCATCCAGGCAAAACCCTCTAGTTTCTGAAGTTTTTTTCTGATGTCTGGGGCAGCCTGAGCCACAAAGGAGGTGTTTACCATCTGTTGGCTTTCCAACATTTGGGGTCAAATGGAGTGTATATCCTGTAGGCTTCACATAGTCTTTCGTAGTAGTCCCCAGGGGACTCCCCTGGTTGTTGAGTGACTGAGGATACCTTAGGCATGTTCATGGGTTTCTTAGCTCCTGCCCGGATTCCTCAGGGGAGGGCCTCCTGGTGCCGGCGGGTGTGGGCCTGTCCCTCGGTTGTGGTGAAGTCCTGTGCTGGGTGCTCTTCGGGTGCAGCTGTGTTAGCCCAGGCAGCAGGGTCGATGACTCCCACTGGTGCATGCTCTTCCAGGTACTGCCGTGCATCTTTCATTATTGTCCTCCTTTCCTCTGTGTTAAACAGGATGCGGAGTTACTGTTGACAGTCTTCCCAGGTTGGCCGATGAGTCTGGAAGAGGGATTCTATGAGGTCTACCATGGCCTGTGGTTTCTCAGAGTAGGATGGGGTGTTATGTTTCCAGTTGAGGAGGTCAGTGGTGGAGAAGGGCTGATAATACATCATGGAACAGCCGGGTTGGACCGTCTCATCTTCATCATGCCTCTTGGGTTCCCGTGTCTCTTGTACCGGCATTTGGAGGGTGCTTGCACCAGCCTGGGATGCTTCTTGGCTGCTGGTCCTGGAGAAAGTGGATCTTTTGGGCCTGGGGGGGCGTCAGTGAAACAGATGGCAGCGGAGTGTCTGGAGCTGAAGGGCCAGGTGTAGGCGGGCTTGGGGGTACGGTCGGTGGGGGCAGGGTCGGTTCGTCCTTGGGATCTCTGGCTAGGATTTGTGGAGACCGGGGCTTTTGCTGATTTTCTTTAGGTCACTTGGATGAGACGATTAAGACCCTGGCCTGTCCCTGCCTATTGCAAGCGAATTGTACCCGGGGGGGGAAGGGTCTGGGCAATTCCTAGCCAGGAGTCAATGTACAGAAACTGGTCAGGGTGTCCTGGTTCTCCTGTTACGACCCGCCATACTCAATGAATCATTGGGACATCCAATGTCCCTTCTGAAGGCCACCTGACATCAAATGTGGGCCATTCCAATTCACATGGGGTTCTCAACTTGCTGGGGTTCATCCTGACTCCATAGTCTCCCGAAAACCCTTCTTGAAATTTTTTAAATTATTTTTTAAAGATTTTATTTATTTATTCATGAGAGACAGAGAGAGAGAGAGAGAGAGAAGCAGAGGGAGAAGCAGGCTCCCAAGGAGCAGGGAGCCCGATGCGGGACTTGATCCCAGAACCCTGGGATCATGACCTGACCCGAAGGCAGACGCTTCACCATCTGAGCCACCCAGGCACCCTGAAATTTTTTTTCTTTTGAAGATTTTATTTATTTATTTGACAGAGAGAGAGAGACACAGCGAGAGAGGGAACACAAGCAGGGGGGAGCGGGAGAGGGAGACGCAGGCTTCCCGCTGAGCAGGGAGCCCAACGCGGGGCTCGATCCCAGGACCCTGGGACCATGACCTAAGCCGAAGGCAGACACTTAATAACTGAGCCTCCCAGGCGCCCCCCTTCTTGAAACTTTTGATCATGGTCTCTGGAACTGTAGGTTTACTCTACCCTGATGTCCCCGGGTGCAGTGGCGCAGAGACAGACAAAGGGGGGTGGTGCCTCCTGAGGTGAGGAGACCAATCAGATGCCCCTCTGGCGTGTCCCGAAGGAGCTTAGATGAGGCTTAGCTGTAGCGGTCTCAGCGTTGTGACTTACGATCGTAAACTATTCTGACGCCGCCATAGACCGTATGCTGTTCACCACGGAATCACAGACGGGCCCACTCAGACTCCGTAGGCTTCTGAGGACCTTAAGGGTGCCCGCCCGTGGAGTCACAGAGTCAGTCCGCTTGAGCAGGTCAGGTTGGACTGAACATTCACTCACACATTCACACTCCAGAAGTTATTACATTCCCTCCCTGGGAATCCCTACCTGTGAGACCTCTAAGAAGTCTCTGGGAGGTGTTCAGGCTCCCCTTCCACCCCACTGGGGGTGGGCCTGTCTGGGTCCTGGGGCCCCAGGCCTTACCGGAATCCGACGTCGGGACCAGGTCCTCACCTGCCAAGTCTCCTCGAATCTGGCGGGAACAGCAGAGTGGGGCCGCCTGAGGCGACCTGGGGCGGGAGACTGCAGAATATTAGGCCGGGAGCACCTTCTCCGTTAGGATCGCTCGTTCCGTCACCGCCCCACCGTTGCCCCCAAACCGGTGGCAACAATGGGCCAGGGCGGTTGGGTTTCCCGGTCAAGGAACCAAATGTTACAGAACCTGGACTGGATCGCCCGACGGAAGAACCAAGCGGCACCCGGAGATCTTGGAGGATAGGAGGTTCATTTAACGCCGGCGGGCTCGGAGGAGAGTGGTCTCCAAAAGTCCGAGCCCGGAGCACAAAGGGGGCAATGTATGCGCTTGTACTTCCGCATACTTGGCGCTTCTGGCGCGTGCGTGAAGCGGGGCGGGGAGAAGGACCCGGATTGGTGCGAGCCGGAAGCAGAGCGGGGAGAAGAACCGGAAGAGCCCCGGGGCAAGGCCTGGGACTCGCGCTGGCTCCGTCGGCCATCTCAGGACACAGATTTTCCTTATCATTAACATGAGTTTTATTAGGTGCCAGGCACCCTACAAGGATCTCATTCCATCCTCACCCCAGCTCTTTGCGGTAGGTTATTATTGCCTCCGTGTTATAAAAGTAGACCAATGCTCAGAGAGGTTAAGGTACATGCTCAGAGTTGCACAGCGAGCCAATGACTGGGGCTGACTGGCCAGTTTCACTCACAGCTGCTGCACTACACTGCCTCTCTGTGACCCTTGTAATCATTATCCAGAGAAGTGGTCCCACAGCATCCCTGGAAAAAGATCCTTTTAAATTCCCGATATGTAGCCCTGAGTGTGTGTGCGGGGGTTTTTAAATTTCAGGCTGAGGTGGTAAAGAGGAATTCTGAGGGCTCAGAAGAGCTTTTAGCCTCCCTTCTGCTTCACCAGCATATAAAGTCAGCAAGGCCAAGGTGTGAGGGCAAATTGCTCTTGATGATTGTCTTGCGAGCCCTGTCCTCATTAATGGTTCTTACTGTTGGTAGCACGGGAGTCCCCCCAGGGGGCCACTCACAAAGGGGTGTCTGCCCAGGTCCCGGACCCCAAGCCACCAGCCTGTAACAATAATGATACCCACCATTACCAGTAATACTACCTCCCACTCATTACCTGCTTCCTGCCTGCTAGAATTTGGATCCGGATCTGCCGACTCCATGTCCATCACTTACTAGCCTTATGACGTGGGTCTGGTCATTCCGACTTGTTTCCTCTGTGTACAGTGAGGATAATTACGCCTACTTTAAAAAGACTATTTACTTAGTCATCACTTTATATGCAGGATGTATTTATGTGCATGATTTCATTCATTCTCACAGAGCCCGTTGGGCAGATATGATAAAGGCAGATGCCTGCCTTTATCTGAGGACACCAATACTCACGCAAGGGACCACAGCCCGCTGAAAGCCAAGCAGCTTATTAATGGGTGGTGGAAAGGAGATTTAAACCAATTTCGGGGGGACTCCAATGCCAAGCTCTGCCTCCAGGGTTATCGTAAGAATGAGAGATGATGTATGTGGCCAGCACATAGTAGGTCACGATCATCAGTACCCCTTCTCTACCCCTCCCTCATTCCCCCTCCCCCGACCCCTTGCCCCCCACCAGCCAGGTTTAGGGGAGAGGTGAGTTGGCTGCAGAGATGGAGTAACCAATGCTAATCTTATTTTAAAATAGGTACTTCTTTTGAAAAAAAAGAAACAAAACCAAAACCTGTTCAGCCAGATTGCCCAGTTTTCTCACACAATAGCTATCTTAATGAAATCTCAAGTTCATTTACTCTGAGAGCCTCTTAAAAGGAAAAGCACCTCAGTTCCCAGCATGGGTCTAGAAACAGCGCATTGGGGTAACCAGATGCCTCTGTCCGCAGCCGATTTTCCCTAAAACAGACATGCCCACTTGCCTCTGCAGCAAAGACTGTCACCGACTTCCCAGCAGGTGTCCTGTGTCCCCTCCACCTGCCAACAAGTAGAAAATAATCATTTCTGGGAAACAAGATTGTGCTGCCTTATAACCCCGGGAGACACGCAGTTGGTTGCAGAAGTCCCGCCTTGGGGCCAGGCTGCCTGGGGTTGAAAGCCCAGCTCTGCAACTAGTAATGGCCCCTCTGAACCTCAGTCCCGTCATCTGTACAATGGGAATAATGAGACCAGCTCTACGGGGTTGTTGCCTGGATCCAAGGGACCCGTTCACAGTTGCAATGTGCTTCCCGCAGTACCTGGCACGCGGCCATGCCCACGGCCCTGTTAGTGGTTTATAATAATGATGCCAATAAATGTTATGCTTTATTGTCATAGGGAAATAGGTTTGAATTTTCCATATCTGTGGCAACCCGGCTCTTGGCAGTATTTTTACAGGCAGATTAGGATAATCAAAAAGCTCTCGGGTTTTGCAACAGAACCTGGTAGGTAGGGTCAGAGTCTGAAGTTGGGGAAAAAGCTGGCTGGGGATAAGGGATGAAAAGGGGCTTAGGAAAGCTGTGGAGGCCTCCAGTCCAGGATTGCCCTGGAATCCCCTTACAGCAGGGCCTGACTTGGGGTCAGGGACGGGTGGACTTTGGGAAAAGGGCCTCCTTCAAATTCCAGGGGAACCTGAGATAAGCCTCTTTGTTCAGCCTCAGCCTTGCTTCCTATCACAGATCCTTCCAGAATTTGAGGGACCAGCTCCTTTGGGGGAGATGGAAGGGAAGGTTCCAGAAGGGAAAGGCCCAGAAAATATTCATTAGATGACTCTAGGCAAAGGTGGTAGAATTCTAAAAATATCCCTAAGCCATAGACTATTGTAGGTGATGCCTTGGTGGGGGGGGGGGGGGGGGGGTGTGACAGCCTTGAATTTTTGCCTCAGCCCTGTTCTCCTGGAAAACAGCATGGTTAGGAAGTTCCTCACCTTTCTGTGTTCCAGAAACAGCTTGTAGTGAACAAATGCCCTTCGCCACGTGACCCAGATTAAGACTCAAGGTTGCTGCCGCCTTATTTATCTCCAGCAAGGCCAGACGCAGACCCCCAAATTCCCATCTTTTGTTTCACAAACGATTAGTTCCCACAACTTGGGTTAAGCCTCTCTGCTCTGTGGGTGCCTGACCTTTGGCCTACCCTCAGGGATTGCAGGCAGCCAGCCCCCCTAAAACAGGCCTGTCTCGGATGAGTTCTCTGCGCACACCCCGGTCATCTCCATCCCATGCCCTTCCTAGCCTTGCTCACTCCTCCCCGTGAAAGAAAACCCTTTTGCCTAATCCCACGATGCTTGCAGAGCCAAGACCTGAGCTCTCCCCACATTGCCACGGTGCCCCGCCCCCCTTACCTCCCCTAACAACCCTTTCGAATGAGGTCCCTCCTTACTAAACCTGGATTTGCTTTTGTTTCCTTGCGTGGGATCTCCCCAAAGTTGTGGTTCTCTAGAAGGCTTGGGTTTTCTAAATCCATAAGAAACAGGGACACGTCCCCCCCCCCCCCAACCCCCCCCCCCAACGCCGCCACCAAGTTTCCATGGAGACGACAGGTAAGCAGGGGCCTTTCAGGTGTTACATAGTGCCTTAAAGGTAACAAAGCATCTGTGTGGTCCAGTCCCCGCTGCATTCCGGTTTCTCCAGGAGCCGAGAGGAGGAAATCTGTCTACTGCCTTGCTTGATCTGGAGTAGTTCTTTGTTCTGTGGGAAAAAAAAAAAAAGTGTGTATTTTTTTGCTGGTGTTGTGGCAAACGGAACCCCCTTTTAACTTTTTGTTGCAGCAACTCAAGATGCTCCACTGAATGCAAGTGTGCGAGAACAGCTCTTGGTGCTGGTGGGCTCTGTTGAATAATACAAAGGCGGCCGCCACAGTAAAATAATGAGCATGAGCCCGTGTGTGTGAGGTGGCCCTCAAGGGACCAAACCAGAGATTCCCAATTAGGCGTTCACAAACAATGTGAAATGACATGGTCAGGTTTCACGGCTGATAAGAACGTTCCAGCTAATTAAAATGTCAGGGTTTCCTGGTTCGCCAGGATTTATCGTCAACCCCTAGGAGGTAACACTTGTCTGCTGGTCAGTTCCTGCTGATAAGAAGTTCGGCTTGACGGTTCCTGAGGTCTTTGATAAATAAAATATGGGAAAACAGATGAATTATTACTTAATAAACGCGATGTTTTTTTGGTAGGTTTCCAGAGCAGAGAGAGGTTATAAGCCGGCAGCCCATGGGCCAGAGTCTCTCCTTGAACACCTACTTGGTCTGCACAGGACTTTTGATTTTATTTTAGTAATCTGAGCCGACATTTAAAAGAGGAGATATTACACGGGCGTGTGCACATGCACACACACACACACACACACACACACACACACACACACACCTCAGATCCAGACCTGTGGCTTCTCTTGGACACTGGCCACACTGACCCCGTGTCTGGGTGGGGGTGGGGTGAGCTGAGTACTGTTTTCCCGAATAAAGTTTTGTGGGTTTTTTTTAAAGATTTTATTTATTTATTTGAGAGAGAGAGAGAGAGAGAATGAGAGACAGAGAGCATGAGAGGGAGGAGGGATGGAGGGAGAAGCAGACTCCCTGCTGAGCAGGGAGCCCAACGCGGGACTCATCCCAGGACTCCAGGATCATGACCTGAGCCGAAGGCGGTCGCTTAACCAACTGAGTCATCCAGGTGCCCCCCCCCCCCCCGCCGAATAAAGTTTTATCAGAACACCACCGTGCTCCATTGTTTACAGATTGTCCACGGTTGCTTTCACACTTCAGTGGCAGAGGTGAGGGGTTGCATGGAGCCTGTCTGGAGCACAAAGCCTGAAATATGTATGATCTCATCCATAATGGACAACGTGCACTCACCTCTCGTCTAGGCAGCTGAGTTTCTGATCCTCTGGATCACGACTCTCCCCGTTTGCTGTTTAACCTGGGGCAGGGGACTGACATTCTCTGAGCTTCAAGTGCCTCGTCTCCAAACTGGGACAGGATGAGATTCCGTTCTATGGGATTGTCGGGGGGATTAAGTGAACTGAAATGTATGCCCGGTGCAGAATGAGGGTGTCCTACTCAGCGTATGGTGTGTGCTGATATTATCAAAACTCTGGGTGTAGAAGGTAAAAATAACAAAAGGCACTCCATGTGTTGATTTAATGTTAAGAGTATTGACAAGGGGGTTTATATATACAATGGAATATTCCTCAGCCATTAAAAAATGAAATCTTGCCATTTACTATGACGTGGATGGAACTCGAAGGTATCAGGCTGAGCGAAATAAGTCAATCAGAGAAAGACAATTATTATATGATCTCACTCATATGTGGAATTTAAGAAACAAAACAGGGGATCATGGGAGAAGAAAGGGAAAAAATAAAACAGGATGAAATCAGAGAGGGAGACAAACCATGAGAGACTCTTTTTTTTTTTAAGATTTTATTTATTTATTTAACAAGTAGAGACACAGCGAGAGAAGGAACACCAGCAGGGGGAGTGGGAGAGGGAGAAGCAGGCTCCCCAGCGAGCAGGGAGCCCGATGTGGGGCTCCATCCCAGGACCCTGGGATCACGACCTGAGCCGAAGGCAGACGTTTAACAACTGAGCCACCCAGGCGCCCCCCATAAGAGAGTCTTAATCATAGGAAACAAACTGAGGGCTGCTGGAGGGGAGAGGGATGGGGGTTGGGGTAACCGGGTGATGGGCATTAAGGAGGACGCGTGATGTAATGAGCTCCTGGTATTATATGCAACTGATGAATCACTGACCCCTACCTCAGAAACTAATAATACACTATATGTTAATTAATTGAATTTAAATAAATTAGAAAAAAAGAGCAGTCACAAGGGAACTAACTTCCAGACTCTCCAGAGACTTCATCTTCCCCCCCAAACTGAAGGGCCCCAGGCATCTGTCTCTTGGCTGAGCCAATGGAGAAGGGCATCACAATCCACAGCCCAGCTTAGCTCCAGAGAACGTCTGCAATTGAGAAATGTGCCAGGGGCGCCAGGCTGGCCAGAATGTACCTCCAGGTGCTACATGTGTGTCGTCCCCATGCCCCATATTTGTGCAAAACTCAACAGAAACTGTTCGGAAAGCGGCAGCCAGCCAGCCCCTACTCAGAGCCTCCGCTGGGGCCGGTCACACTGCCATCCCCGCACGCCAGGAAGATCTGCCCCGGGGGGAGGCAAATGGGGCGACAGCTGAGGCTGGGGGCTTGCACTCTTGGTGGGGGGTCATGATGGTAGAGGAGCTGAAATGATGAGAGAGGGTATAAGAAAAGTCTTCCCTTCCGTGTAGGTGAGGGATAAACATCCCCACCCCACCGCACGCCTTCCCAGAATGGCTTCCAGCGCTCGGACTCCAACCACCCGAGGAGCAGCGACATCACTAAACGTCACCCCACAAAGATGAAATGCGCACCTGCTGTTATGAAGTCCCCAGGGTGGACAGGAGAGCTCCCATGGGACTTACATTTGGTGGGGGAGGGGGGGCTGACGACAACTGATGTACGGGGAACCGAGGTGTGCTGCTGGGGTGGAGAGTGCCCAGGGAAGGGCTCATTTTCTTTCCATGGGCAGTTCTCCGTCTTGGGCAGAGACCTGAAAGAGGCACGGAGGCCAGTCGTGTGAGGATCAGGGTGACCAGGGCTGCGGGGAAAGGACGTGGCAAGTTCAAAGATGGCATGGCTGCCCTGACCCTCCCATGTGAGAAGGAGGCTGGTGTGGCTAGAAGCTCGCTGCTGAAGGTGTGGTCTGGGACCGGCACGATGTCACCCGAGAGCTTGCAAAGCTTGGTCCCTGCCACGGACCCGCTGGGTCAGAACCTGCCCATTGACAAGACCCGCAGGTGACTCGCATGCCTGTCGCTGCTTGAGGGGCCCCAGGACAGAGCACCGTTGGACTCGGGCCGAAGGGGCACAGAGTGAGGAGGGGGACGGAGACAGCACCCAAAACGCACAGGGCTACCACCACCAACAAGGCATCACCAAACAGGGGAGACGGCCCCACACATCCTTCATGGCTTGTTTTCACTGATTTCAGTCACCCAAACAGTATTTATTGGGCATGCCCTTTCAGTGAGGCGCTGTTCTAAACATGGTGGTTTAGAACAGTTAGCGTTAACCGCTTGGTGAGAGGAATTCCATCATGAGTCGTGGTTAATGTTTTCACTTAGGTTAGGACAGAAGTTAAACAACAAAGAAAGGTGCTTGCCCGGACTTCACTTCATCGATGACCTGAGTGGCTTCTTTGCTGGATATGGAACGAGTCCCCAGATACTGGAAGAACATTTCTTTAATTCTTCGTGCTATCTATAACTTAACACGGCACACTTCTAACTTTAACCTACATGGTGAACCTTTTCTCCATCACTGTATTAAACGTAAACAATCAACCAGGCAATAAATCCAGCTCTGATCTGTTGTGTTTGCTGACTCCTGTGGTGTATATACTCCCGCCATGGCCAATGGCCAATGTCAAGCTACCACATTGCTATACAGTATGTCCTAAACATACGGTAGGCATAAACAACCTCTAGAGCAGAGATAATAACACAATAATTAGGGAGTGAGGATTTTGAGTATTCATTATCTTTGTTTTCAATAGCATTTATTTAAAGTTTTTACAATCTAATTTTTAATAATGTCTATGTTTAACAACCAGCTTGCAAAACTCCTGAAATTCAATAGTCGGCTCTTCTCAGCTGGTTGGCCCCAACGCAGCACTGGGTTGGGGGCCCCAGCCACGCACAGGACAGACATGGTGCCCATCTTCTGAGCAGAGCGAGTTATGGTTTAGTGGGGTATCTTGATCTCCATCAAACCCAGCATCTGCTAGGTGTAGGGCAGGAGGATGGAAAATGGGACTGGCTCTTGGTTTGCCCCAGCACCCACTCTGATCTAGGAATACCCCTTTTTTAGGGGTAGCCCCAAGGACTGGGCCTCCAGAGCCCCCTGCCCAGTAAGCTCAGTGGAGACCCACTGGGACAGGGGAGAGAGAAGAGCCTGGAGAATGGGACGGACAGTATTCTGGAGAGGAGATTAGGGCAAAGTCACCTAGACTTGCCCTTCCCAACCCTGAGCCACTACATGGAGGAAATGATGGCAGAACAGCTCTAGAAGCTCTAGAAGAGGCACCTCCAAGACCTGGAGCCTGGCCCCCGAGGTCAAACTGCCGAGCTTGGAGTCGGGAAGGGAACTGCCCTATCCATCGATCACCTACAGTGGGCTGTTTGGACGATTCATACCCTCTTACCTTTGACCCTCAAACAACCCGGTGGGGTTGGCACCTTTACCAGCTTCATTTTAGGGAAGGGTTAAAAAGCTCCCCCAAGATCACACGGACACCAGGTGGCAGACCTGAGACTCCAAGACAAGCAGTTCAGAACGCTTTGCCTCCCTGGAATGGGGGCCAATGACACCTGAGACCCAGGCCATCCTGATTAGTAATACACCATTCCAATTGGAGGTCCCATCCCATGCCCCTAAGTAAGGCAGGGCTGCTACTAACCATTCTGAATGGCCATCCCTATCTGCTCTGGGTCCCCTTTATGGCTTGTTCCTCCCCTCCCGGGTTCAGCATTATTTCCCTTTTATGATTGTTTTCCTGGAAACGGTGTTGCAGACACCCCTCTTTGTCCCAGCCACGATCCTCACTACATTCAATTATCCTGGTTTATTAGGCTCTTTAAAGCTATTTTACTGCTTTCTCCTTGCCGTGACCTTAATCTTCGTTTTTCCTCTAGCTTTCTCCAGGGTTATTGCTCGTCAAGAGAAAGGTCACCACGGACTCAAAAGAAACAGGGTATAGGCAATAGAAGGCTGGCTTCTGGCTGTCCAGTTTGTTTTCACCAACATTAAATTGATAGATGTAGAGGGAGGAGCCCTACCACTTATCCTGTCTCTTCTCAAGCTACATTTTGCCTGACCCTAGTTTCAGAAATAACCATCATTATAAAAGAAGTTTCTACCAGCATAAGATTTTCCACTGTGCTTTCATTTGCATAAGCATCTTAGTTCATTCTTAAAAAGCAGTTCAGTAGCAGGTGGAGTGGGTATTATTATGCCCATTTTACAGATAAAGAAACAGAGAGAATAGAAAGATCATGTGGTACCTGAACTTCTAGCTCTGCACAAGATGGAGTCTCCCCATTCCTCCCAGGTCCTCCCTCTTACTCCTGGACATGACACAACAAAGAAGCCTAAGAAGCGTTCCCTTCTCCCCTCCGCAGGAGTCAGCGAGGCTCCTGCCCGTGCCCTGCAATGATGAAGCAGTGGGAGTCAGCGGTCCACTTTTCCCATCCCTGCATCTGTGAACCCTGGCAGGGGAGTTCAGAGACAGTCAGATGGGGCAGGTTTGCTCTCCACTTTCACCGGGAAGGTGTCTGCAGAGCCAACGGGGACACTCACTGCCACCTCCCCAACCGCAAGGAGGCAGAGAGTCAGCGCGCTCCACGTTTGCCAGGATGGTGTCCATGGGGCTCAGTGGGAAGCTGAACATACAACCCAACCAGCCCTCACCCCACGTCTTCCCAGAGAGACTGCCTGCTCAAGAAGAAAAATGGAATAGGATCAAGAGTCTCACAGCCTAATACCCCAAATACCCAGGATAGAATAGAAAATCACTCCTCTGTCAAGAACCAGGAAAATCACTACCTGGATGAAAAAAGACAAGCAACAGTCACCCAAGCAGAGATGAATCAGAGGTTGGAATTATCAAGAATTTAAAAGCAGCCATCATAAAAATGCTTCAAAAAAGCAATTATGAATTCTTCTGAAACAAATGAAAACCAGAAACTCTTAGTAAAGAAATAGAAGTTATAAAAAGAGAGAGAGAGAGAGAGAGAGAGAGGGAGAGAGAGAGGAGAACCAAATGTAAATTTAAAAACTGAAAAATACAATAACCAGGAAAAGAAGAACAACCCTCACTGGTTGGGCTCCGAAGTGGAGATGACAGAAGAGAATCAGCAGATTTGAGGTCAGATCACTAGGACTTCCCCATCTCACTAGCAGAAAGAAAGCTGGGGAAAAAAGAAAGAAAAAAAATCCCAGATTCTCAGAGAGCTTGAGACAGTAAGAAAACAATTAACATTTATATCTTCTGAGTCCAAAAAGAAGAAAGAATAGGACTGACTTATTGTTTGTGTGTATGTGTGTGTGCGTGCATATAACACATATATGTTAATATATGTATTACCATGTATATAGTACACATATATTAATGAGGAGGTTAAAAAGACCTAAGTGGAAGTAAGGTCTTTTACACTTTACTCAAGTGGTAGAGTATCAATACCTTAATAAACTGTGCACGCATTGGAATCCCTACAGCAACCAATAATGTTACACGATGTCTCCAGGAAAATAGAAGAGAAAGGAACACCTTCCAGCTCATTTTATGAGGCTAACATGACCTTGACACCGAAAGCAGAAAAAGATAGTGTCAAGAAAGAAAAAAAATAAGCCAATCTCTCTCATGAATTTAGATGTAAAAATCCTCAATACAAATTTTGGGAAATTGAATCCAATAATATATAAAAAAGAATCATACACCATGACCACATGGAATTTATTCCAGGGATGCAAGACTGGGTCAATATTCAAAAATTAATGTAATCTACCATATTAACAGGCTAAGGAAGAAAAATCATATGATCTTATCAATTCATGCAAAAGAAAACTCCAGCACATTTGGCAAAATCCAACACGCATTCACTATAAAAACTATCAGAAAACTGGGACTACAGGGAAAAGTTCTTCAACTTGATAAAGAGCATCTACCGAAAACCTTCAGCTAACATCATACTTATGAAAGTAAGTACACACTAAATGTTTTCTCCATAGAACTGGAAACAAAAAAAGGATGTCTTTTGTGCTTGGAGGTTTTAGCCAGTAGAATAAGACCCCCCCCCCAAAAAAAGGAAATAAAAGACACATAGGTTAGAAGAAAAGAAATAAAACTATTTATTTGATGATATGACTGTCTATGTAGAGAATTCTAAGGAGTCTCCAAGAAACTCCTAGAATGAAAAGTGAGTCCAGTAATATCATAGAACAACAACTCACAAAAATCAACCTCATTTCAGCATACTAACAATGAATGTGTGAAAAGTGAAATTTAAAACACAATTGATCCAAAGTAGGTGAACTACTTTGGTATAAATCTAACAAAACATGCATAGGATCTGTATCTTGCATGTTATAAAATACTAATAAAATAAATTGAAAAAGACCTAAATAAGTGGAGAAATATACCATGCTCATGGATTGGAAGATTCAACCTAGTAAAAGATGTCAGTTCTCCCAATTGATCTATAGGTTCAATGCAATGACTTTCGAAATCCTAGCAAGATTGTTCATAGACAAACTTATTCTGAAATTTCTATGGAAAAGCATAGGACCTAGAATAGCTAAAAATGTTCTTGAAGAAATACAAAATCGGGAGAACTTTCTCTATTCAATATTAATGTTTACTATATAGTTACAGTCATCAAAACAGTGTAGTTTTGGCAGAGTGAATAAACCCATGAATCTGAAACAGAATAGGGAACCCAGAGATTGACTCATACAATTGCCTGATGGATTTTCGGAAAAATAGGAAAGTTGTTCAGTGGAGGAAGGATAGCCTAAGTCAACAAATAATGCTGAAACAACCTCAGACCTGTAATTAACACCACCACTAATAAAATGAACCTCTATCTAAGTGTCACATTTTATGTAAAAAGTAACTCCAAATGAATTATGCACTTCGGTGTGAAAATGATACAGTTTTTATTTTTTTTTATTTTTTTTTAAGATTTTATTTATTTATTCATGAGAGATGGGGGGAGAGAGAGAGAGAGAGAGAGAGAAGCAGAGGGAGAAGCAGGCTCCCAAGGAGCAGGGAGCCCGATGCGGGACTCGATCCCAGGACCCTGGGATCATGACCTGAGCCGAAGGCAGACGTTTAACCATCTGAGCCACCCAGGCGCCCATGATACAGTTTTTAGAAAAAGAAAACATAGGAGAAAATCTTTGGGATATAGGGCTACACAGAGTTTATTGAAAGCACATTTAATAGAAGAAAAAGTTGGTTATGTGGACCTCATCAAAATTAAAAAAACTTTGCTCCGTGAAAGACCCCATTAAGAGGGCAAAAAGACAAAATCTGGACGGGGAGAAAATACTTGCAAACCACACATCTGACAAAGGACTCATACCTAGAAACATAAAGAATGCTCAGCACTAGGCATTTAAAAAAAACAAACAATCCAGCTAGAAAATTGGCAAAAGACATGAACAAACATGAAAAAAAGATAACCAACATCACTAGCCAATAGGGAAACCCAAATTAAAACCACAATGACCTATCACTACACACCTATCAGATGGCTCAAACAAAAACCAGTGATAACATCCCGTGCTGGTGGGGATGTGGAGAAACCAAACCACTCACCCCGTGCTGGTGGAGAGGTGAGATAGTACAAGAACCACTCTGGAAGAGAGTATGGTGGTTTCTTATAAAACCCCACATGGGCGTAGCGTTGGACCCAGCCATCGCACTCCCGGGCATTTATTCCAGAGAAGTTAAAACTTATGTCCACCCTGAAATCTATACACAAGAATGCTCATAGCAGCATTATTCCTAATAGCCCCAGATTGGAAGCAACCCAAATGTCCTTCAAAGTGTGACTGTTTAAACAAATGGTAGTAGGTTCATACCGTGGAATGCTACTTGGCAATAAAAAAGAACAAATTATCGATTAACATAACAATAAAAGGTTTTAAAAAAAGAAGTTTGCAAAGGCTTGATGGAAAAAAAAGAACAAATTATCGATACATACAATACCTTGGATGGATCTCAAGTGAGTGATGCTGAGCCATAAAAGCCAAACGTCAAGAGATTACATGGCACATGATTCAGTTGATAGAGCCCTCTTGAAATGATAAAATTAGAAATGGGGAACAGGTTAGTTGTTGCCAGAGGTTCCTGAGGAGTGGGAGGTGGGAAGGAGAGGTGGCTCCGGATATAAAAAGGCAGCACAAGGGATCCTGTTGGGGTTTTTGTATTTTTTTTTTAAGATTTTATTTATTTATTTGACAGAGAGAGAGAGAGCACGCATGCACACAAGCAGGGGGAGCATCAGGCAGAGGGAGAGGGAGAATCAGACTTTCTGCTGAGAAGGGAGCCCAATGCAGGACTCGATCCCAGGATCCTGGGATCGTGACCTAAGCCAAAGGCAGATGCTTAACCCACTGAGCCACCCAGGCGCCCCCACAAGGGATCCTTTTGATGGAACTGTTGTGTGTTTACTGCGATCGGCAGTGGTCACACAATCCGCACATTATAAAATTGTATAGAATGAAATACGCACATAGACATGCATGCAGACGGATGCATATGAAACTGGTGAAATCTCAATTAAGTGGGTGGATCAGGGACTCCTGGGTGGCTCAATCGTTAAGCATCTGCCTTCGGCTCAGGTCACGGTCCCAGGATCCTGGGATCCAGCCCAGCATCGGGCTCCCTTCTTGGCAGGAAGCCTGCTTCTCCAACTCCCACTCCCCCTGCTTGTGTTCCTGCTCTTGCTATTTCTCTGTCAAATAAATAAATAAAATCTTTAAGAAAAAAAAAAAGGTGGGTGGCTCACATCAATGTGAATTTCCAATTGTGATATTGTCATATAGTTATGCAAGTTCATACCATTGGGGAAACGTCGGAGAACGGTATCTAGGATCCCTCTGCATTGTTTCTTTCTATCTATGTATTTACTATGATCTCCAAGTTTTTAAAAGCTCACCCCTGTGCAATAATGGAGAGCCGACTCAAGCTGTCATTCCTGAAATTCTTGCAAAACGGAAGGCATGATTTTGGGTGAGCCGGGGGATGCAGAACTAGAAGCAGTGCACGGAACTTGGGTCTGGCATGGGGAGCTGGATTGGTGTGTAGGGAAGATCTCGCAGGGAATGGAAGGAGCCACCAAGAACAGCGTGGATGCCAGGCCATGCCAAACATACGATAAGGTGCTCTTTGCAGAATACAGTAAAAGTGATAGGATGTCACTTCTGAGATGAGGTCATAAAATCTATGACTTCCATCTTGATCGTTCTCTGTTTCTCATTTTGACACTCAGCAATGCTGTAAAACACCCTCTGAGGACGTCAAGTGGCAAGAACGTGGGGCCCACCTCCGGCCGGCAGCCCCAGGTAAGCTAAAGACTACCAATACCTCGTCATGGAGCCTGGAAGTGGATTCCAACCCAGTTGGACTTTGTTATGAACTTGGTCCCAGCTGACCCAATGAGCATGGCCTTCAGAGAGATGACAAGCCAAGCCCTGATTCCTGACCCACAGAAACAGGGAGATAATAACTGTGTGTTGTTCTATGCTGCTTAGGTTTGGGATAATTTGTTATGCAGCAAGTGATACCTGATACAGAGGTGATGTCTCTCATTATCCACTGGGTTAGCACAGGCTTGTTGGTATGGCAGCTGCAGAATTCCAAAAGAGAGCAGAAGCATGCAAACCCTTGTGGGGGTATTGGCTCAGAGTCCGCATGGTGCATTGTACTGACCGTAGCAAGTCTGGGGCTTGGGGGTGGGGTAGGGAAACGGCCCCCACCTGTGGATGGGCAGACCCTCAAAGTCACAAAGGCACATTGCAAAGAAGCGTGGATACAATTTTGCAAACAAGTTTGTTTCCAGAAATGTCTTGCCTGGCCAGACCCCAGGGTCAGAGGTGGAGATCAGAGCTGCTATGAGACACACAAGGGGAAAGGTCGGAGGTCACACCAGGCTCGGAACAGGAGACTTAGCCCAGTGGGCGGGTGGTGACAACTGGCCACAAAGTCTCCCTGCACCGGGACTGCGAACCTTCACTGCTCCCTCCAGTCTCTTCTCTGCGCTGTGGTCTGAAAAGAGAGCTCTCAGACAGGCGACTTTTCCATTGCTCTTCAGACCCTACAGCATAGAGCCCTGCGGCCTAGCCTCCTGTCCGCACCTCCATAGTCTGGCCCCTGCTGGCCTTCCCCACCTGCTACCAAAATCTTCCCCAACTGTCCTGACCCCCTTGCAACGCTTTGGGGTGGCTCTCTGTGACACCACTCCCCCCACCCCCCCACCGCCCGGTCCAGGACCTCCCACATCAGTCCCAGGCTCATCAGTCTGATTGCCAAAGGCCAGAACCTCACTGCTGTCAGACAGCTGCCTGCCCGGGCCTCGGGAAAAGGGTGGACCAGAATTACCTGGGATTCAATATCACCCTGGAAGGCAACCTTTTTACCTACGTGGAGGTACAAACACCCCAAACCCCCTCCCCCCACTCCATGCCCAGGATTCTCTGAGGCGGGGGCTTGGCACCATTTCCCAGAACTTCCCCATGAACTACTCCCATTACCCCTGTGGTTGCTGGCTCCATGAGGCACACTTTGAGGGCTGCCTTCCACGGCTGTGTCTCTGTCCACCCTGACCTGCACCCCCTGGAATCGCTGGTGCAGGGTTTGCTTTGGGGGAACCTCAGATAAAGACAGGGCTGCATTGCCCTCTCTCACCCTGAGGCCTTGACACGTGCTGGTCCCTTCTGATTTGTCCTCCAGACTCAATTTGGAGCTGTCCTCTGAGAGTCTCTGCCTGCTCACCCTGCAGCCCCTCACCCTGAGCCCACCTGGACCAGGCAGGTGAGGGGTGTGTGCATGTGGAGGTGGGAGGGAGGGCAGGACGGGAGCCTGTGGTCCTTCCCCCTGGGGACCGTCACCTCTCCAGCGACACTGTGCAGTGGCTCAGAGGGCAGAATGGCTCCATGAGCAGGTTTCCCATCCAGGTTGTTGGAGTGAGAAGCAAGCTCCCCGCGGAAGGCTTCTTGCCTACTCTCAGCGCCAAGGATGAAGGCATTCAGCGGGTTTTGATCCAAGATGCAGAGCATCAAGTCTTCTCTGTGCCTTCAGCCCTGCTGTCTACAAGCTGAGGATCCCCGGGCTCGCTCTCTGCACCCCTGCCCCCAGCCCCACTGTTCAGGAAGTACCAGCATTCTGCCTGTGGGATCAGCTGCAGCAGGGTCAGCGTCTGTGAGCTAATGACTTCCTGATCACCTCCCTGCCCTGGGTCATTGAAGACATCGGGGGCCTCTGACTTCGTTTCTGCAGGCTCGAGAGGAAGGGTGAGCAGAGATCACCCAAGCTGGTGTAGGTTGGCAATGGTGCCAGAAGCTTCTGATAAAATTAGACCATGCGGGTTGGACCCGGGGACTTGGGGCTGGTCCTAATAAGCCAAGAGAGAGGTTGTCAACTGAGAAAGCCTTTGGTTCCACGGGCTGTAGCTGTGTGTGGAAATATAGCGATATTACTGTGCACAACACAGTTTTTCAAAGGCATCTCTGGGAAGGGGACTCAGGCCCCACCCTCTGCCCTCCGGCCTCTACATGAGCCCCCGCCTGACCCCAGCCACCCAGACCCTCTGCGCCTTGCACAGGGGAATGGAGCCCCGCCCGGCTCTCGGCTGCACTGTCTGCCTCGCCTCCTGATGGGATGAGGGTAGGAGCCCCACCCCATTCACCTCGCTGTGCTAACAGTTTGCTCCTTCACCCACAAGTGTGGATGGAGAGCTTTCTGTGTGTGGGGCCCAAGACCAGGACGTGGAGCAGTGAAAGCCACCGTGTCTGTCCCCTCGGAGCTAACGTGGGAGAGCCCAAGACCACGTGTGAGTCCCCGGGGGGCCAAGGGGCTGTGTGAACTGTGGTCTACGTGGCCTTGGAAACACATGCATCTCGCCAGTCTGGGGCATCATTCAATGCTGGTTCCCGGTCATCATGCCCTTCAGGGTTATATGGGGGTGAATTTCGTCGCCACCTGGCTTCCTGGAGGGTGGTAGATAGCACTGCAACTTAGATCCAATCAGTAAACATTTATCGAGCATCTTTTCTTTGCCTGCACGATTGTGGGCATTGCGAGGGATGCGGTGAGAGACAAGGTGGGAGGAGCTTTCCATGGAAGCCCCCCTCCTATCTGCTCTGTGGTGTTTACCTTGGCCTGGAGAACTAGCAGCAGAACCATTGTGGGTGACAACATAGGCAGGAAAGTGAGAACATAGAAAGTGTCCTTGGTTTCCCACCCAGAGCACTCTTCTGAGTGGTTGGGGCAAGTCCGACTTGAGGGGATCATGCAGACCTCCGTTCTCTTCCCCAAAACTTCCGCTGACTAAAATTGCACCATTATCTATTCATCCCTTTGGTAGTGCCCTCGCCCTGCCAGTTTTCCCCCTTCCCTTTTCCGCCTCTTCTTCTTCTTCCTCCACCTCTTCCTCTCCGTCCCCTTCTTTAAATAAAAATACTTCCAGAAAGAGAACATCCTTAACCCCTTAAAATAGAAATGACACACAATTTGACATGCGTGCCAATCTGGACCCATGGATAGCAGCTGCCTGAAGCTCTATGTTAAGAAGACCTCTGAGGTTTAATCTGGCTTCTGATGCAAAGCCTGTCACTTGCTTAGTGATGTCTGCCATGGCTTCCGAGGGGAAGAAAGTACTTACTGTGCCTGCCCTAGAGCAGAGGAGCTTAGGAGAGTTTCCCCCTGCTGTGACAACAGGGCTGGGCGAACATCGCAGATCTCACGGAGGGGCCACTGAAGGAGGGACCCAAGAAGCAAGGGCCGTGACAGCCCTTCTCATCGTGGGGCCTCCTGGCCCACTGCTGTCGAGCTCTGAGCCCCCCGCGGCAGGAAGCACGGAGACTCCGATGGCACCTCACCGGGCCTTCCCACCAAGTGTCTGACCACACTCCCGAAGCGTGTCTGTTCCGGCCCCTCTGAGCTGCTCTTTTCCAACTGTGTCGAGGTGTGATCACAAACAAAAATTGTATATACTAGGTTGTGCAGTGTGATTTTTTTAAGGTGTACAATGCGACGATTTCATGTGTACATTGTGAAATGATTAGCACAATCCGGTTAGCACATCTGTCGCCCCACACAGATTTCTCCTGCATGGTGAGAACCTGGAAGATCCACTCTTTTAGCAGCTTTCAAAGAGGCTATTAGCTACAGTCCCCAGGCTGTACGTTGGGATCCAGAACGTATTCATCGTATAACTGAAAGTTTGTACCCTTTGGCCAACTTCTGTCCATTCCTCCCACCCCGAGCCTGTGGTAACAACTGTCCTACTCTGTTTCTGTTTCTGTTTTTGTTTTATGGGTTTTTTAGATTCCATATATCAGTGATATCCCAGAGCATTTGTCTTTCTGCATCTGGCTTATTTCACTCAGCATGATGTCCTCCAGGCTCATCCATGTTGTTACAAATGACAGGATTTCATTCTTTGTTAAGGCCGAATACTAATCCATTGTGCGTGTGCGTGGGCATGTGCGTGCCTGTGTGTGTTTGCACGCGCGTGCGCGTGTGTGTGCATGTGTTACATCTTCGTCATCCATTTATCTGTCGATGAACACATTTTCTCGATATCTTGGCTGCAATGAACGTGGCGTGCAGACAACTCTTTAAGATACTGATTTCATTTCCTTTTGGATACACACCCAGAAGTGGGATTGCTGGATCATACGGTAGTTCTATTTTTAACTTTTTGAGGAAGCTCCGCATCATTTTTCATAATGGCTGTACCACTGTACATTTTCATTAGCAGAGTATGAGGGTTCCCTTTCCTCCACACCCTCCCCGGTACTTGTTACCTCTTGCCTTTTTGAGAACAGCCATCCTAACAGGTGTGAGGTGGTCTCTCATTGTGGTTTTGATTTGCATTTTCCTGATGACTAGTGATGTCAAGCACCATTTCATACACCCATTGGCCATTTGTATGTCTCCTTTGGAAAAATATCCATTCAGGTCCTTTACCCATTTTTTAAAACTTTGGCTGTTAGTTTTTTTGTTTTTTTGTTTTGTTTTGTTTTTGCCCCCACTGAACTCAAATGTCACTTCTCCTGAGAAGCCCTCCCTGATTCCTCTGCTAGACTTGTGGCTCCCGCCTCTCCTTACCCACTGCAGATCTGGCCTCTGCAAGAGAGTCTTACCTGATACCACCCTTACCTTTGATGTGTCTCACTTGTTTGTAAGAGCGAGAGTTCCATGAGTGCCCTGGGCCCAACCCACAGCTGGTGTGCAAAGATCATTCGTTGATATACGGATGGATGGAGGGATGGATGGAGGGAGGGACAGACGTCACAGATGCCATTTGGATGCTGAGACCCAGCTCGACATCCATGTGCCCATGCTTTTCCTTGTGTTCCTACAGCAGTGTGCTGCCGTAGTAAATCAATCTAAATCTCTATGGCTTCACATAACAAAGGTTAATTTCCCTTCCACTAAGCCCAGAGTGAGTTCCACCACCTCCTGAGTGGTTGTCTCTGTATCAACCGTGTCCTTTATCTTCTGCGTTCTGATGCTTTCACACCTGGGGCCTCGCCGACCCTGGAGGGACTGCCCCTCCCAAGGTGAGCTCCTTCCTGAGGATCCTAAACCACCCACCCAGGAAGCACATGTCTCAAAAGCAGACCAACCAACCCAGAGCCTGCACCCCAACCCCCTCCTAAATGGGGCTCTCATGCTCTGGGCCACTGTCCCCCCGCCCTAATCCCCCAGGGACCAGACACCCAGGACAGCCCCTCAGCCCCAGAGCCCCTTGGAATTACTCAAACTAGCCGGGCCTGAGCCTGCTCACCCAGCCTCGCCCCTCCTTCCCGGGGAAACCACGAGAAGAGGCTCTCACCCACGGTGCGGCCTCCCTCTGCCTCCTGACCGGCCCTGTGCTTCCCCTGCAGCCCCACGTGGCACCCCGTGCCCCCTCCTCCCGGAACTGTGAATAAAGACTTTATTTTCAATGCCGGTCATCTCCTGGTCTCCTGGTCCTACGGTGCCTCACATTTTCTTTTAAAACACTATATTTTAGGGGCACCTGGGTGGCTCAGTCGTTAACTGTCTGCCTTCAGCTCAGGTCATGATCCCAGGGTCCTGGGATCGAGCCCCACATCGGGCTCCCTGCTCAGTGGGGAGCCTGCTCCTCCCTCTCCTGCTTCCCCTGTTTATGTTCCCTCTCTCGCTGTGTCTCTCTCTGTCAAATAAATAAATAAAATCTTAAAAAAAAAAAAAACACTATATTTTTAACCAGTCTTCCACTCAGCGCCTAGTCACATAGGCTGCTTTCCCGTGTGGCTTTACCACGGACCCGTGGCCCCCGCCCCAATTCCGTGGCACAGAGGAGAGAGTGAACACCTCTCGCACCGGCTCCTAAATGCTCCGGCCCCAGAGGTGGCGGCTGGTCCCAAGGCACTGCTTAGGCTCAGGGGGTGTGTCTGGGAAATCTGGGGTCAGGGACTTTCGCTGTCCCCTCCCCTGGTCTTGACCTTTCCATCTGAATTAAGAACCGATCCCCAGTCCAAGCTCAGTGTATGTTTCATTTCATAAGAATGACACACTATGATTTCGGAGTACCCTTTGCCGTAGACATGACCTAGTTTGTCACCAGAAAATATGGACGCCGAGTGTTAACAAAGCAAGGACGCCAAGGAGACAAGGCACAAGGACTGATTGGGGCCATAAATGTGCTCCGGCATTAGGGCCCTGAGTGAGATTGGTGGCCTGAGGCCCCATAAGCTCCCCTGCTCTCACCTCTTGGGCCATCTGGGGACGACCGGCTTAAGCTGGGATGTGGCTGCAGAGGAAATCTGTGTCCAACGGTACCACCCTCTCTTGGTAATATCCTCCTTGGGCGTGGTGCCTCCGGGCACTGCTTTTGCTTTTAATGGGGCCAGATGTTTGTGTTTAGTGACTGCATTAGGCAATTTGACCGTGATCAGCCTCTTGATTATTCATGATCAGGGAGGGGTCAGCGGAAGAGCGAAGCATCAGGAGTATTTGGAAGCACAGACTGAGTGAGCCTGTAATTCCCGCTTCTTTCTCCCCAAACGTTACCTGTGGCTGCTTGAATTGTAAAATTAACAACGCATTCACCCCCTCCCTCTCCCCCGCTGCTGAATGTGTGATAGCAGTGATATTGACCAGAGGATAGGCTGGAAAAGAAGAGGAAAACCAAAAACATGGACCAGATGCACAGAAGACAAGGGAGGACCTTTCCTGCAGGCAGATGGCTCAGACCAGGGAAGGGGGCGTTAAGCACGTCATCTCATTTACTCCTCACACCCACCCTGGAAGGAGCCTCTCATTTTTAAAGATGAGGCTGCAGGATTCAGAGGGGGTGGGAGACTGGCCTGGAACCACACAGGATTTCGGCGGCCATTCTGCTGCCCCCCTGCGCACGCAGTACCCTTCCTCTCTGACCTCAAGATAAAGGCATCCCCCTGCCCCCCATGCCCATCTCAACAATGGCCATCACCCGAGGGCAGTGGCTCCTAACCTCTCGGAGGATGCCTCTCGGAGAGGCCGGTGAAACCTGCACCTTCTCTCTGCAGAGCAATGCACGGGCCCGTGTGCGCACACACGCACCCTGTTTCCGCCTGCGACTTCGGGGCATTTGTGGACGTCCCGAATGAGGTGTAGCTGGTGGGGCGCGGCTGGAGCGCCTTCTCCTCAGCCTGGCATCTTGGACCAGATGTGCAACATGTAGATACATCTGTGGTTCGAGAGCCGATGGAGGAATGTGAAAGGTCGTAGTGCGACCACGGGACAGGTGATCCCGGACAAGGAATCAGAGTCACATCTCTGCGGGATGTGCTTGCTGCCCCCTCCTCCTGGCTTGCCCGCTCCTCGCCCTCTATGACTCTCTGAGTATCACCTCTCAGCCTCGGAGCCGACCTTTACTCCTGTAGAACGTTGCCCCTTCTTTCCTCTTTCAGCAGACCCTCCCTCGGGACCTTCCCATTAGAAGGTTGGTCATCACCATCCTCACTTCAGAAACAGATCCGCTCTGGCCTGACATGAGGAAGATAACCTGCCAGCCAGGAGGGGCCAGGACACTAAACACCCCACTCAGGTTTTGGCAAAAGGGCTCTGCTTTCCACAAATGGGCAGAGAGGGCTGGGGCTTGGGGTGAAAGCAGCAGCATTGCCTGATGGCTATTTAGCCTCCCCTGCCTCAGTTTCCCCACCCGTACAACGTGGGAATGGTTGTTCTAACCTCATAGGGTCGTTACACCTGCAAATCATGGAGAACAGGACCTGGAGCGTGAGAATCACAGCACACACGTGAGCTCTTGGTATTCACTCTAGCCTGCATGACCACAGATATCAGGCGAGAGGGTTCTGAGGTTGCAGAGGGAATCCCCGTCAAATACTGCTCCCTGCTTGCTCCCCTGAATTCTAAACAAATTGGGTGAGACCAATGAGAGATGGAAGCACCCCCTCCATTCTCCATGCACCTCCCGGGGGCGTGCGGAAGCTGGGAGCCCCAGGAAGGGGGAGGGTCAGGCATTGCGGTCACTGTAAAGGCATTTTCCAGACCCACGTGGCTCCTGGAAACACCTGCGGTTTGAGATGTTTCTGCATGATTGTGACCGCCACCCCGGGAATCAACTTTGTCCTCCAGCGAGCCGCATCAGCAGAACCTGCTAAGTGGATCCTCCGTGGAAGTGCAATGTCAGTTTCTTTTCCTGTGCAAGCCCTCCTTGTGTGCCTGCAATGGTTCGGTCACTTCACTAATCTCTCATGTCAGCCGGTGACACAGGAGCACCATGCTACCTGCAGCCTCCCAGATGACTGCCCGGCAGCTGCCTCTGGTCGGAGACAACCTTTGCCTGTAAAGCCTGCAAACCAATAAGGATGACTTCAGTCACCTTCTACTGCCTCCAGCTTTGTTTCTCGGCAAGAGAAAAGCATCTGTGTTATTAATGAAGTCAAGAAGAGAGAGGGAGAAAATCATACTTCCAGCTGAATTCTGGCCTTACATAAATATAAGCCACTCAAAGAAAAGCAATCGGCCAGGAAAAATATTAACAGCTATCATAGAAAAAAAGATTACTTTCCATAATATATAAAGAGCTCCTACAAATCAAAAAGAACAGACAAATGACTCATTGGAAAAACGGGCAGCAAACATTGTCACAAGCTGTGTTGGTTGCCCGCTGTGGCAGTCAGTAGTCCTCTCTCCCCCTTCGTAGGGGATCCCGAGCTGCTCAGGGCCACCTCTACCTGCCCAGTGCCCTGGACTCTAGATTCCTCAAGGCCCATCACAGTTGGTCATTCTCCTTGCCTGTGGCCCACAGATAGAACAGGTCGTGGGCAGGGGATGCCGTCAGTCCCATCTGCTGGGAGGGGTGGGAATGGGGCTTCCAGGAAAGGTTTTCTTCAACCTTAAAAAGAGACACTGAAAGGGGAGCCCCCCCTTTCCTGCTCCTGGGCATTGTGGCAGACATGCAAGGGCCTGAGGCCACTGTAGATGACTAGGACCTGGAGGGGAGCTGGCCGAAGATGGGATTTCCCTGAAGACAGCAGAGCAGAGAAATGGAAAGTACCAGGACCTCTGTGATATCACTGCTAAGTTCGCCAACCTTGGAGCTACTTTTAATCTGCACTTTTTTTGTTTTAACTGAAAAAAATTGGTTTTAATTGTGGTAAAGTGCATGTAACATAAAATTTACCCTAGTAACCGTGTTTCAGTATATAGTTCAGTGGCAGTTCAGTTAAATACCTTCACACTGGTGTGCAACCATCCCCACCGTCTGTCTCCAGAATGTTTCCATCTCCCCACACTGAGACTGTCCCCATGACACACTGACCCCCACCCCTTCTCAGCCCCCCGCACCGCTGTCTACTCTCTGTCTCTGCAAGTCTGACTCCCCTAGGGACCTCAAAAAAGTGGGTCTGCACAATATTTGCCTTTTTGTGACTGACTTGTTTGACCATGTTTTCAAGGTTCATCCGTGTGGTAGCAGGTGTCACAACTTCCTTTTTCGGGCTGAGTGATACTCCATTGTGTGGATGGACCAGATTGCGTTCATCTGTTCATATCCCTTAACGGACACTTGGGCTGCCTCCACCTTTTGGCTATTAGGAATAGTGCCGCTATTGACATGGGTGTGCCACTAACTCTTTGAATCCTTGCTTTTGATTCTTTTGGGTAAATACCTATAAGTGGCATCGCTGAGTCATCTGGCCACCGTGCTTATCTTTTAAGGAGCAGATACGCTGTTTTCCACAGCAGGTGCACCATCTTACGTGTCTTCATCTGCGGTTCTTTTTTTTTTTTTAAGATTTTATTTATTTATTTATTTATTTATTTATTTGAGAGAGAGTAAGAGAGAGAAAACGAGTGTGTGGGGGGGGACAGAGGGAGAGGGAGAAGCAGAGTCCCCGCTGAGCAGGGAGCCCAACGTGGGGCTCAATCCCAGGACCCCGAGATCATGACCTGAGCCAAAGGCAGACGCTTAACCGACTGAGCCATCCAGGTGCCTCTATCTGTGGTTCTTTCAACACAAGAAGATAAATTCCTTATTGGCAAGGCCAGTTGAGTCACATTTTTCTGTTCCTTGCTCCCCAAAGCATCCTAAATAATACAGATATGATTAGACACTTTTATAGATACGATTGGCCAATAAACATATGAAAATATACTCAGCCTAAGTAAACAGGGAAATGCAAATCGCAGTCACAGTGATATAATTTGTGTCTATTAGACTGGCAAAGAGTAAAAGGATTGATAGCAGGTAGTGCTGGTGAGGCTGTGGGGTGCGGGCTCTCCGGGACGCCCCGGGAGGAAGTTAGCACTGCATTTGGAGAGTGCACTTTGACGGTATAGCTAAACATTTACATGCACACACCCTTTAACTTAACAATGCCACTTCAACCTATTTGGTAGGAGCCCTTGCACAAATATACCAAGGAGTAAGTAACTGGAAAGATGTTGATTTGGAGCAATAGCAACAGCAAAAACGGGAAGCAGTCCAAATTGCTTCCAAGAAGGACTTGGGTAAAAACCGTGACACAGTGGCACTCTGGAAACCAGGCGGCTTCGAGAAGAAGGAGCTTTTTAGCTAAGTGTGCAGACATGGGAAAAACAACAACAACCCAAGACAATGAGTAAAAAGTTCAGTGCAAAACAAGTCACCGAATAACGCAAACCATACAATTGCACTTACGTAAAACCTTGTATCGGAATGTATACAGACAGGCTGTGTGTTTTCATATGCAAACCCATGGACAAGAGACTATAAAGGAGGAGGGTGAAGTATTAACAGTGGTTCCTCTGTAGGGAGAAAGTGGGGAGGTGGGAATAAAGAGAGCACTTTAACTTTGTATTCTATGTTCCATTTGAAACCAGTTTTTACAGTGTATTACTGTATTGTGTGGTTTCTTAAAAATGCAAGCCACTCGTGATGTTCAAAGTCAATATATAAAAGGGATGTGTTATGGGAAAAAAAAGGTTTCATTGTACGAGGGGTGGTTCTGCCCGTCCCTGCCCCTCCGAGGCCGCCCCTACATCACAGACGACGGTGGTTCCGGCCAGTGAGGAAACCGCACCAGCTCCCAGGCCGCCAAGCGAGGTCAGTGCCCCCAATTTCTCAGCCTGGGGCCCAGCAGAGCCTACAAACAGAGAGCCCTGACTCGCGGAACCCCACAGGCCTCCACCAGCGAAAACATCAGTCCCACGCACCTCCCCGTTGCATCCTACCTGGTGTCGCCCGCAGAGTTCTGGCCTCTACTCAGAGCCAGGTGCCCCGAGAGATCTGAACCTTCCAGCCACCGCAGCCATGTGTCCGAGCCACATGACCGATCTGGAAACCTGCCTTCTTGCTGTTTTGTTTTTGGGGGTCCCGACAGCCCTGGGAGACGACAGTTTACCTCGTGGGAGGAATGCTGAACTCAGGAGGTGCCGCAGCCTTCATTCACCTGTCAGGGGTCCTTGCAAAGGGTTCTGCCGGTACAAGTTGGAGGGCCCAGGAGCCTGGTACCTGGAGAAATACTCATGTATTTTCTTTTATGCATTTCCACATTTTTCACAGCGGCGTCAGCTGTCAACCCGAGCAGTGTCCCCTGACCTTGTAAGCTTCGATATCCGGACCTGTGACCTGGGGATGGGAATACCTGGCTCACAGAGTTGAGGTGGGGATTAAGTGAGCTGATGCACAGTGTAAGGGCTGAGATCAAGTAGCCTGGGGCAAGGGATGGGGGCACAGAAGATAGAGGATTTGACCCAGTCTAGGCATCCTGGAGGGTTTCTTGAAGGAGGGAGCAGAGAGCTGAGTTTTGAAGGCTCATCCCAGTTACTACTGCCATGCAATAAAAACACCCCAGCTTAGTGGTGGAAAAGAACCAGTTCCTATTCATAGACTCTGAGCCAAGAATTCACCGTGCCTGACCCCACCCCCACTGCCTTTGGGAGACTTAAAGTCTGGGCACGGCTGGGATTGGAATCACCTGGAAGCACCTTCTCTCACACGTCTGGCAGTGGGCGCCGGGCTGTTGGCTGGGACCTCAGCTATGCTGTCAGCTGGAATGCAGACACAGGGCTTCTCCCTGAGTTCTCTCAGCACGGGCTGGTTGGCTTCCTCTTGGCCTGGAAGCATCCCAAGAGAACCAAGTGGAAACTTTATTATCACCTTTTATAACCTAGCCTTGGAAGTCACATAGCATCACTTCTGCCACAGTCATAACCACCCAGATTCAAGGGGATAGACCCCACTCTAGATGAAAGAACTGTCATTGTAAGAAGATTGTGTGAAATGGGAGATACTGTTGCTGACTTTTGTTTGTTTGTTTGTTTGTTTGTTTGAGAATATAATCTGCCACAAAAGCCAGTAGCAAGTAGGAAGTATGTATTCCAGACCAAGGGGGTAGGAGCATGTTCCCTAGGCTGCCCGGGACTATTGTACAGGTTGTGCACTGTACAAAGGCACCCAGCCGAGACGGCAAGTGGGAGCTGAAATCCATCCTGTCCTCCATTCACCGAGCTCTATGCTCATCACAAAGCTGCATCTGTTCGGAGGAAGGGGAGACTTTTCCTTTGCAAAGGGCATTGTCCACTTACTAAGGGGAGTGCTCGCACAGTTGTGTGCACTCAGGAGAGCACACTTTTCTAACATCCGTAAAGTAATCACATGGACTGGCTGTGGTCCTGGCTGGGTCTTGTCATGAGGAAGGGGAGCAGATCTAGAGGCTGGAACAGGAGGTGGGGGGAGAGGGGAGAAGAGGAAAGAGTGTGGGAGGGGAGGGAGCAGATGAGAATGCAGGGCAAGAGAGGGGAGGGCCAAGGAGGTCCAAGGCTCAAGACTCCGGCTGATCCCCAGGGGCTCTGCTCCTCTGTTGTCCCCGGCTCCCCAAACATACTTGCCCAAAAAGTAATTTCCATGTCATTTTGGCCTCCTCTGGCCAGGAGTCCAGTTTGTTCTGGTGTTCCCGATGTTACCTAGGGGTCATTACCAACAGGGAGCAAAGCGTCAACTCGGCACAGAAGCAGAGGTAGAACTGGGGCCAAGAAGCCCAGACTCCAGATGTCGGTGGGGACACAGCCTATCCCAGAGAAGTGAAGGTAAGAACCAGGACAACGTCCCTCCTTAGAGGATTCGGGCCTGCGTCCTGCAGAGGCCCCAAGTCCTCCCTGCTGAGACAAAGAGGAGAGAACTCCATGTCCCTTTGTTTCACATTTCATCATTTCCCCCCAATTTCCCTTTATGGAGATGGGGCTATTTTGAAGCCCGCTCAGCGCTATAAAAATCAAGCCAGAATCGCATGTCTGGGCTTCCATAGAGCCCGCCATAGGAAATGTGGAACACAAAAGCTATTTATACAGTGAAGGGAGCATTTCTGTAAGAAACTTACAACCGGTGTTTAGAATTAATTTAGTGCCTTGTCTGCTCCAAGGACATATGCTATGTGTCTGGAATTATGGCACCTCCAACACCATATGTGCGTATTTGGTGTGTCCGGGAAGGAGCGCAGAGCCTCCTGGCGCACAGACACGGGCGCGCTCCGCGTGGCAGCAATCATCACACCTCCCCGAGTGTGTGAATGCTGCCGATGCATCTAGAATCCCACAGTCTTTGGAAATCAGTGGGCATATGGCACGTGTCTCGCGTTTTGGCACCAGGCACAGAAAATAAACGGAGGTGTGCCATCCGGAGTCAGGCAGAGTGCAACCCACACTGTCTTTGCTGTCTCAACTTCACACGATGAGGTGGATTCCCAGCTCAGAGGGGGCAGGTGGATGTCTCCAGGGCCGGAGCTGAACAGACTGGAGCCTGCGGACGGCCCGCTGGAATCCGACGCGGGGATGGGGATGCACCTGTTCCGTATCCGGCAGCTCTCGCCGGTTTCTCCTCCGACGCGCTGAAAAGGTGAGCAGTCTGTCTGGTGGAAGATCTTAGCGCAGGGTGGGAGCGGAAAGATGCAATCATCACAGCAGAGGCAGGCCCTCACACACTCTTCCAGAAGGAATTGGGGAAAGCCGAGCCTGTCGCCAGCCAGGTATGGATTCATTGTCCCCATGCGCCCAGACGTACTGAGAAGCCCCACGACCCTTCTCTAACTGGCCCTGTGGGGGCCACATCCAGATTCTCTTATGCACTCAGCAAACGTTTACTCAGTACCCTTACTACAGGAGTTAGTTATGCAAAAAAGAACAAGAGCACCAAACGTCCATCTTCGTGGAACTGATTCCAATCACGGTGATCTGCTCTGGCTGCCACAAGATACCACAGACCGGCGGCTTAGACGACAGACATTTATTTCTCACGGTCCTGGAGGCTGTAAGTCCAAGATCAAGGTGCCATCAGGGCTGGTTTCTGGCGAGAGCTCCTCCTGGCTTGCAGGTGGCTGCCCTCCCGCTGTGCACCCATGGGGAGAGAGAGGGATCCTTGGTGTCTCTTCCTCTTCTTTCAAGGTCACCGGTCGTGTTGGATTGCACACAGCATCCCCCCCGCCATGATCTCATGTAACCTAATCATCTCCTCAAAGGCTCCAACTCCAGATATAAACGCATTAGGAGTTAGAGCTTCAACATATAAAGGGGAGGGGAGGGGACACAATTTAGTCCAGGACGGGGGAAGAAACACACAGGATAATAAGCCCATTACATCAAATAGTAGAAGGAAAGTGCTCTGAGGAAAAATGAAGCACAGGAGGGGAATGGGGAGTGCAGAGTGGGCTTGCAGATTTAATGAGGGTGCTTGGGAGAGCCGGTGGAGAGGGGACATTTTCATGGAACAAGCCACTCAGCCTTGCAGAGACAGAGAGGGCAAGGGTGCTCCAGGGTGGGAGACGCAGGTGCAGAGGTAGAGGAGACTTGGGGAGGCCAGCTGGCTGGAGGGGTGGGTGTGGGGGGTGAACCAGTTCCCAGAAGGCAGCTGAGCTCAGAAGAGCAGTGGGCAGACAGTCCTTGCGGACCCCGCAGAGGATGGCAAGGTTCAGCTTTTCCTCTTGGTGACAGTGATGAGGAAATCTGGTTGAGTTCAGAGCAGGGCAGCAACACGACCCCCCACCCCCAACCTCGGCTGCCGGGGGGAGACTATTCTGTATCAGGATAAAGCTTAAAATGACATTTAAAAAATTTTTTTGAATTCGATGAGTTCTTGCTTTCATGTCTGATTTTCAGTTCCCCTGGGCAACCGGTAGACAAAGCCCAAAGTCATGGTCAGGGGACCTGGGCAGAAGCCCTCGCTCTGGGATTGGGGACGAGCCACCTAACTGCCCTGCCAGTGACTGCATCTGGGCGGGGATGGTGTCACAGCATCCACAGTGACCACCACATGGCTGTGTGTCAAGCACAGGCTGCGCGAGGAGGGTAGTTGTCAAACTGAGCAGGGACAGCGTGGGATGAATCACTCGCGTGGTATTATCACCATGGAATGTCCCCCACCGCACCCACCACTGCCCACTCCCTGCAGGTAGAGGCTTGGAATGGTTTTTCCATTTTCATTCAACCTTGACCAAATTCTTCTTCAAATAGTGCAAACTAAAAGTCAGCTCATGAGCCAAGAATAATATTACCAAATACAGAGCACAAGAACCAAAAAAAAAAAAAAAAAAAAAAAGTTAGGTTTTTAAAAATCAGGTACTCTTTGCAGGAGGTAAAGAGTTCATCAGTACAAAGGGGTGTAGGGAGAGGGCAGGCTCCCTACCTGTCCTGATAGAGGCGGAGATGTCACTGATGCTTACACGTCCTTCAGGAAGACACAGCTGTACTTGTATCTCTGCTTTGTGCACTTCTTATACACATGTGTATACAGAATCCCTTCAACTTCAAAACGGTTAGTGAATCATTCCCTTCCTTTGGCGCCTTGACTTTTTCTCCTGAGCAAGATGCGTTGGATACTGTTCCATGTAGGCCCACAAAGAACTTCCTCGTTCTTTTTCGTAGAGGAAAAGTACCCTAACTCAGTCAAGCAGACTCTTATTGCTTTGGGCTGTTTTCCATTTTTGGTTCACTTCTGCAATGTTGGAAAGAGCATGCTGTAGAAATGCTTTCTGAGTGCCTGTGTGAACACATCTGTAGGACAAGTTCCTAGCAGAGGAGAAGCTGGGTCAGGGGCTAGGGGTGTCTGACATTTGGATAAGTGTCAGCAGATCACCTTCCCAAGACCTGAGCCTGTGACTACACACACCCTGACCCCCCATGCGTGGGTATCCATGTCACAGGGCTGCCGTAACAAATGACCATAAGCTGGGGCTTAAAACAACAGGAAGAGAGCCCCTTCTAGATCTGGGGGCCAGAAGTCCAGAATCAGGGTGTCAGCAGGATTGGTTCCTTCTGGAGGACGAGAGAGGCAATCTGTCCCGTGTCTCTTTTCCAGTTCTTGTGAGTTGCTGCTGTTCCCAGGCTCCTGGGCTTGTAGACGCATCCCTCCAATCTCTGTCTGTGTCTGCACACAGCCTTCTCTCCCACTGTCATGTGTTCAAATGTCCCCTGTCTTCTGAGGCCACCAGCCATTGGGTTGGGACCCATGCTAACCCAACATGACCTCCTCATGACCTGATGACACTTGCAAAGACCCTATTCCTAAAGAAGGTCACATTCACAGGTACCAGGGATTACCACTTTAACTTTCCTCTTTTGGAGGGTGTGATTTGACCCATGGCAGAGGTATCATCAAATGCTTTTCTCTTTACCTCTGTGAGGGACCTCAGGTAGTTCTTATTAGCCATTCAGGCTAATGGTGGAAATCCCACCAAGTCGCTCTCCCACCAAACCCTCCTGCTGCCTCATCGGCCAGCGCTGACACCTGAGGTCCTTTGTGTGCTCTTCCCAGAGGTCCTCCAGTGCTGGTCCTCGGGCGGGGCTGGGGGTAGGGAGATGGGAGCCCTGGGGTGTGGGCAGTCGTGTCACAAGATGGCCCCACCCACTCCCCAGACCTGGTACCACCTGAAGAGTCTTTGCCTGGGGCTGTGCAGTCCCATTAACTGGAGAGTAAACCCCAAGGTCCTGTGAGCTAAAAATCACCTCTAGCCAACATTATGCTTGAAAAAGGCCCTTCTTTGGTTTGTCCCTGCATTTTGGCCACAGCGTCCACGGAGACCACGGTCTGGCGTGGACTCTCTCAGTGTCCCCCCAGGTGTGTGACAGGGCCATGGGACACACTTCCACTGTGCTCATGTAAGGAGGCTCCTGGCCAGGGAGAGTGTCGCAAGAGGAAACACAGAAGTCTGCTCTCCTCTTGCCTCCATCAAACCCGCCCGGAGCGCAGCCTCAGCCCACGAGCATCCCTTGCTGTGGTCTGTCTGCAAGATGAACAGTCCAGAGGCAAGCCCCCAGGAGAAACGCAGGGCTCCTGTGGAGATGTAGAGAACCTCTGGGTCCCATGGATGAAGCACCTAATGGCCCAAGGAGGTTTGCTCTGAGAAACTTGCCGTCTGCCCCATCCAAGCATCCTTTCTCGTGATGAGGATTCTAAGTGTTCTGCCCCGTGTAAGTGGTGTTTAAGGAGCTGTCTTTGTGTCGGGGGTGAGGTGGTGGGCACACACCTGTTTAAGTGGAGTGGGCCAAGAGTCGTTGTGCACGACTCTTGATTTATTGACTCACTTCTCCCACTTGATTTCCCACCATGGGATGGAAGCCACATGAAAATCTTCCAAACGCTGCTCAGAAAACAGGGGGTCATCCCCCGAATACAGCGCCTGCTCCCTGAAATGGCCAGAGAAAATCCCTCAGCAGAACTTACCGCAGGGTGTGCGCGGCTAATCGTGAGCTCTGAACGCACTCAGGGCTCCCAGTCCACGCCTGATAAGTGTACCAAGAGGAGGAATTTGATTTGCTAGAAGTTTCACATTAGGAAACTTGTCTATTGATTTTTTAAGTTTTTCTTTTTTTAAGGAAGATGCTATTAGTGTGTTCTTTAATGTTCGAGAGAAAAAAGATCCGATAGTGGAATTCTTTTTAATCAGTTATCCAATGGCTTGTTTCAGTCTACGTGACACTACTGGACACAGTCATGGGGGACATTGGAGACTACTTCGGTTGCATTTGGGGGATACATCGGGATTCTGGCATGACTGTGTTGTCTCTAGCATGGGGCGAGGAGTTTCACTGTGACCTCCTGGCTTCTGGACCTGTGGATGACCTGTCATTCTGGTGTTTGGAAAACACCTGCAGGGTCAGACGGATGTTGCAGAGAGAATCCTGAGAAAGAGACCGTGCTTTCTGGGAAAATGCCCACTGGGGGACAAGCTACGTTAGGTGGAGACTCTCAGACTCTGAGCTCACTGTGAGCTCACTAAACTTTAAAAACCTATTCTGGAAAAGTGTGAAGGTTTGGATGTGAAATTTTCCCCACCTCGTAATTTCCAGAGATGCCAAGACCCCTACTCTGTGGCCACCTCTCTCTCTCATGTGGCCACCACTGGCCCAGCCCCTCCCCTCCCTGCATATCCAGTCCCCTTGCCTCGTGACTTGGCCGTTCTTCCCATGAAAGGGGAGGAGAGTATTTCCCACATGCTGACCACGGCCTCACCCATGGGACTTGCTTGGCGCAATAGCATCGGGAAGGTGTGAGGTGTACAGGTCCCAGCCTGGGCTTCAAGACGTGCATGTCTGCATCTGCTCTTTTACCTTTGGTCATCATCACAAACAGAACATGCCTGGCTCGCCCATTGTCTCAGGGGGATGATGAGAGATGTGTGGCTCAGAGCCCCTCTGGCCAAGCCCAGTCTAGGTCCTCCAACTCTCCACTGACCTTCGGGCCCCTGAGTATAAATGATTGCTACTTTAAGCCGCTGAGTTTTGGGGTGCTTTGTTATGCAGCACCTATCCACTGAGAGCTGACTGATACACTCCCTTCCCGTGACTGGCTCAGTGCTCACCAGTCCATGTGTTCTGGCTTGTCTACACTGCACACGGCAGCCACACCAGCCACATCTCTGCATGTGGAGCGTTAACACAGAGTCTCTGAGACCCTTCAGCACCACCCCTGGTTTTGAGCCCAGCTATTTCCCTTATATTGATCCACTTTCTCTGGATGGTTCTGGGGTCACAGCACCTCTTGCACATGCATCCAGCTTGTCCTGCCTCCTCCCCTCTCCCTGCACCTGGCTTTCATACCTACATTTCCCTTCCTCCACTCCCCATCTCTCCTTGCCTCAGAGCACCAGGCAGGTGCCCACCTTCCCCCTTGGCACCTCTACAGCCTCCTTTGCAGGAAGGAATTTAGAAACTGTCTGTGAAGGCATTATTCATACATGAAGCATTGTCCCCCTTGCCAGGGTGGGCCAGTCCCACAGCAGGCCTTGGTGACCTCCCATGCCCAGATCTCCTGGCAGAGAAAGCCAGGCTTTTGTCTGGCAGTGTGCAAGCTGGACCAGCAGTAAATTCCATCAGGGAAAGACTTTTTGGCAGAAATATTGCATCCCTGGGCCCTCCTCTCTGAAAGGAAGGAAGGGGACCATGTGGGGGAGGGAAAGCTGACACGAAAGAATCAGGGAGGAGTGCAGGCTCTTAGAGGCACACCCCCTCCTTGTCTGTCTGTGGAACCCCAAAGTCACGCAACACGGGCTCTGTCTCTGTCAGGACTCCCAGCAAAGATGGTGCTCTCGAATCAAGATAACTCAACAAGGGTTTCAGAAAGACCGTCGACAAAGCCGAGGAGTCTGCTGGGGGCCCACCAGGGACCCACCGGGAAATGAAGTGTCTCAGGGCTAGGGACAGTGAACTGACCCCACATCCAGCCCCGACGGGGCAGGGAAGAGAGAGTCCCATGGAGAAGACCACTTTGAGGTGACCTGTAACTTCCGTCGAGGGACACACCTGGCCCTAGGCCACCACGCAAGGGGAAAGCTGGGGGAGTCAACAACAGACACAGGCCTTGACCCCCTCTGTCTCTCTGAACTCCTTCTGGGGCTCCCCCTTGGTTTAGCCCAGTGGAGAGTCAAAGACGGGTTTGTCCAGTGTTGTTGCCCCTCTGGATCAGCCTCGTGGGAAGAAGAGTGGAACGCGGGTCTGGATATTTGTGGGTCTGGAGGTTTGCGGCTCCAAAACAGCCCTAAGATAGCAATTCGGTGCTGGGCTTCACGAAGTCTGATGCTAAGAGGTCTAGATTCGAAGGTCCTCAGGATTTGTTGTCATCAGCTGTGGGGAGAAACACAGACATGGAAAGGACCAGCTAAGGAAATCGTCTTTATTCTCGTACATACAGCAACAGGAGGCTGCGTGTCCCTCGGGGCCACCCCGGGGAGCACCAGGGTCAGTCCAGAGGCAGAGGAACAGGAGGAAATAGCATCGGGAGGTGTGAGGTGTACAGGTCCCCAGGAACGAGCGAGGCAGGCTGGGCACGTTTAGGACAGGCTAGTTTGAATCATTTCGGTAGACTCTAGGTGGCCCTGGGGGATTAGGGCAGGGAGACAGCAGCCCAGAGGGGGACAGCCCCATGGAGGAGGGGGTTGGGGTGCAGGACTCTGGATTGGTTGGTTTGCATTTGGAAGACATGTTCCCAGGGGAGTTGTGTGTTATCTCTAGGAATTAGCTAGCTGGAGGGACAGTCCCTGTAGGGTCAGGAAGGCCCCAAGATCTCAAAGCATCAGAACACAGAAAATAAAAAACATGATTAATACCAACAGTGAGGCCAGTGGGAGGGAAGAGCAGATAGAAAGGGGGTGGATTACGTAGCCATTCCAGGTGAACCTGTCAGGTGAATCTCCGGCATATAAAGACCGTGGCCCAAACCAGGGGAGTTCCAGGAAGCGCTGGGTCCCTGCCTTCACCATGCATGTGACACGAACAGTGGGACTTCAACTTAGGGCAGGGGGAACAGGAGCCCCATGCATGCAGGCATCGTCCGCTCAAGGAAGGAGGGGGCACACTTGTTCCTTATCTAGTCGGCACCAGCAGTGAGCACCGGGTGCTCCATTTCCAGGGAGTTCTGGAAGCAGCCGGGCACACACTGTTTCCTATGCCAGAGCCGGCCAGGGAGACACCGTCTGCTGGCTTTTCGGGGAACGATGCCTTCTGCTCAATGAACACACGGGGCCATTCGGGGAATCTGTGGAGCCCGCACAGGAGTAGAAAGGTGGAAATAAGAGCTGTTCACCAAAAGGAGAACGGGAAAAAAGTCACAAGAAATGTGTGAAAAGCAGACCGGGTTCTAGAGCAGCTTTTGGAAAATGGCATCAGGTGCCTCCACTGGATTGCAAGTTAATGGGCCCGGTGAGCCTGATTAGCAAACCTTTCCAGGGCGCCCTCTCCCAGCTGCCCATGGGCGCAGCCCCTTGGACACAGGTGAGAGCCAGCCCTGCTCCCCACAGCTGTGGGGGATAAGTGGGGCCCCCCTTGAGGACAGTAGGCAATGAACATTCCAGGCCCAGCCTCCTGCAACTCAAACACAGCATTATGAGAAATGCTCAAAGCTCAGGACAGTTGCAAACACCTTTCTTCATTATGATCTTTTTTTTCCTTGAGCTTGCTAATTAAATCATTAAAATTTTATCTTCACTTAACCATGGATAAGAACCATTTGAAACATTTAATTAGTATGCTGCCGGAGGTATATACAGGAGCCAGGAATCTCTGCAAGTTGGGTCTGTTAGGAAGTGGGGGGGAGCGGGGTGCATGAGGTGGGGGAAAGAACACAGATGCAGGAAAAGAGAAAGAGAGAGTGGATGGTTTACTTACAAAAGAACCTGCCACCCTCTCCTGCCTTTGATAAGAGCTAGGCCAGCAGTCAGAGCCACCTGCTTGGTCCTGCCCCCTGCCTTCCTCAGGAACTTGGGCCAGCTTGTGTGTGTGTGTGTGTGTGTGTGTGTGTGTGTGTGTGTGTGTGTGTGTGTGTGTGTGTGAGAGAGAGAGAGAGAGAGAGAGAGAACAAGTTTGAGCATTCCAGGGCTCTTGGCTCAACAGTGTAAATTGCATTTCAAATTTTACATACATTTACATTCAGGGTTTCTGAGCTCCCTGCCCTTCTCCCACTCCCAGCCAGCAAAATAAAATATCATGAAATAAAATCGAAGGAGTGCAACGCTGAGTTCGAGCTCATCTTCATCTGGCTAGGAAAGGGCCTCCCCCCTCCCCCGAGCCCCAAGGAAACGGAAACTGCCAGTAGCAAGCCCATCCCCAGTGCCCAGCAGCTTGCAGCTTCGGAGTGCACATTATCCTCTCCTTAGCCGTGACAACTCCGTGACTGTCCCGGGTTCCTGTGGCCATCCTGACAAGGTGCTTAAGACAGCATGCAGTGTCTCCCAGGCTGGAGGCCGGAAGTCCGGAATCCAGGTGTGGGCAGGGCCGCACTCCCTCCGAAACCAGTCGGGGGAGCCTTGCCCGCCTCTCCCAGCCTCTGGCAGCCCCAGATGTCCTTTGGTTTGTGGCCCCGTGGATCCGACCTTTGCACAGCATCCCCCCCTGCCTCTTGCTACCGCCTCCCCTCTGTGTGAGTCCAGATTTCCCTTTTAGGT
Source organism: Callorhinus ursinus (assembly GCF_003265705.2). NCBI lineage: Eukaryota > Metazoa > Chordata > Mammalia > Carnivora > Otariidae > Callorhinus > Callorhinus ursinus. The sequence continues at coordinate 4,128,223 of NW_027397132.1, forward strand.
CGTGCTGGACGGGGCCCGCCTGATGCCCTCATCTTCACCTGATCACCTCTGCCATCACCCTATCTCCAAATAAGGTCACAGCCACAGGGCCTGGGGTCAGGACTGCAGCAGGTCACAGCCAGGAAGGGTGGCAGCTGGTTTTACCACCCAGATCTGACCTCAGCACCAGGCTCCTAACGGCTGTGTGGCTCGAGGAGATTCCTGCACCTTGCATGCAGGGCTTTCTGCCCTCCTGCCCCTCGGAGTGTCCCCGACCGGCTGGGGTGGGCCCAGAGCCACCCAGGCCAGGCATGGCAGGAGCCTGGAGCAAGCCTCAGGCTCTTCTCCTGCAGATGCCAGCGCCTTGCCTGTCACTGTTGTTTTGTGGGATTTCAGGGCTCACTGTGTGTGTGAGTAAATCTCCATGAGCAAGCTTTCGGCGGGGGGAGTTCTTTCTGGCGGGGCCACCTACTCCCTCCAGGTCCCCTGCCAGCCTTGCTCCTGCCTGGCCCCATGGGCTGTGGAATCCTGATAGGACAAAGCGTGGGGTCAAGCGATGCTCCCTCGGCTGTGGCCTGAGGAGGTGGGGATCACACCCTCCTTTGTGTCCTGAGCCGGGGAGCAGCAACCCAGGGGCCCTGCCTTACAGAGGGTTTGTCCAAAAGGCTGGGGCCTGATGTGGCTTCTCGATGCCCCCATGGCCAGTCCCCACCTCCGTCCTGCTCGGGCTGGGGCTCTGGATGCCAGCCAGAGGGAAGCAGCTGGAGGAAGGCAGAGGGAGGGGGTGGCCTCTGAGAGTGTCCCGCCCACTGGGGGGTCAAGTGGATGTGTCTTCGATGGCTCCGCGTGCATTCCAGTCATGGATAACCGAGTCCACAGCTGCCTTGCTGAGATGCGGACAACCCCCTGGTGAGCTAGCGCCTCTGCTGTGTCCTGCAGGAGGGAAGAGAACAGGAAGGATTTCCCACTCCACACAGTCATCATTAAAATCCTTTGAGCCAACAGGCAGGAAAGGCTATGGAAAACATCTAAGGAAACTTCTGGTACCGAACCACCATCATACCCTCAAGCACACTTACCGTGGAAGAGAACATGCATGGGTCTCAGCTCTCACAAAACGCAATGACACCTGACTGCACATAACATATCAGTGGCAGCTCTGAACCTGACCTGTTTGTGATGAGATCACTAGAGCGAGCAATTTTTTGATCTCCGCTAAGGACTTTGCAAGTTAACCCTTCGTTCCAGAACAGGCTCTGGGCTGCAGGGGGCTGTCTGCTCCACGGCTGCTTTCTGGGGTGGCTGCCCTCCATGTCAGACAAGCAGGATTTCTGCTCCAGGGACAGATGGAGCCCCGGCCTAATGCTCAGGCGAATTCCAGAGAGTTCTTCAGAGGGCGCCGGGTGTGAGTGTTCGGAGAGGGGTGGGAAGTGTTGACTGGCAGGAGAGCGTCGGGGAGCTCCCATGACTCCCCCCTTCGCCCACAGCAAATAACTCACTCTAGTCTCCTGGGAGCAAGGTGTGTGTGTGTGTGTGTGTGTGTGTGTGTGTGTGTGTGCCCAAAAAAGTTCTTGTTAGATTCTTAGGCTGGGCGGAGAGAGGGCAAGTCGTTTTTCTACCTTGTTAGGAGGGAACGTTCCATAGAAGAGCAAGCAGACAGGTCTTTGTGAGGTGCATCTGGAACTTTCTATTGCCCCGGGCACTCCCTGGGGCTCTACTGATGCCCTAGGCAGTTCAGGTTGAGTGGGGTCTGAAGAGAGCTCCTAATTGGTCCTGGGTCTTCCCAAACCACACTTGACCAGAGAACATCTTCCACCTGTTACAGGCCGAGCTGTTACTAGAAAGCAAGCCACGGCCAGCGAGGCTTCTCAGCTGACCGGCAGCAGTGACAGGGCTGGAGATGTCCCGAAGCAGGCCTGCGGGGAGTGGCGGGGGTGAGAGCCCACCTTTGTCTCTTCCCTGACACGCATGATTCCCTGGGGTCATTGCCAGGCACGTTCGAAGAGTCTTGGCCTTGCTGCTCAAAGTGTGACCCAAGCTCCAGCAGCAGCAGCAGCAGCAGCAGCAGCAGCAGCAGCAGCAGCTGGAACTTGCTAGAAAACCACACCTGCTGAGCCAATCATTTTATCCAGATATTCAGGGACTCTGTGTGCGCATCACAGCTGGAGCATGACTTCCTCGAGGTGATGGGACTACGCTAATGACCACCCTGAAGGACAGCAGAAGGGAGGAAGTCTCCAGAGCTACCTGGTCTGAAGGAACAGTCCAGAGAGGGGAGACCCCATCATAGAGATGATTGTTACTCCTGAATGTTGGTGTCCTCCCCAAATTCCTCTGTTGAGCCCCCAACGCCCAAGGTGAGGGTATTAGGAGGCAGGGCCTTGGGGAGGTGATTATGTCATCGGGTGGAGCCCTCAGGAATGGGATTAGTGCCTTTCGGGATAGGACCCCAGAGAGCTCCTTAGTCCCTTCCACCATGGGAGGTCACAGCCAGAAGGGCCAGCTATGAACCGGGAAAGCAGGCTCTCACCAGACACCAGATCGGCCAGCACCTTGACTGGGGACTTCCAGAAGCGCGAGAAATAAATGCCTGTTGTTTATAGGGCACGGGGTCTGCGCTATTTTATTACAGCAGCCCACAGCCGCTGCCCCCACCCCTGCACGTAGAAAAGAGCGGCCTTTTGAGCTGGGCTTCTTGCAGGGTAACAGAAACGGTGGGAGGAGATGCTTACCCTCCCCGCCTCCCGGAAGAGCAACCAAGAGCACTGAGAACACAAGAGGAAAGGAAAGCTCCCTGGATCCCGGACTGTACCACGCCCCTCCCCCAATCTGGGAGGGCTGGAGCTGTCGCCCCTGCTGGACTCCATGAGAAATGCAATTGGGGGGGCAGTGGAGTCCAATCAGGCCCCCCCGTAGTGATTTCAACAACATCGCCTTTGGGAGGAATAGCCAACATTTCCCCGAGAACTGCTCTGTCCTGGGCACACTCTAGGGTCTTTATAGATTAGCCCACTTAACTTTCACAACCCCCCGGGGGAACCTTTCTCTTACTATCAGCCATTGCAACGCCTGCATTTGCTACAACTTCGCCCGATTTCCTTGCAGTAAAACTCAGCACGTGTGGCAAAGCTCTGCCATTTTAATCATTTCTAAGTGTACCATTTTGTGGCATTAAGTGCATTCACATGGCTGTGCAACCATCCCGCCATCCATCTTCAGGACGTTTTCATCATCCCAAACCGAAACTCTGCACCCATTAAACACACACTCCCCACCCGCCTTGCCCAGCCCCTGGAGCCTGTTTGCTACTTTGTGTCTCTGTGGATTTGACTCTGGGAGGAGCTTCATGCAGTGGGTTCAGTGGTGTGCGTGTGTGTGTGTGTGTGTGTGTGTACGTGTGTGTGTTAATTAGCTGGTTTAAACTAAACTAAAATCCTTCAGTGTTTTACTGTAAGGGATTATGTGGGGTGACGTCGTAACAAACACAGGTATTACGATCTCTAATGATAATTTTTAAAAATGAACTTTGTGTAATGAGAAATGTGTCCCACGAATAATCTTATATTTCTGCAAATGGACCTCAAACAAACAAACAAAAAAGTGTGTGTTGGGGGGGAATCAGCAATAGCAGTAGCCCCAGCTGCTCCAGGAGAGTTCTAGAAGCCGTTCCCTCTGGCGCCCGACCTGGGGAGCCCTGTGTGCACATACTGCTTCCCCCATGCATGACCTGTTCAGGGTGCATTTCTAAGCCGACCTGCTCTCCTGTCTGAGGTGGTGTCACAGCTCGCTGGACATGGCTTCCGAGGCAGGACGCCAGGCAGCCGGCGACAGCGACATGTCCAGCCGTGTCCACGGGGATGCCCACCAGCACCCCTCAGAGCTGGCAGCTCCCAAGACACAGTCAGGCTGGATGCCTCCCCTGAGTGATCCCAGCTTCCTGTTGGCAAGGGAAGGAAGAATCCAGAAAGGCCCTCGCCCAGAGGCCCCGAATGCTCGGGGGAAGCCCCCTAACCCTCCAACGTCATTTCCAAGCTCTTCCTAACAGGGGATCCGACAGAATTCCTCTGCCCCCAGGATGACTTTAATCACCTCTCCTTGACCGGTTAGACATCAAATCCTCTCTAGGAGCCAGTGGAGACCTGAACCAGGTTCTCAGGATCCAGCCAGAACATCTCCAGGCCAAGATCTGTCCCCATGTCTCTCATTAGGCCCCTTTTAGAGTTCCTTCCGCCTTCAAAGGCATCGTGGGGTAGAGCAGAACAGTGGGGCACAGAGCTCCCTTCCTTCTAAAACATGGGAGATTTCCAGCACAGGACTTGACTGGGTATAAATGGCCCAGATTCGTCCCATTTTCATTTAACAAGTCCCCTTCCCCTAGAATCCATCTTCAGACTGGGAGGAGTCAGTCCTGTCCTGAGCTGAGCTTTCTTGCTGAGCTTTCTGTCCCGTTCAGCTGTTTATCTCCTTCTCTCTCTGACCCTCTTCTTTCCAAAGGGGAATCAGTTTAGATCAGGAGGCATGGCCTCTCTGCTTCACCCCCTCCCATTACCCTACCTCCTTCTCTAGACATAAGAATGAGGTGCGGGGCTGGCTTCCCTTCAGAGGACTAAGTGGGCACCCTCTAATGAGCAAGACTCCCACCCTGCCAGGCTCAGCTGCAGGGAATGCAGCAGATGGGGGTCTGCTGGGGGTGGGGATTGGAGAGGGTTTGGAGGGTCGGGGGCCCGAATGGTTCCCAGGCAGCTCCTGGGAGACTGGCTTTGATGCCGACCCAGAAATTGGTCCAGAGTCAAAGCAAAGGAATGGATTTGTTAGCTGGACTACAGTCCTGAACTCTCCCCAGGAAATTCACTGAGAAAGAGATTTAACCTGGGAGGGTTCAATGAAATGATGAATCACCCAGCTCTCCCTGGCCCCCACCAGTCTTTCACACCCAACATGCCACCTCTCTACTGCGGGTTGGATAAATGAATGTGTAATATTCTCAGACTCATGGGTGCTTTGCTGTTCTCAAAAGGCCTCTACTTACCGTATCTCCTGCATTCTTGTGGGCAACCCCGGGGGTGAATGGGTGAGGCATAGTAGTAGGAGCTTGGGGTTCAGTGGAGGAACAGGAGACAAATAGGGTCCAGCAACTTTCTCAAAGTCCTACAGCCTGGGAAGTGTGGTTAGGAGGACCAGAGCTCAGACCTCTCACCTCATTATTGTTGGTCCTTGGGTTAAGGCTGCTTCACACTACAGTGCTGAGAAAGGCACAGACTTCTAAAATTGAAACCGAGTCGGTGTTAGGCTCATCTAACTGAGCGCTCAGTAACTGCAGGTGGCTAGTGGCCACCATATTGGACCACACAGCGAGAACACTTCCACCGTCCCAGGAAGTTGTGTGGGTTTCAACTCAAGGCCAGTTCTGTTTCATGAGCTCCTCTACCCATTCCCTGTGGGCCTTAGGTTCTTTTGAGGCAAATCCCAGACATTCTATCATTTAATCTGTAAATAGTTCAGTATGCATCTACAAAAACATAAGCATGAGGCCATTATCACAGCTAAAAGTAGTCACAGTAATTCCTTAATATCATTAAATCCCAGCCAATGTTGTCAAAAACTAATGATATATTGTATGGTGACTAACATAACATAATAAAATTTAAAAAAAAATCCCAGCCAATGATCAAGACTTCTCTGTCTTGTGATTTTTTTTCTTTTACTGTGTTTAAATGTGATTTGGGATCCAAATTGTGTGTAAGATCCAAAGTGTGGTTAGTTGACCTCTCTTATGCATTCTTTAATGTACACTCCTCCCTTCCCTTGCTCTTATGTAGTTAAATAATTACTTAACCTCATTATTTGATGAAGAAATTGGGTCATCTGTCCTATGGAGTTTGCCTCTGTCTAGATTTTGATGGTTGCATCTCTGTGGTGTCAATTAACACGTTCCTTTGTCTTCTGTATTTTCTGTAAATTAGTATTTGGGTCTAGAGTCTTGATGAGATTCAGGTTTTGTTTTTTGGGCAGGAATATTTCATTATGTAGCGCTGTGTCCTTCCGGTGGGGGCACAGAATGCTTGGTTTGTGTTTTTGGGGGAGGGATGTTTATGGCTTTTAATGGTCATTGCTTAGTTCCATGAACATATTATAGGTTGCAAAATGGTTCTAGGTGAATTCTACATTCCTGTTCATTAATGAGCTAGAACACTTCAACAGTGAGGACCCTCCCTTCATCTACCATTTGGTCACCTGGCCTGCAGTGTAGTTGCCAGAGGAAAGTCAGGATAAATGTTTGACTTTTTTTCTCCTTTTATGGATCAATTTTCAAAATAATGACTTGGTACCCTAGCATCCCCCAAAGATGGTCAACAAGGGGTGTTTTGTTTTTTAAGTACCTTGAATTCATGGATTTAAACATATTTGATGTGTTTTCATCCACTGTACTATTATCCTTAAGGATGCTGACTTGTCAGAGCGTATCTGTTGGACCACCTCCCCCGCACCCTAGAACAGGCAGCTTCTGGAACAAGGTCCATCAGGCTGGCTAAGGAAAGACAGGGCCCCCTCATCTTGCCACAGACTGCAGGATCCCACCTGGACGATTCAAGATCTGTGTACGTGCAGATGCATGATTCACAAGCAGAGAATGTTCTAGAACCCAACCAGGTATTGGGAAAAGCCAGGCCCTCTCCCTGCTCAAGAGTGAGAAACCTGGACCCAATTTCCCATGGTGAGGGGTGTGCCATGTTGGGTTATGGTTGATGCCAACGCCGATTCAAAGCCTTAAAATACGTACACCACACGTGCACACATCTCACACCACACGTGCACATACATGGACACACATCACACCCATACATTCAGGCAACGACTGTTCGCGAGGGAAAGAATTTCCAGGCTCCTGTTCCCACCTGCTGAAAACACAGTCTCAGAGGTCCTAGCTGGCCAACTAATCTGGTTTGTTAAAGGGATAGATTCCGCTTTCTAAGGCACAACTACCTCTGTCTGTATGGACGCTGCCTCCTCAACCCTTCCCCGCTAGGAACTCAGGTTGTTGCTAAGCAGTGAAATTCCGGACTAACTAGTGAATGTCTGGTCCACTTCCAAAGCCTGCAGATATCCACTGTTTATTTGCTCCATCCCAGCTCAGGACGGATATTGAAGGTGAATTATTTATACCCCAAGAAACCAAAAGAAAGAAGGAGAAAAAAAAAAAAAGAGCGAGAAAACTGTAATTTCTGTGTGGCTGTCTTGCACGTTTCTGCCTTTCTCACTAAAAAAGTATTTTCTTCTTCCTTCATTTTTGAAAATTTCATTTGTGCACTGCCACTGGAGGACATTATTGATTTATTTAAGATATTTATGCTGAATTACAACATCAAGATAGACACACACATTAGCAAAGGCTGTTCAAAACAATATGCCCACAAAGTTTATTTTGAATGGAAAGTTGGGAAGGCTGTGTCTACAAACATCAAATGGCTCATTCTTCGGTAATTACTGACACCTGCAGCCTCATCGCTCTCTACTAAAACTCAGCATTTCAGTTAATTTCTGCTCTAATTAGTGTGGTAACAAATGCATCTCCTGCTTGATCTAGAAATACCGAAGCTGCACAATGACTTGGGGAGCTTTTGATTTTCTTCCTAACATTCTAGCAAAGAAATCAAGAAAAGGCAACAGTTTAGGTTTTGTGGGGTGACCCCCGTGGTCAGGGATCCCTCTACCTACGGGCAGGGTCGCTTGGAAACCTGTCAGTTCAGTCTCTTAACACGGGATAGAAGAGAATTCAGGGGCTAGGTGTCAGACAATCTTGGGTTCATGTTTCTGCCTTGCCATTCACATGGTGTGTGACCTTGGGCAAGTCACTTAACCCCTCTGAGTCTCAGGATGGGGATAATCAGTTGGTCCTATCTCACTCAGATGCTGTGGAGGCAAAGTACTTGGAATATGGAAGCTGCTTCATGTATTTTATTCCATGCCTACTGCGCAGGATCAGCCCCGTTTTTGATGACCCCCAAAATACCCTGCCAATGTTGCTCCCCATTTCAGTTCTCCAAGCTTAGCTCCTGACATTTCCATTGCCTTTTCCAGTTCCCACTGCTGCAGGCTCCTGCCTTCAATCAGTCCATGACATGGCCAAACTCTTGTCTTAACCTGGCCTTTTCCCTTCCTGGGCCCAACCCAGTGTGTGCAGAGCAAAATAGTGCAAACAGCCCCTAGGGTTTGGAACCCCAGGGGTGCAATGATAACAACAGTGCTTTCTCGGTTGCAAGATGCCTTGTCAAGCTCTCCGTGTGCATTATTAACTCAGTAAGCCTTCAGAACTTCCAAGAGACAGATATCATTGTTTCCCCATTTTATGGGTGAGGAAACCAAGACTTTAGAGGAAAGTAGTCCAGAAACATACAGACAATTCACTGAAGAGGCAATCAAAATGGCCTATCTAGCTAGAGAAAAGTTTCTCAAACTTACAACCCATCAAAGAAATGCAAATTAAATTGATCATGAGATAACAGTTTTCATTGATTCGATTAACAAATGATTAAAAGGGCACTAACTTCCAATGCTTGCAAGAATATGGGAAGCCGGGTGCTCTGGCACCTTGTGAAGGAGCGTGAATTGCCGTGAGCTTTACAGGAATTAACCTTACACTATGAAAATTTAAAATGCGTGCCCGTTGAGCAAGCAGCCTCACTTTGGGGAATTTTTCCTACACAAGTAAAATCAACCACGCGTGACAGACGTGTACGAGGATGTAGGGAAAACGAATGATTCCTACAGCATTGTTTGTAGTGGAGAAAAAAATGTAACCACTCCAGAATGTTACAGGGTTGTTTCTAAGGGGGGAGGGGGGGAATGGAAACAAAGTAAGTTTTTGTCAATAGAGAGTAGCTGGGGACATTCTGAATACCTTATTATGGAATGTGATGCAGCTATTTAAAAGGACGAAGTAAAGCTCTACGTGCTGAGTGAAAAACCAACCGAAGCTGCCCCTTCAAACGTGTCGCAGAGCAGTGTTTTGGATAATGGGAGACCATATTCCATTATTTTAAGTGGGAAGATATCATAATGCATTCCAGGCCATTTAAAAACCCCAAGCAATTCCCAAAGATTACTAAAACTCACTCCATCACCCATATAACAATCCAGCAAGGGTTTTTGCATAACATCAGGCATTTAAAACACCAATAACCTGATCATCTAACACTAAATGCGCTCACTCGAGGGTGTGTGTGCGTACCCTCAGCAGTTACGTTTTCCTTCTCCACTGCAATTAATGCACCCAGTAATATCAGCAAGTGGGGAAATAATATGGTGAGGATACAAAATGAATGCAAATAAGACTTAGCAAAATAAAATCAACAAGGGAATGTTTTAATAATGGTGACTTACTGACTGGAGAGTGGTCTCAGTGAGAAGGAGGTGGGGGCTGGGATGGGGCTCCGTGCCCCACTGTGTGACCCGCCGTGTGCCCCGCCAGGTTCCCTTCAGGAACTGCTTCTTCTGTAGAAATCTGTGCCCCAGGCCACATCCCTTCCTGGGACAGCTGATCCATGCAAGTCAGCACCTGCCTGGTCTAACCAGCACAGTCAGACGTCTGCTTACCTTTCAAGGATGAGCAGGGTGAGCAGGCTGAGGACTGGCAAGTCTGAATAATTCCAGTGGGCTCTGAGGCATAGGGCCTGTCCCCAGGTGGCTAGGACCCAGCTCTGGTGATCGGGGCAGGGGGATATTGGCCGAGAGTGAGAGCCTCCACGGAGGAGAGGGTTGGAGTACGGGCTCTGGGTTGGCTGGTTTGCATTCAAAAGGTGTGCTCAGAGGTGAGTGGTGTGTTATCGCTGGGAATTAGCTCGCCCTAGGAGGGCCAGTCCCTCCGGGTCAGCAAAGACCCAAGATGCCAAAGCATTAGAACACAGAGAGTAAAAGGCATGGTTAATGCAGCTGTAAGGCGGAGGAGCAAAGGAGTGAGGGGCGGATAGAGAATCAGGCTCACAGGGGCTGCATAATTGCAAGCACAGGGAAGACAAGCAGTGAACACAGTCATGGTGCCATCCCGTTGTTCCATCTGCAGCCCCAGAGGGTGGCTCCGTCTCCCTGGCAGCAGGGAGGATTGTGCTCGGGCCTTGGGTTGGATGTGGGTTCTGCACTCTGTTCCTCGGTCGGTTACTGGTCCTGTCATCCTTCGCCAGTTCACACCTACTGCCCTCCCCCGCCCCTCGGCTGCGACAGTGGCCTCAGCTGCCCCCCAGGTCCAGTTTCTGGGATCGGCAGGCTGCAGGATGCCCACGGAGGAGTGCCGTGGGGTGGAGGCGGGGGAAGGGGAGTGGGCAGAGGGGGAAATCGAGCTGGGACGAGCCTCACCCAATGCCTCACCCGCCCTGGAGGGAGCTCTGGAGCTAGAATGGCCCCTCAGAGGAGCATCGTGCTGCTCTTCTAGCTGGACCTCTGAGGCTGTGCCAGGAGCCCTAGGAGCCAAGAGGCCCAGCCCCAGCAGCAGGTCTCAGAGAAGCAGAGGGTCTCACAGACGAGGGGTGCTGGGGATGCATCTTGAAGGATGGACAGACATCTGACAAGTGCACACACGGGGGAAGAGCTTGACTTAGCAGGCGTGGAAGCCGTGAGACCAGGCCTGGTTGGGTCTGGAAGTTAGAGGAGAAAAGCCTGTCAGGGAAAGCAGAACTTTGGCCGTAGAGATCCTAAGCGGTCTTCCTCGGAAGGCAAAGGGAGTGGCTAGGGAGAGGGACGCGGGGCTGGGGCTGGTTTCAGATGAATCTGCTTTGTGGCTGGAGGACGGATTCTGGAGAATCAATGTTTGGCTCTGTTGTTGTCAACCGAATCAACGCACAGATGCAGCTGGGAGCCGCTGCGGTGGGGGTAAAGCGAGGCAGGCAGCTTGGAGGTGCCGTGGTGCCGCCACGAGGGCTTGGTCGCTGACTCGTGCGGGGTGTAGAGTGGCGGGTGGGCGGAGGGAAGCCAGCAAGGAGGCGCCCTGGCCCCTCTTGCAGGTGGGGTTGGTGTTGGGGTTTTTAAGTGGAACAGAACCTCAAGAACGCATTGGGTTTGGGGAGTAAACACTTCCCTGTAAGAAAAAGGCGTCCTGAACGGGGTCTAGTAGAAGTCTGAAAGCGCTGTACTGGGTGCTCAGCGATATGAGCCAACCTCACCCCCGGGTCCCCGCTCCAGTTCCCTATCCCTCCCTCTTTCCCTTCTCCCTTCTCTCCTCCCTAAAATATATTTTTAGCATCAGGGTTATTGGGCAGCCTACACACAGCATGAAGGAAAACCTGGCAATAATTCTAAGTGACATAAAATGCATTCGAGAAAATACCTAGTTTTGCCTTAGTTGTTCAGATTGCTGCATGCACCCAACCCACCCCGGGACGAGATGGGGAGTACAGGAACTTACACGAGACCTCAGGAGGACAGTTTATCTTCCGGGTCTGTTCCCTCGGCTCAAAAATACAATCCTGGCTCTCCCACAGGATGCAATGAAGACCCACCGAAATCACTCTCTGAGCATTACTATTCTTTCCCTTCTCGAGCCCAGCTGTCATTTCTACCCTTGGCGGTACGAAACATTCAGCCCCTTGCCAGACTGGGGGTCTCCTTTCACCTTGTCTACCCCTGTCCCCCACCGCACAGCAGGTGTGGCCCGGGACTCCCATGTTGGAGCCCCAGCCCCGGCGCCCAGTGCCACCTGACCTCACACCGAGTTAGCCCAGATCCTTCCTCCTCGGTTTGCAACAACTTTCTTGGGAAATGATTACCAAGCGGAACGTGATCCCTTCCATGAGAGATAGTATTCAGAATAAATTGTACTGGCATTTTCCTTCTCATTTTTCTCCCGCGGGGCGTGTGGTTCATCATCTTAAAGATCTCTCTTTGACAGTTAAGTGCATTAGTGTAGGCTGGTGTGATATTTCTTCCCTCTTGTAATTATTATTTGCTCTTATGACTTCTGAGTTGTACGATTGCCTCATACGTTGCTCCTAATGGACGTAAGGATTTCCACCGTACCCAATAGTAATGCTGCAAGCAAGATCAATGGTATCAGTGAGATCGCACTGCCTTACAGAACGATCTTACAGGAATGAGGCAAACAGTGCTAATTAGCTGAGCGGGGTGAGCACTGCCTTGCAAGAAAAATACCAACGTATTCCTTTAGCTGTAGTTCCAAACAAAGACAGTGTGGTCATTAAGGTTTGGGACCACTCATATCAGCTTAATTATAATATAATTCTTTATGGCAGTGACATTATTATTACATTCAAAATGCTTGTTTCTCAAAAGGTCTGAGGGAGCACTAGAGAATGACTTGGGCGCACGCCTCCCTCTGCATCACGAATGCAGGTTCAAAGCTCCCAAGTGCAGAGGGAAATAAGAAGACATAACAAGAAAAGAGCTTGACCTCGCTGTGCCTAGACGTGTTGTCGCCTTCATCAGGTGCCACCAATATGTACTTTGCTCTGAGGCCATAAGGTGGTGTTAGTAACCTGCCGGCTTTGGGGAGGCAAGCCGTGGACTCGGTCCTTCCGGGGACAGAGGCAACAGATGACGGCAGTCACCCTGGCCTCTCAGAGTGTGGTCCTTAACATTTGGGAAGCTTCAATTAAATCTAATTTTGTCACTCAGAGACTCTGAATCAGTAGGATGTCAGGAATGATTTTTTTCCAGGGGATATATGTGGGCTTGGAAGAAGGGCTCAGGTGGCTTTCTCAAATCCGGTTGGCTTAGATTCCAGAATCCCATAGCGCCTACAAGTTGGAGATGGTATTCAAGGAGGGAAAAGAGGCAGAGGAGAGAGAGGGGAAAGGGAGGGAGGAAGGAGGGAGGGAGGGAGGGAGGAGGGAGGGAAGGAGGAAGGAAGGAAGAAGGACGTCAGGTAGGCAGGCAGAAAGAAAAAAAGCAAAGTAAAAACAACTTTTTATTTTGGGGACACATTCCAACTCTAATCCCTGGTCAGGAAGAATTATTTGTTTCCAAGAATTTTTGTTTTTTTAAAATAACGAATGGGCGCCAGGTAGCCCCAGGTATTGGACTTTGTAAATATGCTTTTCAGAGTGAGGAGACGGATGTAGGCTTGCTCACCTGCGCCAACACCAGAGCTAAGGACAAGAAGCCCCCCGGGAGACAGAGGTCCACGGGGAGAGAGTACGGGTCGTGGTCCTGGGGCTGCCAGAACAGAGGACCACAAACTGGGGGGCTTGAAACCACAGAAATGTATTCTGTCCAAGTTTTGGAGGCCAGATGTCTGAAATCGGGGTGTGGGCAGAGCCATGCTTCCCCTGCAGGCTCTGGAGGAGGGTCCTGCCTGCCTCTGCCAGCTCCTGGTGGTTCCTGGCAATCCTGGGCGTTGGCTGGCTTGAGGACGCATCACTCCGATCTCTGCCTCCCACGCCCCTGCACATGGCCTTCCTTCTTTGTTCACATGGCCTTTTTATAAGGACACTAGTCAATGGATTTGGGGCTCACCCTAATCCAGTGTGACCTCGTCTTAAATAATCACATCCGCAAAGACCCTATTTCCAAATAAGGTCACCTTCTGAGGTCCCGGGTGGACATGAAGGTGGGGGGCACTTGTCAACCTGTTCGGCCGGGGTGGGGGTGGGGTGGTGCAGGCAACGGAGTGGCAAGAGCACCAGGCAGGGGGTGGAGGTGCCCGAGTTCTCCCCACTGGGCACCGTCCATGGGCTTCAGTTTCCATGTCTGTCACAAAAAGGTGCCATGAAGGTCCCTTGTTGAAATTTTTCTTCTTTAATTCCAAGACGGCAGAGAACCTGTCGATGACAGAAGAAAGGGGGTCGCTGAGAAGAAACAGCTGGGATTCCTCTCTCACTGAGTGCTCAGATTTGGGTGTGCAGTCCTGAGTGGCAGTGAAATCTCCAAGCCAGTCCCTTAGGCTCCTTGGGTGCGTGGGTCCCTTGCCTCTCTGCTTCCACCCCCTCGCGTTTAAAACTGAGCTAGTAACTTGGAACTCCCTCGCAGGAATGGTGTAAAGAACGGGTATTTTAAAAGAAAATGATTTTCAAGCGTGTTGCAAATAGGAGGTGCTACAGGAATACTAACTAGGAGGTGACCTATCAAGGTTTCTCAGGTTCTAAATCTGGCGAGAGAGAGAAAGAGAGGAGTAGGGGTTTGGGTGGGGGGAGAGCTATGTTTAACTCTTGGCCAAGAAATGATTTTTCTAAATCCACACTGATACTACGAGCTCAGCCGGTTCAAACAATGAATTCTGTTTCCGTAATTGTCCTGTCCGCGATCACGCTGGTAGAGAGAGCGAGGGTCCTGGTGACTTCTAATCTAAATCTGTCTGATTTAGAGACAGATGGGGGGTTTAGGGCAGAGTGGGGCTGGGGAGGCTGTGGGAGCCCCCAGAGTACCCTGGGGGAGGGGGTGGGTGGCCTCTTCTGGGGCCAAGCCATCTGACGAATTATTAATATTTCACACTGGTTTTATGAATAAGAGACAAGGCCCTCAATCAGCACACATTATCTAAGGTCAGGAGCAGAAGAAATGCATTTATTGATTGATTTGCTTTTTACCCTCCCATCCTGATTTGGGTCTCTGCGTATGTATGAATCAATATCGCCTACAATGTCCAGACTTTTCTTTTTTTTTTTTTTTTTTAAAGATCTCCTGGATGCACCTGTAAAGCCAGCCAGCTCTCTGCTTTCTGTGCTCACTGTTTCTGGGGAGAGCATGTCAGCAAGAAATGTACTTGTTTTGGGAGAGCAGCTCAGTCTCCGGCACCAGACCTGCCATGAAACATTCCCTTGTTTGTGGAAGAAGGGGGGTCATACAAATGCGGAATGCAGTTCCATGTCGATCTTTCATTTTCCTCAAATGTTGGAACACAGAAAAGCTCAGAGATTAACAAAAGGAATTCCAAGGCATCCACCACCCCAACCGACAAATGCCAACATTTTCTGTCTTTAGGGGCTTTAAAAAAATATGAAACGAACAAAACATTGCAGATCAAGTTCAGTGCCTCCAACCTCACCAGCAGGGCTCTCTGCTTCCTCGTCTCTGTTGAACGGGGTTCAGGGGGCTCCGGGCCGTCATACACACCTGTCCGTGAATAGTCTGTGGTAGTGTTGTTTGGGCTCCTAACGGTTCCCCCAGCTTGCTTGTTGTCACTCGACAATGTGTCTTTCACGATTATGCATGGTGATCCATATACTCACCTAGTTTATTCATTACCCTCGCTCACAGGAGTCTATCGTATGAATACTCCATGCATTATTTATCTTTCCCTTGTTGGGGGCATATAGGCTGGTTCCCTTTGGCAGACAATGAGCAGCCTTCTTATGCCTCCTGGTGTGCATACACACGTGTGGAATTTCTGGCCGGTGATGCCGTGCACTGTCAACTTTACTGGAGACTTCCCAGTTGCTCCCAGAAACGCTGGATCAACTAACACTTAATCAAGGCATGAGATTTGCTCTCCCCGCAACATTCTCTCCAACATCTAATATAGCCTGACTTTTCCTCCTCATTTTAAACAATCCAATGGTGGGAGAGGGGCACGGTACCTCAGGAATGTTCTCACTTCATTATTCTTTGGCTCTCTCCGTCCGAGGGACTACCACACAGCAAAGGGGGCAGGAACCAGATTAAAGAAAAGTGAAACCCAGTTCCTAAGAGTGGCTCCTGGGGGACCTCACCCCTGCGACTGACCCCCCCACCATCCTCTATATCCATAAAGCAGAGCACCATAAGGGGCTAAGGAGTTGGGAAGATGGGGGTTCTCCTGGCAGCTCTAGGACTTTCTTGAGACAACTGACTTCTCTCTCCGAACATCAGTTCCTTCAACTGTCGAAAGTGGACAACAATTAAGGAAGCAGTATTTACGGAAGGCTTAGCACATCTCTTGATATACGGTATTCGTAAGGGGCTAGCTATTATTATTCATAATCAATAGTACATTGAAAGGGCTTAGTCTGGATTCTGGAGGCACTGTCTGGGTTTCTTTCCAGGCTCAGCTGCTTGCTTGCTGGGCACCTGTAAAATGGAGATGCTCTGAATACCAGTCAGGAAGATAAAGTAAGATCGTTCCTGGGATGGACTTAGTATGTGCTCAATAAATAATTGCCCGTATTCCTAACAGAGCAAATTATTGAGAGCATAGCTACTGTGTGATTTGGGCAGAGTCTTGTCCAAGAACCTTGGCTTGGAGGATCACCAAACTGCGAACACCTCACAGTGTAATGCTGCTCATCGACGGTCTTCCAGACAATGAGATCTCTGTTCTCCTGATGGTTGATTCTGGCAACTGGATGGTGGCTGGTGTGCACAGTGGGGAGTGTGCCCTGAGGACCTGGCAGAGGGGAGTGAGGAGGTGTGGGACGACAGAGAGGAGCAGCTCATGTGGGAGCTCCTTCACCATGCATGCACAAGCCCAGGAGGAGACCACACTGGACTGCCCCCATCGGAGAAATGCATTCTGAGTGATAATAAATCACTCATGTCTGACATGGTTCATTTTTCAAGGCCTTTGTGTAAGAAGCATCAAGCCATCTCATTCCAAACATAATTTAAATGGGGGGTGGGATGGACGTGCAATGTTTATTATTAATTAAACAGGATTACAGGACCAACTCGATAGAAATAGAGAGAAACAGACATCATCCCAAATATTTTACACTGGTCCCAGACCTACCTGGGAGGGGCTTCCAGACAAGATTCCTTTTGTCATAAATCCAAATATCTATTCATGCCTATCTGCATTTTGATGCTGGAATTAGATGCTCTGTGTGTGTGGATGTTGGAATATTTATTGATAGTTAAAATTTCATGTTCCCGGGATTGATGTTTGTGCATAAGGACAAATGACTAGTGTCTTGCAGGTAGTTTGAACAGGTGTAGAGTAAAGATTATTTAACACTGACTTCTGCTTACTGTCTTTAGATTCTGTAGGAAAAGAGAAATCAAATCTCTGGGGACTATCCAGGTGGGAAATGAAAGTAAATGATAAACATATAAATAAGTCAGTTCTGTTTCCTATTGGTTGGGAGCAGACTTTTTCTTTTATGATCTTGTTACTGTTCCAAATTTATGAATTCTAAAAAATTTAGAGACGATTTGAAATATTTAAATGTGTTTTAAAGACTCTGTGTAGGAAATGGAGCTATAACCTGATAACACCCAAAGCATCTTTCATACGCCTGCACTCTGCTCTGGGAGGGTCTGTGCTGAGTGGTGCCCGTGCCCCATCACGGCAATGCATGAGCTGCATAAAGGTCTGCAGCTGAAGACAGCAATGAGCCAACACCCACAACCTGGCTGTCGCCACCCAGACCACTGTCCTTGGAGCATGGACAGCAAAGATGCCCTGGGTCGCTAACGCCTGCCCCTTACATGTTTGGAAAAATGTGCCCCACATGGTGTCTTGCTCATAGGTCATCACTGGGTGACTCCTTCATTGTCCTTCCAGGAGTGGCCTACTGAGGGTGGGAGCCATCCATCCTAGGAGTCTTCAACGAGGGTGCACTGTCTGTAGAGAATAATAACAAAATAAATAAATAATAATAAAACCAACTAAAAGTCCATGTGCTTTTTATTATTGCCCTGTGCTGACAGTTCTGCACCAGAGCTGGTGGTATTTCCCACACCCTCCCCAAATCCTCCCATCGGCCTCAGTTCTAGACATTTATGGCCATTCCCACGGAATGGTCTAGCTTCAGATGGGCACATTTGTGACTTGTCCTAGATTCGACATCACGTTGCACGCAGACGGTGATGTGGAGAGGTCTCGGTTACGTGGTTGGCCCCGACCCTCAGGAATGCAGCAGTGTGGGCTCATTGAAGGAGGAAATTTGCCAAGGTCTGAGATGGTTCGGGCTTGCTCAAGGAGCGATTCTCCAGCCCCGAGGCATTGGATGTTCCTGTGTTTCAGCAACATATTCATTTCATTGAATTCCAACAATATCTTTAAAATAAAAATTTGTTTTCAGTTGTTACTGTTTGTCTGAAAACTAAAGAAGGATTCCAGAAAGTAATAGTTGTCGTGTGATTATTACAGGGAATAACTTTGTTTTATAAAGGAGGGGGTATTGAACACGATGGGCCTTGGGTGCCTGTTTTGCTTGGCCCGCTGATACCTCCCAGCAGACTTGAACCACCACCAGCTGGATGCATGCTATAACCCAGAGCAGCACTCACCCGGGTCAGAGCCTTGAGGCCATGGCGGGGACCATAATAGACATTTCTAAACAGTGAGTTCCCCAGCTAATTATTTAAACATAAATGTCAGAGGAGCTATGAAAGAGAATAATGCAGGAAATGACCATACCAGTTGTCTGTCGCCATGTAACAAATTACCGTGGAACCTTGTACTTCAAAACAATAAATGTTTGATTATCTCCGTTTCTGTGGGTCAGGGGTTCATGCATAGCTTAGCTGGGTGGCTCTGGCTGAGTCTCTCACGAGGTTGCAGACAAACGGTTGGGGCTGCATTATCTGAGGGCTCAACTGGGGCATCAGGATCCACTTCCAAACTCACTCGCCGGCTGTTAGCCAGAGGCCTCTGTGCCTCACCAAGTAGACTCAAGCAGAGGCTGCTTGAGGGTGTCCTCACAACATGGTGGCTGGCTTCTCCCAGAGCAGGCAAGAGAGAGAACAAGGAGGAAGCCACAAGGCCTTTTATGAACTAGTCTCTTCTGCCATATTCCTGAAAATGAGAGACAATTGGGCTCCATTTGGGAAAAAGGAGCATCAAAGAATTTGTGAACTTATTTTAAACCTGCACACCAGCTCTTGAGTGTGGATGGGAACTAAGTAGGTGAAGAAAGAGGAAGGAATATCTGGGTAGAGGACACAGTGTGTGCAAAGGCCATGGGGTGGGGAGGAACAGAGTGGGTGGGGAGCAAAAGAGGAAAGTGGTTCCACACTTAGTGTGTGAGCCCTGATGGATATCCCGATGGTGACATGAGGCAGGGAGCTGGATGTACGAGACGGGGACAGCTGTTGGCCATAGGTTCAGCTTTGTCAGGAGAGAGTGAAGGCAATTAATTTGAAAAAAGAGGAATCGATAAAAGATGGCATTCGCATTCCCTTTTTTCAGCTCCATTCTTGCCCACTTTTCTGGTTCAGTTAGACAGGAAAGTTACCCGCTTTGCTCAAGCTACTTAGGATTGGGGTCGGGGTTCTGTCACTTGTATCCAGAACATTCTGACAAAGGCACAAGGCTACTTGAGAAGACTTTCCTGTCTCTTGGGAAAGTAAACCAACTTTTCCTCCCACTTGGAAGACGAGAAAGTCTTTAATTGTGCAAATGGAGATGAATGGTGACCTTCTTCTCATCAGAAAACAAGGACTCACATTTCACTTTACACAAAAGCTGCAGTGCAGAATGGCAGCCTGAGGCAGATATTTCCTTGTCTCCTTCTTCTTTTTTTTTTTTATTGCCAATTGTCAAGCAAGACCACGCTTGCTGTATAAATGCTTTTATAACCTTTGACACAAATGCTTCAGATCTTCCCTCTTGGGTGAAACTTCCAGCAGAAGGGTTTGGGTGAAGAATCTAATTAGAAAACAGATCACCCACCCACAGGTGATCAAAATTCAGAGTGTGCGGGTCCCTCTTATCTGGGAGTCTGGAAAGAGCAACGGGTGGGAGTCAAATGTGGGCAGGCTCGTGTGCCAGCATCAGGTACCCAGTCAGCACGGCAGCCCTGGGAGGCCATGACCCTGGGTTCCTTTCTTTTTCTTTCTTTGTTTTTTTTTTTTTAAGATTTTATTTATTTATTTGAGAGAGAGAGAATGAGAGAGAGAGAGAGCACATGAGAGGGGGGAGGGTCAGAGGGAGAAGCAGACTCCCCGCCGAGCAGGGAGCCCGATGCGGGACTCGATCCCGGGACTCCAGGATCATGACCTGAGCCGCAGGCAGTTGCTTAACCAACTGAGCCACCCAGGTGCCCCCTGGGTTCCTTTCTTAGAAGAACACAAATGATCAAAGACTTGACACGTGGCATGGACAGGACGCTGGATGACACTGAGTGTAATTTTGGAAACCACAGTGATACTCCTAGAAATGACGCTCTACACCATATTTACCACCTACAAAACATTTTCATGTATATTGCTCACCAAGCCCCTCTTCTCAGAGGGATTCCTAATCCTTATGGGATCTAACATATACATGTGCCCCAGGTCTAGAAATCTTTGTTCCTTCAGCCCCATCTCATCATTAAAGAGCTTAACATATCCTGAGAAAAGGTAACAATGTCTGTTTCGCTTTCAATTGCTACAGAGCAAATCACTCCAATACCCTGTGGTTGAAAATAATAATCATTTATTGCCTTTCGGCTTTGGTGGGTCAGGAATTTGGGAGCGACTTAGCTAGGTGGTTCTGGCTCTGGGTGTCTCATAAGTTTGCGGTCAGATGTTGGTTGGGGCTTCGGTCATCTGAAGACTTGAGGCTCTCCTTCCCAAAGGGCCCACCCAGGGCTCACTCGGTAGGGCTGCTTTAGTGATCTGGCAACAGGGCAGCCGGTGTCTTCCAGAGGGACTGATCTAGGAGAGAGAACAGGGCAGAGGTCACAATGCCCTTTATGACCTAGAATCGGAAACCACACACCAGCACTTCTTCCATATTCTATTAATCAGAAGAGCGTCACTAAGTCCAGTCCGCACTCAGAGAGGGGAATTGGGCTTCACCTTTGACACTGGGAGTATCGAATAATTTGTGGACAGATTTTAAATCTGTTGAAGCCAAAGGCTGGGAGAAGAGGCCCCAAGGCAGTGCAATTATCCATTGATGGAGGAGCAGGGAACTCCATCATTTACATTTCATCTTGCAGTGAGCGTTTTTTATCAGTCAGGGCCCTAGCAGGAAACAAATGACACACTCAGATGGTGAATCATCCCAGTAGACACAGGGAAAGCAATTGACAAAATCCAACACCCATTCACAAAAAAACCATTAACAAAATACAAATGTAGGGGAATTCCCTCAACCTGTTGAAGCACAAAAGATCACCATTACCATCACACTTAATGGTGAAAAACTGGAATGCTTTCTGCAAAGACCTGTTGAAGCACAAAAGATCACCATTACCATCACACTTAATGGCGAAAAACTGGAATTTCTCTCTGCAAAGAAATGAAGCAAAGATGTCCATTCTCCCCACTTCCATTTGGCATTGCACCGAAGATTCCAGCCAGTGAAATAAGTCAAAAGAAAGAAACAGTGAAAGCACTCAGATTACAAAAAAAAAGAAGTAAAACTTTTCATTCACAGATGGCATCATTCTATATGGAGAAAATCCTCAGGAATCCACACACACACACACACACACACACACACACACACACACACAAATCCTTCTAAGAAGAGTAAATTTAGCAAGTTTGCAGGGTAAAAGATCAACTTACAAAAATAGATTGTATTTTTCTACACCAGTAATGAACAATTCGAGAATGAAATTTTTCTAAAGTTCATTTGCAATAGCATCAAGAAGAATAAAACACCTTGGAATAAATTTAACAAAAAAAATGTGTAAGATCTGTACACTTAAAACTATAAAGCATTACTGAGAAGATGTCAATAAATGGAGACCCATTCCCTGGCCATGGAATGGAAGATTTATTGTCCTTAGGATGTCAATCTCCCCAAGTTGATCTGTGGATTCAGAACAATACCAGTTAAAATCTCAGCAGATGCTGACAAGCTGGTCCTAAAATGTATGTGGAAATGCAAAAGACCTACAGTTGCCAAAACAATTTTGTAAAAAGGAAAAACAAAGCTGGGGCACTTACGCAACCCAATTTCAAAGCTATAGTCATTTAGACGGTGTGGTGTTGGGAGACGGGTTGGCATATTGACCAATGGAACAGAAGTCCTCAGAATCCAGCCAAGTGAGATGTCAGAAATAAACCCTTCCATTTATGGTCAATTGATTTTTTGACAAAGTTGCTAAGACAATTTAATAGGAAAAAGGACAGTCTCTTCAAAAACGGCGGTTGTAGCAATTGGACATTCATATCCAAAAATAAATAAATAAACAAATAAAAATAAAAGAGCTTAGGCCCTTAGGTTGTATCTAAAAATGAACTCAAAATGGAACATAGACCGAAAGGTAAGAATTACAATTATAAACCTTCTAGAACTCATAGGAGAGAATCTTCAAGACTTTGTGTCAGAGAGTTCTGAGACACGACACCAAAAGCATGAGCCGATTGATAAATAGGACATCATTAAAATTAAAAACTTTTGCATTTCAAAGGACACCATTAAGAAAATGAAAGACAAGCCACTATCTAGGAGAAAATATTTGCCAATCATATATCTGATGAAGAAGAACAGCATCCAAAAAATACAAAGAACTCTTGCAACTCAATAATAAGAAGACAATTTAACCAAATTAAAAATGAGCAAGAGACCTAAATGACATTTCACCAAAGATGACATACAAATGGCTAACAAGCACATGAAAAGGTACTCAACAGTATTAGTCGCTAGGGAAACCCAAATTAAAACCATAATGAGATACCACTACTCCATACCTAATAAATGGCTATAATTTTTTTTTTAATCAGACAATCCCAAGGATAGGCAAGGATGTAGAAAAACTGGAACTTTCATTCATTCGCTACTGGTGAAAATGTAAAATGATACAGTAGCTTTGGAAAACAGTTTGACAGTTTCCTAAAAACTTTAACCTAAACTTACCATATGATGAAGCAATTCCAGTCCTCAGAATCCACCCAAGAGAATGGAGAACACACATCCACACAAAGACTTGTACACGAATGTTCACAACAGCTTCAGTCATAAATAGTCCAAAAGGCACACAGCCCAAATGTCCATCAACTGGTGGACAGATAAACCAAATTCCAACCAGTGTCAATCCTAAGGGTCTGGGTAGTCATTGGGAAGTTCCTGCTGCAGATGGCAAAGCAGTAAAGCGTAGGACGGACCCTGGTCAACGCTCTTCCCCCCGCGAAGCAGAGCCTGCCTGGGAGCACCATGGGCACAGAGGAAAGCAGATCTGAGCGATGGAGAAAAAGAGAGAAAGACACCATGTCTTGAGGCCCCGCTGCTCCTAGATATTTCAGATGAGTCAACAGATCCCTCTTTGCTTTTCCATTGGTGGGTATTAAGTTTCTGTCCCTTGTAACCAGGAGTCCCGACAACCACAGTTTCTTTCTACTTCATCTGGGGTTACTGCTCTGCGCCCTCCCTCTTCCACCCTCCCCTCACGTCCCTGGGCGTGGCCCCCCCCCCCCCCCGTTCATTCTCACCTCCTACCATTAGGCTCCTAAGCACAGTGGGGTGACGGAGAACCAGCCACTTACCCCCCACTGCAATGCCAGTGGCATGAACTTGTTGGACAAATGTCTTTCTTCCCTGAACTTCTATTACCCCACATATAAATCAGGAACAAGAATATCGACTTCCATACTAAGTAAGGATTGCCAGCAGCATTAAATGAAGCACCACACGCCAAGTGCTTGCCACGTAGTAGGTCACAAATAAATGGAACTGTTATTATTAATCATTATTATCTTGGCACTAGCTGGCCCTAGGGGCGGCACTTGGTACTAGAAGGGTCACACAGCCCTGTATACGATGAACCCTTCTGGGTCACGCCATGGTGAGGAAGTCAGAGTGGACGCCCAGGCACCACCCCACCCCTGGGATGGCTGGTATCACGGCCCACGTCTCCCCAAAGGTGTGAGAGGTTGGGGAGCAATTAACTAGAGTTGAGGGCAATGAGGCTTGAAACCGTCAGCCATAATCAAGGTTCCTCCGGAGGACATCCCTCCTAAAGCTTCCCAAAGTAATGTGCATGTGGATCAACTGAGAACTTGATTAACTTGTAGATTCTGAATCAGGTAATCCGGGTGATTCAGGAGGCCTGGAGGGGGGCCCAAGATCGTTCTTCCAGCGAGCTCCCAGGTGAGGCTGATGCTGCCAAGTCCACAGACCACACATTGCATAGCAAGGATCCCAAAGCACTGTTTTTCATAGTTGGCTGCACATTGGAATCGGCTGGGGAACTGTGAAAAAAACACCAAGGCCAGACTCCCCACCCGAGAGCTGCTCATTTCATTGGTCTGGGATATGGCTGGGCATCTGCATGTGTCAGAGGTCCCCGAGATATCCTAAGGGGTTGCGGGGCTGGGAACCGCTGGCCTGAATGAACCCTGTTCTCCTTCCCTACACGTCCTCAGGCTCGAGAGATTTGCTTTAACCACCAGAAGGCAAGGTGGACATTTTTTACTCTCTTGTATGTGGCCCCTGCCGGAACCAGGAAGGAAACCAGTGACTCACAGCTTGAACCCTCACACACTGAAATATCCAGGGAGATGATGAATGAACGTCGGGAAGGAACGATGTATAAACCCTTTAACCTAATTAAGATGCCTCAGTGATCCTGGGGCAGAGGAGCTGAGCTGTGAGCCTCCTTCTGGAGGCAGAGCAGTGACATTTTCACTTAGGGAAAGGGAGCCCCAAATCAGGACCTCCATGACACTTTGAATATTCTCGGGGATTCTTGAATGTTAATGTATGCACTCTGGAAATGTTTCCTTCCTAGAGAAATGTTATCCCTGGTCCTCTCGGTTTGGTGTGGCCATGTGTCTCTACTGCTGAGGTTTGGACTCAGTATTGTTGTCCCATCCCTGGAGGCACTAGAAATTCAGCCTCTGTCTCCAGAGCTGTGAGCACGGGTCTTGCCTGTCCCTCGTCCTCGCTGGAGGCAGAGTGGTGTCAGTCCCAACAGCAGAAGCCAATTCATCATCCTGGATGCCCACCAGAACCCAAAGGACCTCGAGCGGGAGTGCCGGGGGCGGGGGGGGGGCAGGAGCTCAGAATCTCTTGAAAGAAGCACAAAATGCTCATACTTTTTTTTAAAAAAGATTTTATTCATTTATTTGAAGATTTTATTTGTTTGTCAGAGAGAAAGAGCACATAAGCAGGGGGAGCGGCAGGCAGAAGGAAAAGCAGCCTCCCTGCTCAGCAAGGAGCCCAATGTGGGACTCGATCCCAGGACCCTGGCATCACGACCTGAGCCGAAGGCAGACAGTTCACCAACTGAGCCACCCAGGCGTCCCAAAATGCTTTTTATGAGGCAGGTGTTGGAGGGAGCATTGGGTTGTTTGTTAGTTTCTGTTTGTTTGTTTTGTTTTAGTAAGATTTTCCCACATGGAATTTTTTTTCTGTTGTGGTAAAATATTCATGGTATACATTTTACCACGTTGCCATTTGTAAGCGTCCCGTTCAGGGGCATGAAGTGCGTTCGCACTGCGTGCGGCCACCCCCCACCATCCATCTCCGGAAGTTTTTCAACTTCCCCAAACTGAGACTCTGTCCCCAAACACCCACTCCGCACATGCCCTCCCCTAGGCCCTGGCTCCCACCTTCTGCTTTCTGTCTTGAGGAATGGGACGACTCCAGGGACCCCACAGACGTGGGGTCCTACAGTATCTGTCCTTCTGTGTCTGCCTTACATCACTGAGCGTCACGTCTGCAAGGTTCCTCCATACTGTTGCATATGCCAGAATTTCCTCCCTTTTTAAGGTGAGCACTGGTTTTGGAGCCTGTTTGAATTCCAGACGTGAGGTAAAGGGCTCACCTCCCTAGATTTCTTCATCTGTAGAGTGAGTCATAATAATCTAGCGATTACCTGCGAGAAGCTGTGTTCGCTTGTAGCAGAAACCCAAGGTCAGCAAAGAGAGTGCTTTTCCCTCCCCCTCAACAGAGGACAAGATGTCTTGGAGGAGGAGGTAGCCCAGGACTAGTCAGCTCCTTGCTGCTGCTCCATCATTCTTAGCGGGGGATTTTCACCCCCACGACCACGAGGTGGTTGCTCCCCTACAGCCTTCTGTCCCGCGGGCAGCAGGAGGAAGGAGAAGGAAGCACCAGGAGAAACAGGTGGCACCTGAGCCAAGGAAGCAATCTCCGCCCCCACCCCCCCAACCCGCAGAAGTCTCGGCAGGTGTCTCCTCGCATCTCATTGGTCAGAGTGTGTCACGTGACCCCTCCCGGCGGCTGGGCAGGCTGGTAACCTCCGGGGCGTTACCGGCTATATCGTCTGTCTCGGTTCATAGGACATAGTCCTTCCATTTCCGACTGTCTCGCAGTTTTAGATCATCACACCTAAAAGGAGAGGTGGATTTGGTCTGTTTTCAGGAATGTACTAATTGTTTTAAAAACGTAGTGCTTTGCCACGCGGAACAAAATCGGGGTTCCGCACAGGAAGGAAGGGGGAGGGTGCCCCTGAAGCTGGTCACTGGTGACAGGCCACGTCTCAGGTTGTTGCAAGGGTTAGATCTAGGTACCTAAAGCACCTGCAACAGTGCCTGCACACAGTAGGCGCTCAGCCAATGCGAGTGTTGATGAGGATGAAGGAATGTGCACATAGACATTTCCAGTGGAGTACATTTTTTTTTTTTTTGCAAGGTTGCTAGTTACCCTGATTCCATTGGGAAAAGAATAGCAGCCAATAAATGGCTAACAATTATTGAGCACCCACTGTGTACCTGGCACCGTGTGGGTACTACCTGCCTGAATCCTCACAGCTCTCCCACCAGGATCCTGATCTCCGTGCAGGCGTGTTTCTTGGGGCTAACCCCACTTCTGCTTCTGGGAAAGGGGTGGGTGCCTCCAGCCCTATCTGACCAATGTAATCACATCCTGGACCCTGACTGGCTCACCTGTGGTCACATCATCCAAACCTGTCCATGAACCCTGGGGGCAGGTTTAATGAGGTCTCCATGAAAGGAGCCTGCTCACTCTTCTGTGAGGGTATCTGGAGGGGATCCTGGCCTCTCCCCACAGACGTTTCTAGCTCCGTGACTGCTTGGTAGCCATATTGTCATTGGGTTATGATAAAGCCTGCACTGCCCAGGAATGGAGATGAACAAGATACTGTCTCAGTTTGAGTTGAACTTTGCATTCTTCGCTTCCACACGCATCCTAAATGGCACAAGTCGGTACTGTCATCAGCCCCATTTTACAGATGGGAAAAATGAGGCTCGTTGAGGTCAGGGCTACACACATAAGAAGCAGCAGAGCTGATATTTGCACCCAGGCAGTTGGACGTCAAGCCTTAGAACATAATCATTCCATTGTCCCCAAATTGTGTGCTTGTTGGTGGAGTTGTTTCAAGTGCCCCCAAATGACGCTGTTCCTCTTCCAGAGTCTCTCTCTCTCATAGGATCACTGACATCTCCCACCCACGTTCAGCTCCACCCCCACTCTCGTGCAGTAAGGGAGTCTTCAGTTTTGCTTCTGTATTTCCATGGACGTAACCTGCAGATTTACGGAGAATGCAGCATTCAGCTTAAAGAAAACACAGTGTGTCTTTGCCCTCGACTGGAATCCTCTCTATTCCCTGGGAAACACTGGTTGGCTCTGGAGCAGTGGACACACTAATCGCCTGTTGTATGTCTTTGATTAATAATAATATCTTTAATGAATTCACTATTTCTTAATACATGCAACTTAGTAAACAAAAATCTTTCAAAGTACAAGATGTATGAGGAACACAACAAAGGGGTCTTTGTCTTCCCTGTTCCTAGATGTGGACGTCATCACCCCCAGAATCGCTCAGTCCTCCTTAGCTCCAGGCTTGTATGACTATTCAGCATGATCTGGAAACTTCTTTCCATGCCAGGTCACTGAGACCCAGAGGTGAATGAAAAGCAGCTCCTATTCTGTACAAGAAAGACGTCCATGGGCCTTTCGCCCTGAAAATGAAAAGGGAGAAGTTCATATGTGATGGAAAAACACAAGTTTCCAAAACCTTGTTTAAATGTTTAAAAGGTGTTCGGTGGGAAGCGCTTCTAGAGCAGTGTTCTGTGGGGTTTCTGTCTGAGGCTGTTTGGAGAAGTGGCTCGTGAGAGGCCCCGTTGCTAGGGAGATGGCGAGGTGGTTCATTATATGTAAATCCAGGCAAATAGGAGATAGTAAGAGTGAGTTCCCTCAGAAAGGGAAAAATTCGGGAGAGATGGGAAAGCAAATTGACTGAGAAACTTTATGATCGGAGAAAGGCAGTCCCTGCAGGGTTTTGTGCTCAGGGGAGAGAGGAAGCGATAATCTCTCCTTCCATCTCCCTCCGTCTCTCTCCATCTCTCCCCCCACCTCTCTCCTGGGAAGCAGTAAATCCTAATCTAAGCCTTTCTTCTCATAAATCAGAGGTCCAGGCAGAGTTGCCAGATAGAACAAATAAGAATATTTATACTAAGAAAAAAATTATCTGAACCCCCAACTTAATCTGGCAACCCTCAGTCCAAGGGGATGGGCTGCCCCCACGTTCAGGGCAGCTCCCCGAATGTGTACGGGGGTAAGTGTGTGCGCGCGCATGCGCGCACGCACGCACTTAGAACATGAGAGAATGTGTAACTGAGCAGTTCATGAAATCAGCCTTGTAAATTGTAAGCATGCTTACAATTGATGTAAGTGATTCTATTTAACCTGTCCCTCAGTATAAATCACATTTTTTAAAAAAATCAGGATAGGCACAAAAGAACAAAGCTAAGCCTTGAACACCATCCCCCGAAGAGATTTACCGTGGCTACACTGAGAAGTACAGTGGTTGTTAGGACTGCCGTCCTCCCCACCCCCACCCACGCACACACAGGCTTTTTCCCACCCTAAGCCCCTGGCTTGAAGCAGCGGAATTCCCTCGCGTGATCCCTGCCCCTCAGCTGACTTCCTGCTGGCTGCCCTTTGGCTGCACTGCGGACACTGCCCAGCAGGACGATACAGATGGTCCCCAGCCCCGAGGCTGCAGGGCACAGTGGAAGTGGGTTTACAGGGAAGGTATGTCTTCACCCCACTTTTCCCCTCAGTATTCTTTCTTCAAGTCACTAAATAGTCTTTGCAAACACAGTTGGTTCGTAGGACTGGAGCATAGCTTTCCAATTCCCTGTGGTTGAGCATTTAGATGATATCCAATGTTATAAGGAGTTCGATCTTGATGTCTTAAAGGGAAAAGAAATAGCTACAAATTGATGAGCTATGCGCCCAAGCTTTATGTATTATCTTGACTCGGCATGTCTGGTGATGAGTCATACAGTTTTCATCAATAGATACGTTTTAATAGGCTTTTAATGGAAAGTGCGTACTTCTGCTCTGGAACTTTCCAAAAAAATAGGGAGGGAGGGCAGGTCACAAACCGTCTGAATAGGAGCCAGTGCCGATACACCAAGGGGTGTGGGGGGAAATGGTTTCCTAAGTGCCGCATTTGCAAACGTGAAGTTATCAAGGGAGGAGTGGAGCAAGAACATCCTAGCTAAAGAGACGCCTGCTTTGGTGGCAGTAGTCTATTCTGAAACCCCACTGGGGTTTCTCCGTCTAAGTCCCATTCTCGGTACAAGGAAAGGCAAGAGAATCCCACGGGGGAGGGGAGGGACAGCTGTGGCTCAACTGAACCAGGAGGGAAGTTGATCTAAGTCAATAATAGCTCAAGACAAAAAGTGCGGTTCTATCAAAGCATCGAGTCCAGAGGGCGACGTGAGGCCAGAAGCAGAAAAATAAGGCATGGACGATCAACGAGCTCAGACGCCGGGAGAATTCAAAACAAGACGGCGGGCAGGGTGAAGCATGGGCTTCAGGTGGCCAGGGAGCAGGGGGAGAATTCTGGAGTTCCTTCTAAACGGAGAGGGGGTGGTGCAGGATGCAGGGGTGGGTGTGAAGGCTGAAAGCGTCTTGCAAGGCTGGCCACCTGTCATGTGGCACTTAGACTCTGGGCATCGCGTCCATCAGTCTCCTTCCCTTGTCCGGCCCCAGTGTCATACCACGCTCAGATCCCCCGGCGGTCAGCCACTGCCCTGCCCACGTTCCTGCCACCACCACCACCCTTAGCTCTCGCCGATACAGAACCAGGGAAGCATTTCCTTCCATTTAGAAAGAGATACCCTCCAGAGAAAATCCCCCCTCCCCTCCCCCTCCACCCATTCTGAATAATAAATCTGGAACATAAAAATTAAAAGCCATCAACATAAAGTCACTTGCCGACAAGCTATGACTTGGGAAAACTAAATGTTTGTGGGTAGAAGGGCACAGGGGAAATCCGTCTGGGGAAGTTATTTCTAAAGTTTGCTGTCTACTTATGGCCTTAAAGTTTTTATTTTCCCAAATTACAGGGAGAGATCAATTGTGGTGAGATACAAATTTCTTTCAGAAAAGTCCTGAGAAAATGTCTTTGCTCCGGCATGAAGCAACAGGGTTTTTTGCCTAATTTTCTTGGTGGCACGTGGGAGAAAATGGGGCAGAGATAAACAGAGATGGTGGTGGTGGTTTATGTTGCCGACACACAGTTTTTAAAGATGATAATCAGCCTGCCTGGGAAGGCTGGAGGGGAGAAGGGACGGGGGTGGACCGAACACACATGATCTATAAATAGGACACATGCCTGAGAAGCAGCCTCTGTTCCTTTATTGATTCTCCCCACGCTGATGGTGTTGCTTTGAGCTTACTATTAATCTAATGACTGTGCTTTGGAATAATAATGCTTCTCTCCTGCCCTGTCTCTCCTCCTTGACAGACAGCTTGGATTCATCAGGGAAAGACCCAAAAGCTGCATCAGTCACTATTAGATAGAAATCAATAGAGTATGTTGCATGGAGGAGGCCACGGGTCTCTGATATAAGGTGACGTGTTACGTCTGGACTCCCGAGTCCATTCCAGCTCCCAAGCACCGGGGTTCTAGAAACGTATGCATGTACTTTGGAAAATTAGTGCTGCCAAGAGGGTGACCAGGGGAGGATGCAACGTCAGGGGTGCCCCCCAGAGTTGAGCAAAAGGGCAGTTCTAGTCTCTGGTTCTAGTCTCCCCAGTCGGGCAGATTTCAGCAAGAATCGGCATCTCCAGGGTATTTACTGTCCACGGTAATGCCTGGCAGACAGTCCGGCACGCCCCATCTGAATCAGCAGACTGGAGGGGAACCACTGGCTCAAGTGTAAGAAGCAGTTAAGTGCAGAGGCTTGGAAGCAGGCTTCCAAGGTACCTGGGCAGTAATGAATTACCAGCTGGGGAGACTCTCCCCCATTTCCTCATTCCTCATTTGTTGGCCCCAGCCCTGCCTTGCCCCCACGAGAGTGGGGTAGGGGGTCTTTCAGTGTGATCCAGAAAAGGAGTAGCAGGCAAAGCTGCATCTCGGCCCTGCTCTTCGGCAAACTCCCCCAAGAACTGGATTAAGGTCTTGTCTTCTGGAGGTACGGGTGTCCCCGGCTCCACTCCAGGTTGTTGACCTTGCAATGGCACCAGTGCCTTGTGCTTGCTCGTCCGTCGCCTTCAGCGTAATAGTAATAATACCAAATACTCGCTAACATCCCGAGTGTTTACTGTGGGCCAACAACAAGCCCGAGGGTCCCCACCGAATCCTCACACAACCCTGTGCACTAGGATCTGTTATTGACCCCATGTTATGGATGAGGTGTTTGAGGCTCAGAGAGATCCACATGCCCAGGTTCAAGCCGAGGTTCTTAACCAGTGTGCTTGGAGCCACCTTCCCCCAGTCAGCGAGATCCAGGTCCTCACTGTGGGCACCCTCCCCAAGCCACACCCACAAACCCGCTAGATTTGCCCCTGGGGCCAATGCTCTTTGAGTTCCACTCATGTTCCCTCAGACCCCTTTGCCCTGATGTGCATACCACCCTCGAGCCTGCTTTCAACCCCAACAGCCAGCACCTGGATATCTTTGTGGGAGACTGTCTTCCGGCTGCTGGAGCCCACTCCCCTGCCCGCATGGGGAGCCAGCCATGCCCCGGGGTTTTTTTTGTCTCCAACCCACCCCCAGCAGCTCTTATATGACTTTATCAGCTCTTTATTGCCATGTAAACAAATTCACCCTGAGTTTTGTGATTTAAAATAACAACAAACATTTTTTATCTCAGTGTCTGTGGAGTCAGGGGATGGGATGTGGCTTAGCTGGGCGCTCCTCATGGGTCTCTCGTGACGTTGCAATTGAGACATTGGCCGGACGTTCATCTGGAGGCTTGACTGGGGCTGGAGGCTCCGCCCTCACATGACTGGGAAGTTGGTGCTGGCTTTTGGCCGGAGGCCTCAGTTCCTCCCACCTGGGCCTCCCCACAGATGGCTCGGGTGTCCTCCCAGCATGGCAGCTGACCTCCCCCAGAGCCAGTGATGCCAGAGAGCAAGAGAGAAACACGATGTCTCCTATGACCCAGCCTTAGGGTCTTCTCCACAATACCCCACCCTGAAACAGGTCTGCCCTATTCAAGGTCAAGGGGATTACAGAAGGGCCATGTACACCAGGAGGGGAGGATCCCTGGGCACCATCTAGGCTGCCACAGTGCCTTTGTGCAAGACGGTGTTTGTCTTTTTACCCTCATTTGGCCTCCTTGCCTTGCTGGTCCCACTTCCTACTTTCCTATCGGTTTTTCCTGGGAACACTTTCTATCAAAGGATCTTCACTTTCCCTTGAATCTTCCCCCCAAGCATCAGCTTCTGGAGAACGCAGCCTAAGACAAGAACCATCAACAGCTGGC
This sequence comes from Callorhinus ursinus, assembly GCF_003265705.2. Taxonomy (NCBI): domain Eukaryota; kingdom Metazoa; phylum Chordata; class Mammalia; order Carnivora; family Otariidae; genus Callorhinus; species Callorhinus ursinus. Next base: position 4,160,653 of record NW_027397132.1, read on the forward strand.
TCTGCTCCATTTTCTGATGAGCCCCCGGGGCCTTCTGGCTGGTGTTAAAGGCTGGATGTGGATTCTGTGGGTTGTGTCCTCCTTGGCTGTGGCCTTGACCAGCTCGTCGGAGGCTCGATTCCGTCCTTTGTCTAATCACTGGCTGGGGTTCTGCTGAAGACAAACCCGCACCCCAAAACCAACTATATACCCTTTACCAAGCACTTGCATACCTTACCTGTTTAACTTAACTCCCGAATAATCCTGCAAGTGGCTATTATGATCTCCTGCATCAGGAGAGAAAGTGCAGATTGAGAGAAATCGAGTAACCTGCACAGATTTGCACAGGGAGCATCAAAACCAGTGGTGGTGCCCATGGCTGCAGGCCCAAAGTCACGTCCATTCCCTCCATCTGTTACCACTGTGTCTGCAGGTCTGGCCCTCCCGAAGACGGGGATGGGGCTGAAGTTGGCCACATTCCCTTGTGCTGCTGGCCACTCCCACACCCTGAGGTCTGGGTCCACTCCGCCTGCTGCCACTGTAGATGAGCTGTGCCTCCACCCCGGCAGCAGAGAGCCCCAGCAGATGTCTGGCCTTCCTGCCTGGGGCAGCCCAGCACTGTGGACACTCTGGTGAGGACACACAGCAGAGTGATTAACCCCCAACCTCGGCCACATGCCACCTCCACCCCATCACCTTTGGGGAGCCCATGTCCCTCGGGTCACCAGGCGCCAGGCTCTGCCTGAAGCAGATAGAATGGGTTCTTCTGGTGCTGGAGTTTTCTTTGAAGGCAAAGTCTGGTGGAAGGCTGGGTGCACGCAATGAGGGGAGCTGTTCTCAGGCCAAGTCTACTCAGCAACTAGCGCAACTGTGGTCTTGGCTCTTTCAAATAGGGCAAGTCCTCCACCCGGGAGAGATTAGGGCTTACAGACACCAGTCCTGGGGCCATGGAACCTTCCCGACTGTAAAATACAGTGTCTCCCAGGGCAGCGCCGAACTAATTAGCCACTTGTCCTGCATAAGTTTGCCTTTTATTTATTTGTTTGTTTGTTTGTTTGTTTGACAGAGAGAGAGATAGAGAGAGAGGGAACACAAGCAGGGGGAGTGGGAGAGGGAGAAGCAGGCTTCCTGCCGAGCGGGGAGCCCGATATGAGACTCGATCCCAGGATACTGGGATCATTACCTGAGCCAAAGGCAGACGCCTAATGACTGAGCCACCCAAGGCGCCCATAAGTTTGCCTTTTAAAATCAAAAGACCAAACTCCTTGGACATACCATAAAGCTGAGCTCAATTTTAATATAAGACTCGAGAAAATATCAAACAGGGGTTTTAAAAACTGTGTAGTAAAGATATATTTTCTGTCTTCAGACATGAAGTTCAGTGTATTTTCACAAACTGGGCTTACCTGTATAATCAGTGTCTTCACCAAGAAAAAGAACATTCCAGCCCCTCAGAAGTCTGCTCATTTCCCTCCCATTACCAGCCTTCCACTCACCTGATTTCTAACGCCATAAATTAGTCGAGTAGGGGCCATGTGGTATCATATTTTAATTGAACTAAAATTAACACACAATTAAATGCACAGAACTTAGGTGCTCAGTTCAACAAGTTTTGACAATTGCATACACTCAGCTAACCACCACCCAAAACGAGAAATAGACCAGCTCTATCCAGTAGCAATTACACATGTAATTTCAATGTAGTCACATTAGGAAGAGTACAAAGAGACAAGTGAAAATAATTTCAATACTGTAATTTTAGCCCAGTGCTTTTTAAAAATTGTCATTTACTATAAATAATTTTTTTTGTCTAAGCCAAAAGAATCATAATGAAGATTAAAATTATAATTAGAGATTTTACTTTTTTGGGTAACAAATCTTCAAAACTTGTCTATTTTATACTTACAGCACATCTCAATTCAAACGCCAGCTTTTTAACAATGAACATGAAATAATGACCTACAAAACAACAGAGTTGCATTTAAGAGAAAAATATTTTATACTGCTTCAGTTTTTAAACTCAAATTAATTTAAAATTAAATAAAACAAGAAATTCGGTCCCTCGGTGGCACTAGCCACAACTCAAGTCAGTTTCCTACCTCCACACCCAGGCAAGCCATCTCTGGTTTCTGTCATCGTAGATGATATCCTTTCTTTGGGTTTTCCATCAATGGGGTTATATAGTATATACCCTTTTGTGTCTTGCTTATTCTGCTCAGTGTAATTGTTTTCACGAATATCCAATACCACGACGCATGGCCAAAATCTGACAAGGATGTGGTCAGAACTGTCCAGGGACTGTTGTTCACTGCTGGGGGAAATGCAAAATAGTGCAGTCACTTTGAAAGACAGTTTGGCGGTTATTTACAAAGCTAAACGCGCTCTTAACGTACAATCCAGGAATGACACTCTTTGGTATTTACCCAAAGGAGGTGAAAGCTTATGTCCTCAGAAAATGTGCACATAGATGTTTATAGCAGCTTTATTCACATTGCCAAAACTTGGAAGGAACCAAGATGCCCTTCAGTGGGTGAATGGATAAATAAACAGTGGTCCATCCAGACAGTGGAATATTATTCAGCTCTAAGAAGAAATGAGCCATGAAGCCATGGGAATATGTGGAGGAAACTTATATGCATATTACTGAGTGAAAGAAGCCAGTCTGAGAAGGCTCCTTACTCAGGATTCCAACTCTATGATCTTCTGGAAAAGACAAAACTATGGAGACAGTAGAAAGATCGGGGATTGCCAAGGGTTAGAGGGAAGGAAGGAATGAAGAGGAGAAGCACAGAGGATCTTCAGGGCAGTGAACCTACTCTATATGATGTTATCATGGTGGATGCATGTCATTATACATTTGTCCAAGCCCATAGAATGTACAACATTGAAAGTGAACCCCAAGGTGATTATGATGTGTCAGTGCAGGTGCATCCCTGGTTAAAAAAAAAAAAATGTGCCATCCTGGGGCGCCTGGGTGGCTCAGTTGGTTAAGCGTCTGCCTTCAGTTTAGGTCATGATCTCAGGGTCCCAGGATCGAGCCCCATGTCAGGCTCCCTGCTCAGCAGAGAATTTGCTTCTCCCTGTGCCACGCCCCCTGATTGTGCATGCTCTCTTTCTCTCATATAAATAAACAGACAAACAAACAAATAAAGGTGCCATCCTGGAGACTGGTCGAGAGTGGAGAAAGCTGTGTGTGTGTAGGGGCAGGAGGTATAGGGGAACCCTCTGTATCTTCCTCTCAGTTTTATTATAAACCTCAAACTGCTCTCAAAAATTAAGTCTTTAACAAAACAAAATCATCCACGATGGGGCACGTTTCAGTGGTCTGTTCTTTGCTTCTGCGTAGTATTCCACGGCATAAATATCCCACCATTTATCTGTTCTCCTAGTGATGCTCATTCTGACTGTTTTTAGCTCTGAGCTATTATGAATAAGGCTGCACTACACATTCTTGTGCAAGTCGTTTGACAGACAGACATTTTCATTTCTCTTGGGTAAACACCGAAGAGGAAGTGCCGAGTCCCATGGTAGGTACATGATCGAATTTCTAATAAATGGTTCTGCAAAAGGATTGTGGCATTTCGCTTTCCCGCCGGCAACACGGGGGACCCCCGTCTTCTCTGCTCTGCCAACATTCGGGACTGTTCGTCTCTTGCGTCTGAGCTTTCCTGCCCGCCGTGGCCGTGATATGCATTTCCCTGATGACCAAAAATACTGAGAAGCTCTGATATATTCATTCACCATTCCTCGATCTTTTTTTGTGAGGGGCCTGATCGAGTCTTTCGTTTGTTTTTAAAAATGGGCTGTTGTCTCTTTTTCTTTAATTTGTAGGAGTCCTCTACACGTTCTGGGTACAAATCTTTTGCCAGATACATGTGTTGGCAATGTTTTTTCCAGTCCGTGCCTTATCTAAATGATGTCTTTTGACGACGCACGTGCTTCACGGTGTCTTATAACGAGCAGAAACTTTCGGTGAAGTCCAACTTATACAATTTTTAATTCTGCGGTTAGTACGTTTTGTGTCCTGACGAGAAGATCTTTGTCAAGATCCTAAGATTTTTGCCGATGTTAGCTAATAGAACGGAGACTGGCAAACCGTAGCTGTCAGGACAGATCCAGCCTACCACCTGTGTTTGTGTGGCTGATGAGCTAAGCATGGTTTTGCATTTTTAAATGGCTGGAGAGAAAATCAGAAGCAGATGGATACGGTACATGGGAAAAGTATATGAAATCCAGATTCTAAAATCCATGAGTAAAGTTTCATCAGAACACAGCCACGTTGGGGTGACTGGGTGGCTCAGTCAGTTAAGCGTCTGCCTTCGGCTCAGGTCATAATCTTGGGGTCCTGGGATCAAGTCCTGCGTCGGGCTCCCTGCTCAGGGGGAGCCTGCTTCTCCCTCTCCCTCTGCCACTCCCCCTGCTTGTGCACTCTCTCTCAAATAAATAAATAAATAAATAAAATATATATTTTAAAAAGCCTCTGTTCTAGAAGCTTCTATGGCTCTGGATTTTGTGTCTGGAGTGAGACAGAGGTTAAGTTGCATTCAAACAGATTTCTTTAAAGGAGGATTTGAGTTGCGTGCCTGATTGGGAGACACAAGAATGCTGCCCGTGTTTCTGGAGTGTGGCGAAAAGCCTCCCCCCAGCTCCTCGCTGGAAAGAGTGCGGGCCCTCCCAGGGCCTGCGTCTGGGCTGAGGACTGGATCCTGGCCTCTTCCGGGCCAGAGGCGCTGACTTTAGAACTGGCCTGTTTTTTTCGATTCTTGGGCCTTTCCCCGGATTACACAAACCATGTTAAGTCTGGGCTTTTGATATTAAAATTGCAGACCTCTATGCACAAGTGCCCACTGTTCCTCCCCCAAGGCCAACATTCCTCCCCGGAGAGGGATCGTGGCCCGCGCTCCTGTTACCTGCCAGGGACGACAGGCTCCACGGCAACCCGGGCTCCGGGCATTCACCAGTCCACTCCACACCTTGGCCGTGGCCCCACCCCGCAAACGCGGCGAGGTGGAAGCCTTGCCAAAGCAGCTCATCGGCGCGCACCTGTTTACAGCCGGTCAACGTTGTCCGGCTCGGAGAATGGAGTTCAAAAAGTCATCCCTCCTCACAACCAAGCAGAAATAGCTGCCTGTGTTTTAAAAGTTCTGTAGCTCTCGGGGGCCACCTTACCTCAAAGTGCTTGTTAGGCACGGCGTTCTGAGATGAAATTTAACTCCAGCATTTGGGGAAGGGCTTTAAGACAGGATTTATTAACTGGCTTTATTTGTGCTACGTGTCCTGAGTCCCGTGCTCTATCTCCTTCTTGTTATCTTTTATGCGAGGCCAGGACGGGTGGTTCTGTAGCCTTCGCGAATCCCGTCTTGCATAGAAGCGTCGCACACGTGCCTCTGCGCCCCCCCCCGTCCCCCCTCCACTGCACAGATCGGAATCACCGCATTATAATAACACCGCCTCGTGCCAGGTGCTGCTCATGTCCCAGGGAAGCTAGTCCTCCGAACAGTCTAGATCCCCCTGTTCCCGATGGGGAAAACGAGGCACAGAAGGGCTGGGAAAACTGCCCTGTGTCGCGAGGCTAGTGAGGGGCAGAGCTGGACTCCACAGCCAGGCAAGTGAGCGCCGGAGACCACGCCGGGGTCTGTCGCGTCTCAGGCAACCGTTGATCCCAACTAGGAACGATTTGTCCTCCTGGAAAACAAGCGGGAGTGACTAGGCACAGCATGCATCACCGTCCAGGGAAGGACAAAGCCTGCACCCGAGCTTCATCACTTTTAAACGATTCTCCACACGTTAAAGAGAATTTAAAGAGCAGATTTTTTTTTAAGATTTTATTTATATGCGAGAGAGAGAATGAGAGACAGAGAGCACGAGAGGGAGGACGGTCAGAGGGAGAAGCCGACTCCCCGCCGAGCAGGGAGCCCGATGCGGGACTCGATCCCGGGACTCCAGGACCATGACCTGAGCCGAAGGCAGCCGCCCAACCAACCGAGCCACCCAGGCGCCCCTAAAGAGCAGATTTTTGCTGGGTGTTTTGAAATCAAAACTACACAAAGGTCACTTAGCCTAAATGCGTGGCCAACAGTGTAGCTGGCCATTTGTGAGCAGAGAGCATCAGAAAGAGGGACAGTGAGGCGAGACAGAAACAACCAGCAGCACGTTTATCCCGCTTTAAAATAATTACGAGTTTTCGCACGCATGACCTAAATCTGGATGCAAAGTGGAATGAACCCCACAAGAAAAAAAAAAAAAAAAAAAAAAATTATCTGGACTTCCCCTTGACTTAGAACATGTCCTCCAAGGATTTTTCTGTAAGGCCAAGGAAAATTACAAGGTTGGTGTTTTCAGTGAAGTCACAAAATTATAGTAGTGTAAAGGGCACTCGAAAGGCCAATGATCATTGAGGCAGATTAACATTTGTTAATACCAGATGGAAGAAATGCAGACAGGAAGCTTCCAGCACAGGTCTGTGGCAAGGAGCCCTTCCTCCACCTGACCCGAGTGAGGCTTCCCACGACCTGGGAACAGGAGGTCCCGGAGTGGGATTCAGAGACCCTGCCCCAGCCCTTCCTCACCCATGAAATTGTCAGGCTGGCAACATCTCTGAGACTCTGCTTCTAACCCTCTGGAAATCATCAGTCCTTCGTTGATTCAACATCATTCTACCAACATTTAAGCACCTCCTCCAACGTGCCAGACGTGGGGCTTGGTGGACACAATGGGGAAGGGGACAGACGTGGTCCCTGCCCGCAGAGAGCTTCCATCTGCTAGGGAGAGGGGGTCTCAGGGTAGACGTGTCTTAGCACAGACGAGGAGCATGGAACCAGTCAGGAAAGCGTCCACTACAAGGACAGAAATCCTGGCTAGAGACTCAAAGCAAAATGAACTCCTTTTTCCCCGTCTAACAAGAAGGTGTTGGTTTAGTTGCTCAAAGATGTCAAAACCCACATCTTGGCAAATCTCTTCGCCTTCCCCTCAGGATCACAAGACGACTGCTGCAGCTCCAGCCATCATGCTCTCTTTCTAGGCAGAAAAGGGAGAGAATGGGGGCACAGTCCACGTTGTTCCCTCTGAACAGGAAAGGACAAGCTTTCTCAGAACCCTCGACTGTATCACATGGCCACCCCAGCTGCAAGGCAGGCCGGAAGAGCCAGTACTTAGGCGGGCACAGAGCCACTCCAAGCAAAACCAGGATTCTTTTAGCAAGAAAGAGGACGTGGGGAACAGATATAGGGTAGCCAATTGTTCCAGCCGTTGATTGCTGTGTTAACAAACCACCCCAAACACAAGGACATAGCACGACCATCATTTTGCAATGCTCAGGGGTTCTGTGGGTCAGGAAATTGGACAGGGCAGGGCAGGGATGGCCCATCTCTGGGAAGGTGATGGGTGACTCAAATGGCTGAGGGCCTGAACCATCTGCAGGCTTCTTTCATCATGTCTGGCCCCTGGGCTGGAATGTCTTGAAAGCCGGGCTCTCCTTGCAGCTCGGGCTTCCTGACAACACGGCACCTGAGTTCCCTGAGGGAGCATCGGGGATGAGCGTCCAGAGAGTGAGCGTTCCAGGAGGGAGGCCTGCATGGCCTCATCCGACCGCACCTTGGTGTCATGAAGCATCCCTTCCACCATATTCTGCCGGTCACTAAGGCCCGCCCGAATCCAGGGGGAGAAAGAGCTAGCCCCTTGCTCTTGGTGGGGGAGTGGCAAGACCCCAGAGGCGCAGGTGGAATGAGAGCTGATGATGAGGTCATCGGCGGAAAATCGAACGCAGCTGCGTCCATCACAAGCACCTGCACAGGACGTGAGGCTCTGCAAAGCCCGAGAGAGGGAGCTTCATCCACGCTGAAAACCAGAGGCCAGAGAGAAGGTAGCCAGGTGAAAGAGGGTGGCGTGGAGGGTGGCTGGGGACGGAGCGCTCCAGGCGAGAGCGGCACGTGAAGGCAGCCAGGAGCACGGGCCCTGGAGGAATGAAGGCGTTGGTATGGCCGGGTGGGAGGGCTCGGCGGAGGGAGAGGGCAAACACAGGCAGCGAGGTGCACAGGAGCCAGACCACGTGGGACCCCGTGCGCCAGGGAAGGGGCTTGGGCTGTGTCCTCAGAGCAAAGGGAGGTCGAGTGGGGTTTCCACGGGGAGCGAAGTGACAGGTTTGCATATTAGGAAGTTCACAGGCTGCAGTGGAGGAAATTGATGGGGACACCTGAAGCCAGGTAGACAGGGAGGAGGAGCTGCTGCAGGATTTTATGGGAGAGATGACCGGACGTTCAGACTTGGCAGGGGCGGGGGTGAGATGGAGAGAAGCAGACATGGATTGGGATGTGTTTCAGATGGAAGCTTGCAGGACTCCTAATTCACTGCCTGGAGATTGCAGAGCTGAGGGACAGAGAGGAAGGAATATGTTCTGAGCTTGAGCACTCTGAGCCCCCTGCAAGGTGCTAGCACAGGGTTGCTTCTTAGGAAGTGACACCTGTTGTGGAAGAGGCACCTTTGTAAAGCCAGAGCAGGAGCACCAGCAGGAGGGAGTGGGGGAGGGAGAAGCAGGCTTCCCGCTGAGCAGGGAGCCCGATGCGGGGCTCGATCCCAGGACCATGACCTGAGCTGAAGGCAGACGCTTAACGACTGAGCCACCCAGGCGCCCCACAAATAAACAAAATCTTTAACAAATAAAACAAACTGCAAATGCAGGCAAGGCCCTCCAACGCTTGACATTCTTAGCGAGTCTGCTTCGCCCTGTGGCTGAAGATTAATCCATCTCCTGAGACTGGCCTAGAAAAGGAGTCTGCGGTTCCTCTGATGCCCTCCCTCCCATGGCTCCAGCTCCACGGAACCACAGAACGAGATGTCTCACCTTCTCGAATCTGGGCCTTTGCCCACCCGCTCGCCCGGCTGTGCTGTCTGCCTCCTGATCACCTCCTCACCCCTTTCTGAAGTCACTTCCTCCAGTCCCGGGGTATCCACCTCCTGTCACCACACACTGTGGTATTTCTCATCCAGCCCCTCTGAACTGCAGCTCTCCGTGAGTGGTGGGCTTCTGGTCTCTCCCTCGCTGCGGTATGGCTGAGCCCTGGACTGGGGTAGGCACTCAGCAAGGGTTTGGAAAGTCGATTCAACACGGCCAGTCCTGGGAGCAGGGAAGACACAAGGGACCAGAGGAGATGTGTAGGGAGCAGGGCCAGAGGGAGGAGGACACCTGAAGCATCTAAGCCACTTGGCTTCCTCTGCAGGAGGCCATCAGCTACACATGGCTCATCGTCAGCTCTCAGTTTCAAAAAGTCAAGAACTGCAAGTCCCTCAGATGCTACTAGGCAGCAGTAGGTTTCTAGCTGAACAGTCTGACTGTGGCTTGATTTGAAAGTCAAGAGCGCATAGACTTCCCGTGTCTATTCACAGCTCAAAAGGAATCCAGAAAAGTGGAAGTTAAAAATCAGGATTGGGAAGTGACCGCCCCTGGTTGGTGGAGACAGAACTCTTCAGTTCCATCATCTTTTCAAACAACAACAAAAAAACCCTAAGAGAGGAAAAAGAGACACATGGCTTTCTTCAGCAGACTCTTCCAACAATGAGATGAAAACATCACATGGGAACATGGTCTTCGGAGTCATGCTTGCTGGCCAGGATTTTCTGTTTTAAGTCTCAATTTCCTCTTTGGAAAATGGGAACATCCTTGTTTTAGGATTCAGTGAAGTATATGCCCAGTGCCTGGCAATTCGGGGGCACCCAAGTGTAACTCCCCCTCTTTGGTGCACTTAGTCAAAACTTTGAACACATATGCACCGAGCATTGGAGCACCTAAATATGTAAAGCAAATATTAACAGACCTGAAGGAAGAAATACTTAGCAATACAATAACAGTTAGGGGGCTTGAATATTCCATGTTCAACAATGAATAGATCATCCAGACAGAAAATCAGTAAGGAAACATCAGACTTCAGTGATACGTCAGACCAGATGGACCTAACAGACATGAATAGAACATTCCATCCAACTCAGCAGAGTAACATTCTTCTCAAGTGTACATGGAGCAGTCTCCAGGATAGATCACATCAGGCCACAAAACAAATCTTAACACACTGAAGAAGACTGAAGTCATGGGGTGCCTGGGTGGCTCAGTTGGTTAAGCGTCTGCCTTCAGCTCAGGTCATGATCCCAGAGTCCCAGGATCAAGCCCCACATCCAGCTCCCTGTTCAGCAGGGAGTCTGCTTCTCCCTCTCCCTCTGCTTCTCCCCCTGCTCATGCTCTCTTGCTCACTCACTCTCTCAAATAAATAAATAAAATCTTTAAAAAAAAAAAAGACCAAAGTCATATCAAGCATCTTTTCTAACCACAGTGATATGAAACTAGTAATCAATTACAAGAAGAAAATCAGAAAATTCACCAGTATGTTGAAATCAAACGACATGCTCCTGAACAACCAATGGGTCAAAGAAAAATCAAAAGGGAAATTTAGAAATATCTTGAGACAAATGAAAATGGAAATAACAACACGTCAAAATGTATGGGATGCAGAAAAAGCAGTTCTAAGAGGAAGGTTCATAGTGATGAACATCTACATTAAGAAAAAAATTTTGAACGCAGAACTGGCTGCCCTTCACGTGTTGTTCTTTATTCCCAAATGGCTTGGAGCAGCTACAGTGAGAACAACTTCATTTTTCCAACAAGTCCCCTGCTATGGGACACTAGCAAATTAATAAATGCAGGCCATTAGCAACACCGCCTGATCACCTACCCAGCACCACCCCTGGGTGTACTCAGTAGCAAGCACTAGGTGCTTGCTGACACTCCAGAAATACTCACTGCTTTTTAAATTTCCCTTGTATTGGGAGAGACAGGGAAAATCTGAGAGGCAGGATGATGTGCTCACGGTGGATGATGGGGCTTCATTTCGTGTGTTTCCATGTAAGGCTGGTAATGCAGTTTCCTCTCATGAAAGATTTTTCCTCGTGGTTCACCATTCAAGCTGCATTAAATTTTAAGACCTAGTTAAATTTGTATTTCTTCAGGCTAAGTGGAAACTCAGTAGATTATTTTTCCCCAATTAAAATAATAATAAACCTGATTCAGAAAAAATAAAATAAAACAAGCTTGAAGAGCCCTGAACATATCTGTTTGTCAGTTTTACCATTACAAATAGAATTAGTCCAAACATTTAAGTGGCTTCCATGAGCCTTCCTCCGGTGGGTTCCCTCTGTGCATATTCTCTGTGCAGAATGTTATTAGGTATAATTTATCCTCCTTTAATTTATTAGATTATGTCTCAATACTGCTGCACTTATTTTAACAAAGAGGTTTTTAAACAAATAGAAGTAAATGCAGATTTAATTTATTTCACCAGGCGAAGAATTCTCAAGAAAATCAATTTTCATTTGTACAGGTATTCTGGTAGCCTGACACCACCCCCACCCCCCCGCCATTATTACACTCCTACTCCTTCTAGGCAGGCGTTTATGTGACAGATAGCTTCATTCCTCTGCCATGATTCTCTTACTTACAGAAAAATATATTCAAGGAGTATTAAGGGTCTAACTTAAACTGACAAAAGTCAGCAAAGCTTGCGTTAAGGCTTCAATTACTGGGGCAAGGGGGACCCTTGGGGAAAGGTGCACGCTGCCTGAGGTGAAATGGCGCATGAGCTTTTCTGCAGCCCCTCATGTTTTGCTAATTTATGGAAGACCTTTAATGTTATCTAAATGCAAGAATGGGTCTCAGCCCAGCATGAGAAGGCCTGACGATGAATTTTCCCTATCTTCTGTCTGCGACCGAGCTTCTCGGAACCAGGGTGTGTGCGGGCGCCCACTGCCAAGGTTCTAAGCCCACGGGTCTTCATGTCATTTTTCCCAGCCTCACGGCTCATTGACAAGCATAAATTAGATCATCTTTTCTGTCCTCTGCCTAAAGCCCTTCAGATGACTCTCCATCGTCCTGCCTAACCTCTTTAAGTTTCCTCCGTATTACATGTGCTCGAGCCAGCTTGCTAGAACCAAACACACACATCTCTTTCCAACTCTGCATTTGGGGTTCACCTTAGTAGGGTGAAGTCAGCCATCCTGTGACTGTTTGCACCATGGGAATTGGCAAACACCACAGATGAGGGCTTTGGAGTTTTTTGTTGGTTTGTTTTGGATTTTGTTTTTTTTTTTTAGAGCCAGCTGAAAATATTTACCACTGCCTTAACTCCTCCCTGCCTCCAGCCACACTAACCTGGAACACAGGGAGCTCTTTCCCCCAGGGCTTTCGCTTCGACAGGCCCCCCTGGCACGGAGCACTGTTGCCCCTCGTGGCAGATGCTATCACTCCCCTTCTTAGATCCCCTTGTTCTTTCCCCATTGGCACACACAGCCTTCCCACCTCCAGCTGCCAGGACCGATTTATCCCAAGGCTCCGCTCTGGTCACCATGTGTTGCCAGTGCGGAAGGCCTAAGACCAGCCCCCCCCCCCCCATACCCCAAATGCAGATGCGGAGGGGTTGGCGGACCGTCCGGATTGGGGGTAAGTCTGGATGTAACACTCATTTTCTTGGCTCGCCTTCCCTGTCTCACTTCCCCAGGACCACCTCCCAAGTAAACTTCTTGTACCTTAATCTTTGTCTTGCGCTCTGCTGCTAGGGGAAGCCAAACTAAGATACCCCTAATCTTCCCTTGGTTGTCTTCTCCCACGTGTCTTCTCCACGGCCTTCCACGGGCCTCAGCTCACCTGTCTCTGCCGAGAGCCCGTCCAAGATCTCCCCTCTCCCCTCCCAGCCCCAGGCCCTGATAAATGCCAGAGCTTGGTTTTGAACTCAGAGCTCTCTGGCTCTCAGCATCACCACCTAGGAGGCTGTCACCCAGCAAGGCCTGGGAACCTAGAAACCAGATCTTCTTTGTCACCAGTTCCCACAAGAGATTTTTATTCACACTAAACAGTCCCAGAAGAGAGCTCCCAGGAGTGGGTTGATAGTACATGCACTGTCTTTGCAATAGCACTTTATCACGTAATTTGCTGCATATTCATTCACTCGACAAATGCTTGTTGAACTCCGGAGAGGACACCTGACGAGACAGGCACGGTCCCTACTCTCACGGAGCCTCTATTGACACTGGTTATTTTTGTGACTCGAGAATGAACTGATTCTGTGTTCAAACCAAATAGAGACATCTGTTGATGGAGTGGAGGAGTGACGGGTTTCCCAGGCAGCCCGTGGAGGTTGCCTGGGTCTGGTGTCCCCTCCCGGCAGCGTGCCCTGTCTGGGACTGACTCAGATATCACCTGGAACTCAGGGTCCCGTGTGCAGCGTCCTCCAGGCACTCCTCCCAGCTCCTCCATTACTCTGGTCACAACTGAGGTGTCTCCCTACTGATTGCTCATGACCATCCAGTGCAAAGCACATCCCCTGGAATGGTGGTCCATTGGGATGTTAATAAACATCGAAGAAAGTGATTACCCAAGCCAGGGGTTTGGGGGGAACACTGTTTCATGGGGAGCACAGCACAATACAGCCCCGATTTGGAGAGTCACAAAGCATATCCGCATATCAAAGGTTCTGAGAAGTCCTGCAATACAAACAGCAAAAAGCAGAAACAAATACCGTGCTTCTTTCTCTGTGTCTTATCCAGTGCTGTTTGTGACTCTCAAAAAGGAAAGCTTATTATCTAGCCCCAAACTGACCTCTGTCTTCCAATCCATAAATATGTATCTTATACCTACCGTGTGCCAAGCACCACAACCAGTACTGGGATGACCCAAGGGAATGCAGCCCCTACCCTCAGAGATCTTGCATGTATCAGGGAAGGCAGGGAGCAGAGGTGTGCTTACAATCTGTGCATTCAATTACAGTTGTGATCCAGGCTGTCACAGAAAATTCTGGAGTCACGAGCATGGCCAGCTGAATCTGGCCCGCCTGCAGGCTGTTCCACGGACACTGACACAGTGCTTGCTTAGAGAAACATGGGTCCAGGGCCCGGGGCCTCAAACCTCTCATGACAGCCTAAACCTGAAGGACCTGACAGCCCACCCACTTCACCTCCCCCATTTCCAAGTCCTTCCGGAAGAACGTTTTGGATTTAATGACACAGGAAAGCAAAGTTCAGATGTGTATGAACTCTATGAGCAAATCATTTCACATCAGAAACCAATAAAGCATTTTCACGTTACATTTGCTACAAAGCCTGCCGGAAGGCGTTTGTGGATTAAGTCCGAAGGTCCTTTGGCTGGAACTCAGGCCGGAGAATCCTAGGTTTAAACCACCCCAGAGCTTTGCAGAATTTCTTGCACATCCCACTGCTGAAGGAGAGTAGTGATATTCCTCCTACTTCCTTGCTAAGATCTTGAGGCCAAAGGAAGCAGACTGATGCTCTCAGCAATCAAGACCCTGGGTAACTGGTCTACCGCCTCCCTGGGCCCCTCCACTCTTATGGGGTGCTCAGGACAGTTTCCAGCCCGGGACCCCACCCTGGGGTGCACCCTGGAACCTGCAGGAGCAGTGGGGAGGCCTCAGGCCGGAGAACTGAAAATAGTCCAGAGAAACCGCTTCTGGCAAAGAGAGCATCTTGGATTCAGGAAACCAAAGACTGACCTTGTCACATTCGGACGCCTCATTAATGCCTGCTCCGTGGTGGGAAGCGTCTCAACTGGGTAGAGAGAGAGCAATTCACTTTCCTCTGTTGTAGGACTTTAACACCTTGGCTAGAAACTCTTTTTTTTCTCTTTTTCACCACACACTTAAAGACTCTGTTCCAAGCGGTTTCTCTTTGGGGTGGCGGGGGGGGGGGGAAAGGGCAGATCTTTTGAGGGATTGGCATTTTGCAGTGGCATGGGGCATGACTTTGTACTCCCGAGGTTCGTCCCCGGACACAGTGTATCTGCGGACCTAACCAGGTCTCTCAGGGACACCTACGTTTTGCACTTTATTTCGCCATCTGTCCCACATTGAGGTGACCCTCTGTCTAAACCAGACTTTGATGATTTCATTGCAATGAGACTCCAAGAGATGGAAAGTGGTTAAAATCTCTTCCCCTGATTTTTTTGATCCCCACTGAATGCAGTACCCCAAATAAGCATAGGTTCTGCTGTTCTGTTGTGGTTGTACCCTCTGCTTGGAGGTGAAGGGTGGAGCTGCTGGTGATTCTGGGTCCCAGGCCCCAGCCTGCGGTCACTGCGCCTGCATTCTGGCCTCTGTAGGGACTGTCCGGACCTTTCTGATCTGGTAACCACAGTGGGCGTCCTGACCCCATTTCAAAACTTGGGTGGACAGAGCTTCTGTCTTCCCGATGACATTTCCTCACAGGCTTTCTGGGGTGCAATCCAGGCAGCCTTAATGGACCCCAACAAAATCCTGTAAGTACAGTATGTTGGGGTGGGGTGGGGGACCCAAGACTACTATACAAAGGCCGGCGCTCTGCCTACTTTGCAAATTGTACAGAGAGAACGGGGTGAACTTTCTGAGGAACAATAACACAGATCTATAAATATTCTTTATTCCCGAAGGGAGGAGGGACCAGGTGAGTCCTACAAACAGACATTAAGGTTCGGGGAGGCAGAGAAGCTAAGGTATCTTGACACAAAACACCCAAAAGATCCTGCATCTTTATCTGGGAGGGAAGCCATATACCCGGGGAGCATTCTGCACTCTGGATTTATTATTATTTCTATTGAGGTGAAATTCACATGACATATGATTAACCATTTTAAAGTGTACAATTCGGCAGCATTTCGTGCCTCTACAATGTTAGGCAATCACCACCTCTCTCTAGCTTCAAAACATTCTCCTCATCCCAGAAGAACATCTGCATCCCGGACGCACCGTGGGATGGGCAGTCAACAAGACTGCCCTCACTGCAAAGACCCCCAGGTGTCCTGGGTTTGGGGCCCCACCTGTCCCTTCCCAGGCCTTAGGGCCCCACGCCTCGGCTCGCTGGCTGGGATGCCGCCCCCTCCCGTTAGACGGTGGGCTGCGTGCTGACAGCCTGCACGCCCTGGGTCAGGTTTCCAGCCCTCCCTGGCCCGCGTCAGTCTCCAGCCAGCCCAGTCCTGCAGCCGGCCTCCTCCCCGGTCCCCACCGCGCACAGGAGCCCCACCCAGGCCCAGGCCCGCCATTCCATCCATCTCATCCCCTTTCCTCCAACCTTACAGGCCTCGAGAATGCCGCCTCCCCTTGCCGAAATGTAAGTGTCATCCGGGTCCCATCACCCAGCGACACCTG
This sequence comes from Callorhinus ursinus, assembly GCF_003265705.2. NCBI lineage: Eukaryota > Metazoa > Chordata > Mammalia > Carnivora > Otariidae > Callorhinus > Callorhinus ursinus. Next base: position 4,176,798 of record NW_027397132.1, read on the forward strand.
TCGATTTGGGAAGAGCCCAACGGAAGACCTCTCCCTGGATTATCTGGTTCTGCTGGCCCTTTTCCCTCCAGGGCACATTTATCTAGTCCAAGACAGAATCTTTCATTTCCCTGTTTCACAGAACCAGTTGGTCGTCTGCTTTTCGCCTCTGTGGGCTCCGGGGATGAGTGGAAGCCCTTCATCTGGTCATTACTGTTTTTCCCTCCTGGGGCATCGACTGAGAGGCACAGATTTCTCGGCTTCCTCTTTGGAGAGCATGAAAGGGTCTGCAGCGGCGCCCGGTGCGCGGTTCAAACGAGGCAAGGCTTCCTCCTCGGCGCTCGGGAGCTGCCCGGCGGTCTCCTCACTTCCTGACATTAAACAAAGAGGAAACCAAGGTTTCCTTAATTGGGGCTCATAATCAAGAATCTGTCACGAGGTCTCTTCGAAATTAATTCAGCTTGATTGTTCTTGAGACCTTTACAAAGGAGCTGCCGTCGACTCCTGACACTGACTTGTCCCATTTCCATCCCATATTAGCTCTCTAACAAGGTTGCACTACCGGCTCTCGGTTCACAAATGAGAAAAATGCAGGATGGCCCTGGCAGCTACATCCTGGCCCGCTCCCGCCAGATTGCTAGGACGACCCCGCCGCCGGCTGTCCGGCCACGTCCCCACGAGCTGAGATGGGTTCCAAATGTGACTTCAAGTTTGGTTTCACCCCCGTTCTCTCAGTGCCGTCATGGGGCTACTTTTTTTTTTTTTTTTTTAAAGAACTTCACCTGATCATCCATCTCTTGGAAATTGGAACAGAGTGTCCTGTTGTCTGGTGTCGTAGCTGATGTCCTGGTCCGCATGGAGGCGGCCGTGCAGCTACGTGGACCTGGGGCTGCATGCAGCTTACGCCAGCCACCCCCAGTGAGGTGCCCACCACTGCCTTATCCACCCTCTAGGGCCTCAGTCTTTCTCATCTGTGCAGTGGGGGCAATCACAAGCCTCCCTTCCAGGGTTGCGGGGGGAACTGAGGGAATGAGAAACACCGGGGCGGACGCCGTGCCTGCCCAGAGCGGACCCCTGCCGACTACCGTCCCTGCGACCCTCCCAGCCCTTCACGCTGGGGGCATTCTCCCCCTTGGCTCCGTGTCTGGGGTCTTTGCGTTTCCAAAGGCTGTGATGTTGTAAATCGGATCGCGGTTCTAATTCTAAAAACATCGGCTGCTCGTCCTGACTTGGTTACATACGGTTCCTACCTGTGGGGAATCACAGGGCATTAACAGAGAAATAATTGTGGTGTCAAAATCCCGTGCTATGCCCCATTGCCAGGCGCTCATGGTCGAAGTCGGAAACATTCAGCAGGATGGTAATACTCAAATCGTCAGCAAAAGCCAAGGACAGAAGTAAAAAATGTATGAGTGCTGAATGAATTGATTTTCATAAAATTAACATTATGCGGTATAATAACATTTCCCAATATAGTCTTTCTCACATTAGTATTTATAACATTGTAAAGATTAAATCATACTTTTGTGATTATTTTCATCTTTTTTTAACCTTGTTCTGGTCCAAAGATAAGAGCTGGTTGTGGTTGGATGTGTTTTTTGGTGGTTTTTTTTTTTTTTTTTGGTGGTGTTTTTCGGATTCTTTTTTTTTTCTTTTTTGCCTTTATCTTCCCAATGTTCTAGTGGCATTCTGAATTCTTCCAACAGGGAGATATTGTATGTTTAGTAACAGTTACACACACACGCACATGAATCTGTCCTGGGGCTTTTGGGACCGAAAAACGTACGTGGATACCCAGCTTGGAACAGCATTCATTCTCTCACATTTATCTGCAACAAACCCCCTCTCTTGCGCACAGTGTGAAGGTTATGGAAATAGGAGAGCAAGAGATGCATGTTCCAGCCACCCATTGCTCCCCTGCTGGGGTTCAGGGAGGCAGGGCTGCTGGGCTACGGGTCGATGGCAGGAGTCGGGGAGCAGCAACACGATGGGCATGGCACACAGAGGGGGCAGTGCTCCCCAGCAGGCTTCCTGCAGGAGGCCTGGCGCCCCGGGGGCAAGCAAACTGCCAAGCTGCAGTGCACAGAAGACCAGCATCGGTGCAGGAAGTGAGGCCCAGCAGCCGCAGGATGGGCCTCCCTTCTTCAGCCCGGCGGAGGTGGGGAGCCCTACCCTTCTTCCTTTTGCAGCAACAGATTTTTTTAAAGCTTCACTTTCTAAAATATACTTACCAATATTTTAAGTGTGGGCTTCTTTTTGAACCTTTGAGTGCATCGTTGGAGCTGAGTGACGATGAGATGCACACGGCTCACCCAATCTGTCACCGACGATCCTGGGTGCCCCAGGGAGCAGGCTCAGAGAGGGGGACGCACAGGCAGGAGCGCCAGCTGGGTGTGGGGTTAGAGACGTCACCTGCGGCGGGGGAGGAGGCTGCAGGATTAGGGAGGGGGTGTTATCGAGCTCCCATCCAGCCTCCAGGGGGGACTTCCGACAGCCCCGGCAGGAACTCTGGGGATGAGATGACCTCTTGGAGCTGTCCTGGGGTTGACAATGCACCAGACGTTGGCCCTCCTGGGAAGGGGTGTGACTGGGGCCAGCGCCCTCTCTCGTAGACACCATCCATGAAGGGGCCACATGCTGAGGGTGTTCTGCCAGTGGCCCTCCGGGCATGCGGGAGAGAGGCCTTCATTTCTGCAGGGCGAATGGGACAGCACATTGCGGAGCCCATGACAGGTAGCCAGAGGGATCGTTCTAAAAGGCAAATCTGACTGCATTACCCCTCTACATCCTTCAGCAGTCCCCAACGCTCTTGGGATAAAGACAAACCTCTCCACTTGGTCCTTGCCTGCCTTTGTAGCCTCATCTTGCACTGCCCACCTCTCCACTCTGACCTCATGCTCGCCCCACATCTTCCTGCCACAGGACCTTTGCAAATGCTGTCCCCTCTGCTTGAAGTGCTCTTCCCCCTTTTCACCTACCTAACTGATCCCATCTCATCTCTCAAGGGTCATTTCCCCAAAAAGCCAACCCAGCTCCTCGACCAAGTCAAATCCTCTCAGTCCAGGCTGTGAGAATGGCATATGACTTCCCTCAAACAAAATTTGCAATTCTACATACATTTCTGATGATTATTTGACTCTCGTCTAGCGTCTCACTGGATTGTAAGTGCCGTGAGCTTGGGGTCACATCAGGTTTTCCTTCACCACTGTTTTCCTAGAGCCTGGCACAGCCCGGGCACATAGTAGGTATTCAATAAACACTTCTTGAAAGAATGAAGCAATTCATTTATACATATTGATGACAGGTATCGTGACTACATGAAAATGTTCATATTATAATCACATGAATGAAGAGATGGCTATATACGTCTACTCATCGGTCCCTAACTCCCACAATGGGGGAGCTCACAGGCGGCCCGTGACGCATTCCCACTCACCGTCTAAAACAATAGACCAGAAAAGCAAAAACGGGCCGTGTTTCCATCCCTGAGAGCTGTGAATGATTGACCCTCCAACAGGTTAATAAACAGCAGTGGGTCCCGAAAGACACCAGGGAGCCATTTTTCCAAGTGAGGACACAATTACAGCTGGCCCAACCCGGTCAAGCTGCCAAAGAGCTGGTGTCCCCTCCTTACACTGAACTCTTCCCGCTCCATCAGCCCGCATCGTTCCTGCTTCCTCTGGGTCCCAAAACTTCCCCCCGCACTACTGGTTCTTGGGAACCAGTGCCGAGCTCCTGAGGGCACCCCCTTTGCACAGGGCGGAGGCCAAAGCTAAGTGGCTTGCCGGAGCTTGAACCCCACCAGCCTGCGGGCTCCCAAGTCTCCGCTGAGGGGACTCACCCACCTGGGGCGGAGACTGCCGAGGCCCGGAGCAGGTGGAGACCAGAAGGCTCAGGGAGGGGTCTCAGGGCATCAGAGACAGGTGGGTCTTTTGCGTTTAAAGTGTGCGGCCAGCAGCCACTGCCCGTCAGCACCTTCCCCAGGCCTCGGACTGGGGCGCGGTAGTGCATCTTTGTGCAGAGAGGGAGGACCAGAAAGCCCAGGAGGTGAGACACCGAGACCCTAGGGGATCAGGCCCCGAGGCTCACTGCACCTGCCAGAAGCCGCTGAAACCACCCCAGCCTGACAACCTCGCGGCCGTTCCCGGCCCCAGCATAGCTGCCGACACGGAGAAATGCCTCTGGACCCCCTGAGTGTTTTCTTGATGTCGAGGACCTAAATGGCAGGTCAAGCCAGGAGCCACCTGACAAGGAGAAGAAACACCCCTCGCCCCCCGTGGCCTTCTGTTCCCAGCCCTGCGCTGGAAAGTAAATGTTATGCAGTAAATTCTTGGCTAACACATCAGCAGTGCATGACCAGAGCATTCTCCCCCAACGACAGGATCATCCATCAATGCCAGTAAGTGGGATGCAGGTTTCCTGAGCTCCCGGCAAAACGCTGCAGCTAAAAGCATACACCTGTTTCAGAGCGGTGCTGCCAGGGATCAGCCCAGAGAATTCCTTGGAGGACAGAAGGGCTGGGTCTGCGCCCCTCTTCCTCAATATGAAAAGGGAAGCATCTTTATTACCCCAGGGGTGACCCGAAGTAGTGAGAGCAGACAGGGCTCCTGGCTCTTCTCTGGGGCTTCAAGGATGTTCGTGCCACTGCATTAGGATGAAGGGTCAAGGGGTGTTTGCAGAGAAGGAAAGGCAGCCCGCTCGGGCGCGCTCAGGTCACCGAGTGGAACCCGCGTCTCCAGCCGCCTCCCCCGGGTAGGAAGAACCCCTCCGCCTTGCAATCCGGGCGCCTCCTTTTCTTGGGGAGAGGGGCAGCCACCGCTAACAAGGAGGAGGGGAAGCGAGCTTCTGGAGCACTAAATGAGAAATGACACTCTTCAGTTCAGCAAAATATAAAAGGAAGACCACTTCTGAGTCTCTCTGAAAGCTCGCTTTGTAGCCTCCAGGCAAAGCTGTCATTTTGGACTCAACTCAGCCAAGAAGCAACGGATACTGACGGTTCATCCTTAGCTCCCAGCTCTTCGGACTTTCGCCTTGTGAATACATCCGGAGCGACGCTTTGCCGAGTGGGCAACGGCGTGGTCCCTGCCGGGGCATGGTGCGGCCGTGACATTGAGTTCTTCGGGAGAAGGTTCCAGTGTCGGAGCTAAAATAAATAAATAAAGTGAAATCTCCCACTTTCCCTGGCCCGACGACAGTCCCCCAAGCCTCCCCCCTCCCCCCCCACCTGCGGCTCAAGATATCAGGTCTCTGCTTTTCAAATAGATGGTCGGCACCGCTGTCTGCATTTTGTAAGGACAAAATAGTAAATATTATCTCTCTTCTCTCGCCATCAGCTGAGGACACGAGGGAAAGAGCATCGTAATTCTTCTCCTTATGAAGGTGAAAAGTATTACCCCGAGGAGATCATCTAAATCTGGCCTTGACTCTCGAGTTGCTCTGGCTCGGCCAGGCTCTCGGCCATTTCAGAGTCTAGGGTCTTTGACGTGTCCGTCCGGGCGGGGGAGGGGAACCCTGCTGATCTGCGGGTCAGCGAACCGCACCCCCTAGGCTTGCGTCTGTGACTCTCCGAGCCTCTTCACATTTTCCAGAATGAAAATGAGCTAAGATTACAGAAGTCGGAACTGTGTGGGCCTGACCATGGAATCTAAAAAAAAAAACAAAACAAAACCAGAAGAAGCTTAGTGAAAATATCCGTCAGTTCATTGGGTTTCTGTTTTGTTTGTTTTCTTTCTGTTTCTTTTTCTTATTTAATTTTTGATCTATGAGATGCCAACAGCTGATCTGACCTATCTATTATTTCCAGAATGCTCTGGACACATTGGGGTTTTACACTTTAACTTCTACTTTTGTTTTCAGCGAGTTCACTTTAGGGGCGTGCGTCAGGCTTACGCTGGAAGCTGCTTGCATCGTGAGAAGCCTGGAGTGAGGAGTGGGAGCCCCACTTCCCCGGGCGACTCTGTGGTTGTCTTTCCAACGTCCCGGTCTGGGCCCCCATTAGCCTGCTCTCTGGGATGCACAATCCGTCCTAAACGACGGAGCTCCGTCTGCTGTCCTCACCCAGCACGTGGTGACTTCAGGATCCCAGCCGTGTCACCCTTGATGTATCCTTCAAATACCGTCAGCTCAAAGTCCACACCTCAGCCTTCCTTCTCCTCTTCTGATCTCTGGAGCATGAAGAGTGGGTGTGGGTTTGACTTTCGGGCCTCCCCCGAAACTCATCCCAGAGCCCCGACTATCTGACCCCTCCAGGAAGCCTTTGTCGCGTGCCTTGGGCCTGCCGTGGTCCTCCTTCCCTGTAACACCCTCACTGCTGGTCCCCTGGGGTCCCCTATAAGACACCCACACCCCCATTCACCTCCCGTCTTCAGTGTGACACACACGTGTTTCACTGGTGGCCACCACAAACCTTTATGGCTCCTCGTCCACCTCGGAATCTCGGGCGAAACACCTTCCCTCCAGCCCCAGAGCTGCCTGAGCGTCCCACCCATCCCCAAACAGGACCGGCATCCCTTCCTCCCTCCTGATCAATCCCCTATGTGCGTCCAAGGCCTGCTTCCTGGTCCCCTCCAGGACACCCCGGCCTGCCCGTCGCCAGCCTCCCAGGAATGCTCTGGACCATGATGCCCTCCTTCCCAGCGGCCTTTGCACTCCCGGTTGGTGGTGCTGTCAGCCTCTCCCTGGCCCTCGGGGAGCTCCCCATGGCTGATTGTCCTGCGATGCCCTCTGAGAGCATCCGTTTGATGAACTGTGTGCCATACATTCTGCCTGTATTTGCATAGAAAGTCGGTAATTAGCTGTAGAGCATTTTGTTAAACTTGCGTGAGAAGATGCTGGAGAAAAATAAATTGCACTGTATTCTATCTTAACTCGTGAGTGAGCGCGGCATCCTGGCCCCGGCCCTGATTTGCTGCCGCATCACCATCCTGAAAATTGCTGTTCTTGTCTTGATGACTGGGTCTTTTCAGCCTCAGAATTAGTTTTCAGGGTACAGAGCAGTTTCTACCAACTCCATCCTTTTTCAGAAGGGTCTTATTTACCAACGTTAATTTTGCTCATATTGCGACGTGCTTGAAAATAAGTATGAATCTTGTTTATTTTCATTTGTGGTTTGCACCAGCAAGCAGCAATTGGAACTAAATTATACGTGTTCAAGGAATGTACTCACATATTTCTGAGCTGTTGAGAAACATCTTGCTGGACAAAGCCAGGTTCAAACAAAGCTATGAACCAAACCATTGTTAGCTTTAGGACCCCCCCAGAGAGAGCGAGTCCCTTGGTGCCATGAAAGGCTCGGGGGTGGGGGGGTTTGTTTTAGTTGCAAAAGCTGGTCACAGTTTTACCATCTGTCTGTCTCACATCACTGGCAAGCAAGCTGGGGATGGCATCGACTTAATGGTTCCTAGCCCATTAAAAATGCAAACCTTTTTTTTTAAAGATTTTATTTATTCATTTGACAGAGAGAGACACAGCAAGAGAGGGAACACAAGCAGGGGGAGTGGGAAAGGAAGCAGGCTTCCCGCGGAGCAGGGAGCCCGATGTGGGGCTCGATCCCAGGACCCTGGGACCATGACCCGAGCAGAAGGCAGATGCTTAACGACTGAGCCACCCCGGCGCCCCAGAAATGCAAACCTTTTTATTTCCTTGTAGATAAATCTCTGTATTTCTGAGTCTGCCCCAAATATTTCTTATTCTCCCCCTTTTCCTAGGGGAAGCCCCTGGAGTGTGGGGGGCTTGGTGGCAGCTGGGGAGGGAGCCAGCCAGGCAAGACCCCTGCCTTCACACAGTGTAGAATCTAGCAAACAATGAGGTCCCCCCAGCGGGAAGTGCAATGGGGGGGATCATCAGGAGTCTTTCAAAAACAGTAGCAGGGGCACCCCCTTTAGGCTGGGGACCCAGAAAAAGGCTTTCTGAATGGGGCCCTGAACTCTTGATTCCTGCAACCAAGATCACGGAGTTCTGTGCAACTCAGATCAGGGAGTCCCACCAGCTTTGTCACTTTCCGTGTGTGTAGAAGGTGCAGCCTAAACCTTAAACACCGTGTCACTCAAATTTTGTGGATTGATCCTGATTTTTCCACTGGACTTAAATGTCAGAGAGCCTTATCTTCATCTCTGATTGATAGGGGCCAGCAGGGGTCCCTACCTCTTTATTTCTAAGCGTTTTCCTGTCCCTCTTAACTGCCTCCAAAGTCCTCAGACTTGAAGTGTAGATTTTGACTTTGAAAATAAAACATTTCGGAATTTCCTGGGCTGGTTGCACAGATGACCCCATTTTTCCACCCCTCCCAAAATGCACACCCTCGGACTCTGCCCAGGCCCCTAGCGAGAAGCAGGGTCTGTTTTCCCCACACCCTGGAGCAAGGCTGATCACGTGATTTACTTCGGCCAATAACATGCAGCCGAAGAGATGGTCTGCAGGTAGGGAGCCTGGTCCTGGAGAAAGCTGTTCCTTCTCTCGGTCTCTCTCCCCGACCTCCCTCCCCTCCTCCATCACCACAACAGCAAGCCGAGGCTCCCTGCAGGACCATGAGCGACCAGGAGTAGCGCAGGGAGCGACATTGCTGCCGTCCCAGCCGAGGCCACGGAGGACCCACTGACAGCCAGCCCCTGACACAGGTGAGCTCAGCTAGGATCCGCACAACCACCCAGCCCACCTGAAGACCCCTGAACGATAACAGGTGGTCAGGTGTACCTGTTTGCTGGAGCTGCCATAGCCAGATACCACAGACTTGGGGGCTTATACAACAGAAATGTATTTTCTCAAAGTTCTGAAGGCTGGAAGTCCAAGATTCAGGTGTTGGCAGGGTTGGTTTCTTCTGAGGTCCCGCTCCTCGGATTGTAGATGGCCATCTTCTCCCTCTGTCTTGTGTGAGTCTGTGTCCTGAACTCTTTTTCTTATAAGGACGCTGGTGAGATTGGATTAGGGCCCCCCCACATGGCCTCATTTTAACTTGATTACCTCTTTAAAGACCTGATCTTCAAATATGGCCCAGGCTGAGGTCCTGGAGGCTGGGAGAGAGCGCAGGCCTTGGGAAGGGAGATGCAATCAGGCCATAATAGGACACCTGTTTCCGAGCACTGTTGCAGCAATTAGCAACAGGTGCCCTTAGTGGGGTGCAGGGCGCTGCCTGTGCACTAGGGTTACAAGCAAGCTCGAGACACGATTCATGGCCTGCCCAGGAGCTCAAAGTCTGTGGGTTTTCTTTATATGTAACCCCAGACCCAGGGCCAACGACATACAAGTGCACACACACATCTGAGGCTGGAACCATCCATCCCCAGCTGGCAGACTCATGCTCTGCCTTTGCCAAACAGGCTCCAAGAAACACAGGAGGAGAGAGAGAAAATTAGACTCCCCGGTATCTTAACATTCACTGACATAATAAGCAGTTACATTTTGCTGCCCCAGGCAACAGCTTTAATTAACTTGCCTTTTATTGAATTTGCATATCCATCACCAAACACCAGCGCACGTTTACAGGTGAAGCCGGCAGTGGCCGAGTGGTGCAGCGGGGAGTGGTGTGGCTCACGTCGGGGAATCTCTCTGTTTGGTCCTGCTGTGGCATAGCTGGGGTGGGGGCCTCAGGAAGAAGGCGTGATGGGGAGAAGGGAGTTGTGGGCAAGTGGGGAGGCCACAGCTCTGCCCTCTGAAGAGGTGTGAGGAGCATGGGGTCTGTGGCTCCGTCCTGCTCTGTAGATGAGGCCTGCATCATGCTAGTGGTTGCAGGAGACATGCACGTTATTCTGCTCTTAAGGACAAGAAATTGGTGGCAACGGGGAGATACTCTGTGCACAAGTCGAAGTGAACCTGAGGGTCACCTTCTCCAGCATCTACCTACCTTGTGGGGAGAAGGCAGGACTGGCAATGACAAAGTAGGGGCAGACACATAAATTCTGCCCCCTCACCTAGAAAAACCTCCTTGTTCTGGCCAGGTGGAAGGATGTCACTCCCACTGCCCACCCCCTCCCCCAGCAGGCGAATTTCTGTCCCTCTTCTTTACTGTTCTTTCTCCAGTGCCTAGAAATAATGTTTGCACAAAGCAGGTGCTCAGTAAACATTTCCTTCAGCAAATGCACGCAACTGCATCATGCCTGGCTGCTCTCCTCACATGGCAGTCTGCCTTAGGTTGGGTTTCCCAGAAGCAGATCCTACGATGGGTATTCGAGTACTCAGCTCGGGGGAGGCGTGGGGAGCAGGTGGAGCCCAGCAAGGCTGAGATGGTGGGAGAAGTGCCACGCAGGGTTTTTCTGCCTGACCCCATGGGGAGTGCCAGAGACTCCATCAGGCCTCCAGGTTGTCTCAGCCCAAGGAGAGGAGCTGGGTTTCCCACTCCGGTCTTCTTCAGTCTTGGGGCGAGAGCCGTTCTGGGGACTGGGCGCCACTAGAAGCTCCAGCTCCCTGGGCCTCAGGCAGGCAGCTCTGGAAATGGAAGGGGACCGAAGGGCAGAGCATGGATGGAAGTGAAATTTGAGACTGAGTGCCAAAGGGAGACTCCCACAGTCAGTTCACTGCCCCCCAGGAGGGTTACCTTTATGTGTCAACTTGGCTGGGCCACCATATCCAGACATGTGCTCAAACGCCAGTCCAAATGTGGCTGTGAAGTTTTTTAGATGAGATTCGCATTTAAATCCATAGCCTTTGAGTAAAACAGAGGACCCTCCATGATGTGGGTGGGCCTCACATAATCAACCGAAGGTCATACCAGCCAAAAGACTGAGGACTAGGGAGCTCTCCCAGTCAACTGTCTTGGGACTGGAGCTGTAACATCTTCCCAGGGACTAAAGTCTGCTGGCCTCCCTCCACAATTGTGTGAGTCCATTCATAAATCTACAGATAGATAGAAATAGATGTGCATACAATTACATCTGTGTCTACCTAGCTGGATGCAGAGAGAACTATAGATGTAGATACACATGGATACAGACGTTTCCGCGTGTGCCTGTGTCTAAACAAAACATCTCTGTGAGGTTGGCTAGGGCTACCTCATCCGAAGGCACGAGTGGGCTGGAATATCAAGATGACTTACCTGCACAGTGGTCGGCGGTGCCGCCGAGCTCCGCCACGGCCCCTCATGTGGCTTGTGTGGCGTTCATGCTCTGAGTGGGAGTGTTCCACGGAAACTGCAGACGTCCTCAGATCTAGCCACGACAGAAGTCATGTTGTGTCTCTTCCGCTGCATCTGTTGGTCAGAGCCAAACACAGGACCAGTCCAGATAGTCTCTGTTTTGGGCCCAACATCCTAATTTTCTCAGATGAAACCCCAAGATCTGGAATGGGGAAGGGGGAATTGTGATAGCAGGGACATCTCTTTCTTTACTTGAGGTGAAATTCACGGAATGTAAAGCTAACCGTTCTAAAGTGCACAGTTCACAGGTTAGAGCGTTCACGATGTCGTGCAACCACCACCTCTACCTGGTTCCCAAACGTTTTCATCACCCGAAAAGGAAATCCCATCCCATTAAAGCCATCACTCCCCATTCCCTCCTCCTTCGGCCCTGACACCCGCCCATCTGCATTCTGACTCTGTGGATTTGCCTAGGCTGAATATTTCATGTAAAAGGATCCTACAGCATGTGATTTTTTGTGTGTCTGGCTTCTGTCAATTAACTTCCTGTTTTCAGGACTTCCTTCCTTTTTATGGCTGAGTGGTGTTCCACTGCGTGGACATACCGCAGTTTATCTGCTCACCCACTGATGGACATGTGGGTGGTTCCCTCTCTTGGCTGTTGTGTGTGGTGCTACTGTGCACATTCATGCACACGTATTTGAGTGCAAGAATTTATTATTGAGACCATGCAGGCAGTTAGAAGCCAATCGTAAGCAAGAACGTAAATTCTCTGGCTCCCAATCTCACACATATTCCTAGACGGTGTTAGAATTAGATGCACCCAAGAGATACAAGGATGGAGGGAGGCAGCCTGCCAGGTCCTGGCTCTTTCTAAGGTGATTTTAACAATGAATCAGGACCAGAAAACGGCTTCAGAGTCAGATCCTTCCCAGATGTTCAGACAAGTCTAATATAATACAAATAAAGCCACCTGGCAATGAGGATTCAAAGAACTGAAGAGGGTTTGATCTATTCTTTCATTTACAAGATGAGCATGCTGTGCATGCACACGTACGCACACACACATGCACGCACACATGCACACATGCATGCACACGCACGTGTACACACACACACACACACATGCACACACACACTCCAGCCTACCATAAGCTGAGCCCTGAAACACCAGCAAACATTTTGAATACTTGGAATCAGTTCTCAAAAGATTCTTTCCAGCAAAGCACCTTCAAGATACTCTTTTTGGGCACGAGGATTTCTTTCATCTTCCCAAACCCAGGAGAGATCCACAGTAAATGACAGCTCCTGAGAAAATATGAGCATTGTGGCTGGAATAGAAAGACCCCGACATTTCCAGCTTTAAAACCTCTGCATTTCACGGGTCCCTGGAACCGTCTTTGTTGCTGTATTTTGAAAGAAACATTATAACCCCCAGGGGCCCTGGCAGGTTGCAGGCTTTGAGTTACGGCTTTGGATCTTGCTATATGTTGGTTGTTATGCAAAATTAATTATCTTGGTCATTTGAATGTTTTCCCCCAAACATAATATAATCTCATTACAGACTACTCCATACCAGAGTGAATCACGAGCCAGATTCCATTTAGGAAATTGAAGGTAATTTAGAGTTATATGATTTGCAAAAAAAGAAAAAAAAAAGAAGCCCCTTTCTCAGCTAAATGCTAATTTGGTCTGTCTCTATAATGTAGAGGTGACATTCATTTGGTTGGGGAATTGCTATAGATGTGTAGGAGACTTGGGGCAGCCGAAGCGACAGTTCAGAATTTTGGAGTGAGTTGCCTACAAATAGATGATGCATAAGAACTCTGGGATCCATGCTGCAAAGGACAGAAGGCCAACAGGTGGGCATCCCAGTGGATGACATTTGTGTGCGGCTGAGTGGGAGAGCCCACGGGGACTGCAGCCTCACACCCGGGAGATTCCTGTGAGGAGAGAGAAGGCAAGGCATTTGGAGAAAGTGGAAGGGGAAGAGAGCCCGGGCCCCTGGGCCAGCAGATTTTAGCCTAACAGTGTGTATTAGGTTGTGAGAGTCACCTTAACAAAGTAACACAGACCTGTAGCTCAAACAACCGAAATTTATTTTCTCACGGTTCTGGAGGCTGAGGCCTGAGATCCAGGGGTCAGCAGGGTTGGATTTTCCGAGGCCTCTCTCCTTGGTGTGCAGACGGGCATTTTCTCCTGTGTCCTGGCCTGGTGGTACCCCGTAGGCCTGTCTGTGTCCTGACCTCCTCCTCTTAGAAGAACTCCAATCAGAGTGGATCGGGGCCCACCCTTGTGACCTCATTTTACCTTAACCACCTCTCGGTAGACCCCCATCTCTACATGCAGTCACCTGCAGAGGTGCTGGGGGCTAGGACTTCAACCACCTGAATCTGCGAGCGACACAGTTCAGCCCGCAGAGGAGCGTGGAGGCAGAGTGCCCTCCATCCAGGTGCCACCCCATCCCACCCCGGTGTCCAGAGCAGCCTAACCTGGCCTCCCTCTTCCACCCTCCCCGCTTTCTGGTGCCTTGTGCACACGGTAGCCAGAGTGAGCGAAGTCCTTAAAACACCTATCAGGTCCTGACATTGCCCCCAGGCCTTTGGTGGCCTTCCACTGTGGTTTGAGTGAATACAAACTCTTCAGCGGGGCACCGGAACAGACCACTGCCTCTCTCCATCTCTGATCTCTGGTCATTCTACTCCAGACACCTATACCCTGTGTCTCCCCCTTGAGCTCCTGGGTCTTTTCTTCTCTGCTACCCTCTCCTTCCACCAGGAGACAGTTGTCTCTGCTTTGGCAAGCCAGCTCATTCCTACTCATCCTTGGAGTCTCCATTTAAGTATCACTTCCTCAGGAAAGTCACCCCTAAATCTCCCTCCTGTTGGCCGGAAGGAGCCCTTCCACTGCCAAGCATATAGTGGCAGCCACTAGATATTTGCCCAACAGAAGAGAAAATGAATGAATGAATGAATGATCAATTGAGCGAACAAAAGAACAAATATCTCCAGAAACAGTACAGTGACTTTCAACCCCTCCAATGAAAGTTGACAGCATCAACCACAGAGTCATGATCTCAATGTTGGCGTAAAGGAAATAGCCATGGGGAATTGGGGGTGTTCTCAACCTTGCCCACCCTGAGGAAGGGCCTAGCAGGAGGAGCTCACCTTTCCCACTTCTTCCTCTTCATAACCCACTGCAAGAGATGATATATGGCTGAGGGTTTGGGCTCTCTCTGGCCTGTGACCTTCCCACCCAAACTTCTCTCCCATGAAATATATCAAATTATAAACCACAGAGACTGAAGCTGAGGAATGTTTTAAGTGGCAGTGAGAGTCCCCATGAGACTTCTCCCTGGTTTCTTTTTCTTGGATTATTATGATCCAAAAGCCTGTTCAAGCCAATCCTTCCCTCCACCCTGGGATTATGGTTCTGAGTTAAAAAACAACCTTCAAAGAATTTAAGAACCTTGTTCAGACTCCTACAAGTATAATTGTTAGTGAAATGTGAGTACATCAAATTTGTAAATCATTCCTTGAAAGGGTGAATCTCATTCCCTACGAAATAATAGTGTCAGACCTTAAGACTAGGAGGTGAGTGTGAGTAGTCTATCAGGAAATTGATTCCAGGAAGGGAAGTGTCATCCGCTCACTAATGCCCACCCCCACAAAAGATGTCCTGATCCCAATCCCTGAAACCTGTGACTGTTTGATGGCAAAAAGTGACTTTTTGCAGATGTGGTTCAGCTGAGGATCTTGAGGCAGGGAGATTGTTCTGAATTGGGTGGGCCCTTAATACAGTCACATGTATTTGTGACAACACAAGAGAAGACCATGTAGAGACACAGATGGAATTCGGAGTGATGTGCCCATAAACCAAGGAATGCCAAGGATTGCTCACAACCGCCAGGCTCTGGAAAAGGCAAGGAACAGATTCTCCCTTAGAGCCTCTGGAGGGAACATGGCCCCACTGACTCTTGATTTTAGCCCAGGAGACTGATTTCCAACATCTGGCCTCCAGAACTGTGAGGGACTGGTGTCTGTTGTCTTAAGCCACCCAACTTGCAATCATTTGTTATAGAAGCCACAGGAAACCAATCCAGGAAGAAAGCCAATGCTGTGCGTGTCATCGAGCAGCTCACTGACGTAGCTGGCTGAGCAGGGCTCAGTCCTGCTGGGGGTGGCAGGAGACTGTGGCTCATACCTCAGAGCCACCCCAGTTTGGGGGTGAGGAGCTGGGGATTTGTTCACCGACTCTCATCGATCATTGGTTGAAGGGTATCCCTGGGGGGCTCCATTCTCTGTCCCATGTGCAAACCAAGCAGGTGCCAAAAGCCAGAGAGAGCTCTCTGAAAGAGTTATGGTTGCTGCAGTTATAAGCCAGGGGTGAGTCATTTTGCCAAGGGCACATGAGCAGGAAACCAACAATGTCTGCTATACATACAAAAATAAACGAGAAACTCAAAAGTGAAGACCCAAACTAGGGCACAGAGGTGGAGCCTGAACTAAGACATTTTTCAGTGGATAAATCAGGATGCTGATAGATGTATCTGAATACCAGCCATAGATGCATAGTGTTATCTATTGGAACAGATATTAGAACAAGAAGAAGAACCAGCACTGGTGGAGCGCTTCCATCGACCAAGCATTTGCATCTTCTTTTCCTTTACTATGCCATAATCCTCTTTATGATATTGCTTTTGTTTTCTCAGGCTGCCGTAACAGATGACCACCAATGGGGGTGGGGCTGAAAACAACAGAATTGTTGTTTTCACAGTTCTGGTGGCCACAAGTCTGAGGTCAAGGTGTTGGTGTGGTTGGTAGGTTGGCTCTGCTCCATCTACTCCTTGCCCCTCTCCCTTCCCTCCTGATGGGTGCCAGAAATTCTTGGCACTCCCTGGCTTGTTGACGCATCACTGCAATTTCCATTTCCATCTTCATGTGACCTCTTGGTGTGATCTCCTCTTACGAGAACACCCATCATTTAGGGCCCACCCTAAATCCAGGAGGATCTCATCTCAAGACCCTTAAATGACTACATCTGCAAAGACCCTGCTTCCAAATAAGGCCACGTTCTGAGGTTCTGGTGGACGTGAATTTGGGGGTGGGGGTGGGGATACTATTTGACCCACCGGAAGTAGTTACTAGTATCTGCATTTTTACAAATGAGAGAACTGAGTTGCCCAAGATCACAGGGGTGGTGGGTGGAAGACGGACGACTTCACCCCAGGTTTATAGGACAGCACGGTGCTCAGGCTCGCCCCAGACCTGCTGGAGGGGCTGTGGAGTTATTTGAAGACCCTGAGAAAAGGCTCCCAGCAAAAGTGGCTCAAGGTGGACAGGCACAACTCATGCTTGGTACGTATTTGGATTGCATGACTGAAGTGAATATTCCCCAAAGACCTCCAATTCCAGGCTGGAGATGCAAATTGAGCATTTCTCTTTCATGACTACCTGATGGGGACTTTTGCCCTGGAAAACCAGGGAGGAGGAGGCATGAGCTGGCCAGGATCAATGGTGCACAGTTTGTGCTTCTGTCTACTGCTGTCGTCCTTGGCATTAGAAAAACCCTCAGCCACAATCAGTTTTATATTTTATTGCCTTTTTACCTGGTTCTCCAACAGTTTCAAGTACACTGGAGCATCTTTTATTCTTAATGGTCTGTCCTCCCGAAATTTATTTTTGGAAACAAATGAGTAAACAACAGAAACCAAACCCAGCTTGATCCCAATAACTCTGAACCCCAAAAAACTGGGGCTTTTCTTTCGGTTCTTTGCCACTTCCAAGGCTGTCAAAGGGTCTTATGAGTCCTTAATTTGTTCACTCTTGTGTAAGTATTTATGCAGAGCCACTAAGTGGCACACACTGTGGAGGGAGGCTGGGATTCTTCATGAATGTGGCCTCTGACCCTGACCACCCATCTCCTCTTCAAAGGGAAACACAGCCAGGACTTTAGGTTCTGGAGCTGCCAGTTCATTGTGCCCTGGTTTTCAACGCCCAGATGACCATTTTTCACCCTTATCCTCATCTTCAGTCAAAAACATGGAACACAAAACACAAGGACAGAATTCTGAACTCTAAGGGGGAACATCTAGGTCCCAGAGCAGTGAATTAGTCAAACCTGAAAAGTGACTGTCTCCAAACAGAATGACAAATGTTCATCTCTATTATCTTCGCTACCATACGACACTGACACCAACTACCAGGAGTTAGGTCAGATTTCACAGTGAAGACGGTCCTCACTTCAGGCACTAGCTGCAAGCTCAGAAGTCCCCAGACCACCTGCACTTCTGATCATCTGGCTACGGATCCACGGCTCCGGCTGCTCCCTCAGGTTCAATAATTCATAAGAACAACTCCTAGGACTCAAGAAAGCACTGTGCTGACTTCTACTGTTTTATCATAAAGAGTACAAATTAGGGCCAGCTGAAAGAAGAGACCCATCAGACAAGGATGGGGAAGAAGAGCCCAAAGGCAAGCGTCTGTGTCCTCAGATGCTTCCTGCTCCCCACACACAGACGTCTGATTATCAACCCAGAGCCTGCTGAGCTTCGGTGTCCAGAGTTTTTACTGGGGTTTCATTACATAGGCACGATTGATTGAATCACTGGTCCCATGATTGAACTCAATCCAGCCCAGAGGTTGGGCAGATGTCACCCGACTTGGAGAGCCCCAACGCTGTCATCAGACAGCTGGTCCTTCTGGCGTGGCCGGGCCCCCATCTGCACCATCTTGCTGGGGCTCCGAGTCAGTTGGTCCTTCTGGTGTGGCCCCCATCTGCAGCATCTTGTTAGCATAAACTCAGGTGTGGTCTGAGAGGCCCACCATGAATTACAGACACCCCTCTCTCTGTCTGATTGGGAAATTGCAATGGTTCAGACACCCCCTCCCAGGAACGGGAGACAAAGTCAGCCAGAAACATTGACATCAACACATATTTATACAATTGATGGGACCCAGATTTTAAGAAGTGTTCTCTCTCCTCTCTCCCTGATGAGAATCTTTTGTCACTGTGTCTGTTTTCCAGTTCCTAAAGAGAAGGGATTCTTGCTTGCTGGACTCTGATTTACAGGACAGGCAAGGGTAGGAAGGGAGCCCGAGAGCCAGGGCCTGGGAAGGAGTTGGGGCCGGGGGTGAGTTTGGCCCATTAGAGCCTCGGGAGTAGCTGGGCACGGGGGAGAGGAGGGAGGGGGCTGTAAGTGCACGTGAGGGGGTTAAGTTAGACTCCCCGTGGTACGTGTGGGGACACGGGACAGGACTTAGGAACTAAATTCCTTTCAGCTTTTGACAGTGGACCTATGCTTTGAAATGCCTTGTCCCTCAGAGATGGAGGCTCAGGGGCCCTTCCCCTGGGAGGTATCGTGACTTCCTCCGTATCCGGATCTTCTTTTCCCCCTTCACTCTCCATCCTCACTTCGTAAGTGGGAGCCAGTTCACATGTGTGTGCTTCCAGCTCAACTACGGGCAGGAAAGGCATGTGCCGGGTCTGGCGGGAGTCCAAGGATGAAAGTGCAAAGGCCCTGGGGCCTGAGGGTGGGTGGTTTGGTCGTGGATGTAATCCATGCTCTTTTCTGTACAACTGGATTCCTCTTGGTGCTGGGCATGGGGGGAGGAGGGGAGACGCCTCAACAAGACAGTGGGAATCTCCAGTTCCACCATGAGTCAGGGGCCAAGGGCTAACACCTGAACCTCTTCCGTCAGCGCTGGGATCCTCATCTGCAAAATGGGGACTGGCTTACTCTGAGCGTGCTGGCACAGGAAGCATCCTCCTTTGGAACCTATCTTAATGAACCTCCACTGATTCTCCTTCGCTATATCTGCATTTTTGTGCCTAGGGGATGTTTTCCAGATACTCTGGTAGATAAAGGAGCTGGTAGATAGAGAACAGCTCCTGTGCTCCCAGGGGCAGTCACCCCAGTGACGCTCTAAGTTGCCCCCAGGGCCCCCTGGGGGGGGTGGAGTGCTCCTCTCGCCCCCAGTGGTCACTTGTTCACCAAGCTCCCTGTGTTCTCAGTCTCCCTAGCCTTGCTTCCCCTTGCCCTACCATGTTTCCTGGGATCACCTCCCAAATAAATCGCTTGCACAAAGATCCTGGTCTCAACACGGGCTGCCGGGGAAGCCCAACCCAAGACACGAAGTTATCGTGTGGTTGAGATGCTCTGTCAAAGGGCTCGGCACGGGGCTGGCATCTAGCAAGGTGCATTCGCTCTCTGGTGCGATCCTGACCCTCGGATGGGCGGGATTTGCAGGGGAGGTGGGCTTGCAGAGAGAGTTGGGAGGGGTCCGGGCGGAAGGGAGCTGGCAGAAGGATGGTGCCCAGGCAGGAGGAAAGGGCGCCACCTATTTGGTGGGGAGGAAGGGGAGGCAGAAGAGTGAGTGAAGGGTTGGCCAAAGTCGCCCACCCAAGGAAAACAGAGATCTTTACCCTTCTAAACTCCCCATTCCTAAGGGGGGAGGAGGTAGATTTATTTCTCAGAGTCTATGCCCATGGTCCCCCCAGCTCTGTGCAGTTCTGTTTTGCTGGTCCCTGAGCCCACAGTTCTGGTAGCATAGGTGGACTCCTTCACCTGGGCTACAGTACTTTTTCCCTCTCTTCATTGTTATTCCTGTTACTGATATCACTTCAAGCATAAAGCTTTATTGTAATCAGAGCAGGATTTTATATCTCTAGACCGCCTTTCATCTGACACTTGTCTGACACTCACCAAAGACACTGGAAACTTTAAAGAAGCCACACAAAGTTCTCCTTGGCTCCACCCTCCTCTTAAAGGCAAGGGGGGGGGGGGGGGGCAGGAGAGAAAACAGATCTGATCACATATTTACTCACCATCCTCCCTGGCTTCTCACAAAAAACCAGTGAGGTAGGAATTATTAGCCCCAGTTTGAGATACAGAAAGGAGCTTCCTGGAAACAAATGTAGTGGTTTCTCAGTGCAAGGTCACGTGACCCAGACAACACACATTCCCAAAAGGCTTCCCACGCCGACTTGCAACATCTCCCGATGAAGCACACCACAGATTTCCTCCTACAGCTGTGTATCGACCCACGCCGCCTTCCTGCATAATGAATCAACATCTTTTTAAAAGTAAGCCCTCTAATCAAACATGGGGAAAGCACGATTGTATCACACTGTGTGTTAAGAGTTCATTTCTTTCAGGAAAGTATTTTAAAATACACAATTTTGTGGCAATTTTCGGCATGTTGTCACATGTTAAGAATTGTGGGAACCTTGAGAATGGAGATCTAAAAATACTGTATTATGTATTTGAACATTGCTAAGAGAGTCAATCTTAAGAGTCCTCATCAGGAGAAAAGACTTGTTAACTATGAGTAGTGATGGATGTTAACCAAACTTACTGTGGGGAGCATTTCACAACATGTACACACACCAAATCATGATGCTGTGTACCTACAACTGACACAGTGTTATATGGCAATTATATCTCAACACTGGAGGGGAAAAGGAATGAAAGCCAGATTCTCCAAGAGTAAACATCCCCCTATCATGAGATCATAACAAAACAAAACAATGTAACATTCTTAGCTCCCGGCTGCAGGAGAACAGACTGTGGGTTGGATTTGGCCCAAGGGCTATAGTTTGCTGACACTTACTGTGCTAGATGATGCACTGTCAAGAAAAAAAAAAAAAAAAAGGCAGGTGGCCCTGGCCATTCCTGATTCCCAAGAGACTGTCTCTCAGCCTTCTCCGGTGTCTTTTATTCTGTCTTGGGCTGGGGACCCCAGAAGCATACCCTGAAACAAGGTTGGAGGTTAAGCGGTTTACATGGGTGGTGGTCCCAGAGCATCCAGGTGGGAGAGTAAGGAGATGGGACAGGAAATGAAGGCCATGAGCAAAGGTTTTCCGTTGATCCAGTTACCGTGGTGGGCAGCTGGAGCCCAGCTGGGGCTGGTCCTGCTGGGGACCCCCGGGAGACAGGTGGAACACAGCTCAGAGTTACGCTGCTACACAGGTGTGTGACTGGGGTGATCATCCTCCGACTGCACCTGCTATTTGCTGAGAGCTGCTCGTGTGAGCCACAGACAGCCTCCAGGTGGGGATCCCAGGTGGCTGAAGCTGGCAAGGGTGGGGCCTCTGTCACCAGAAGTGGCAAGCACCAGGGGACTTGAGTGGGACCCTGGCAGCCTCCCCCTCCCGTTACAGCGTCTTTGGGGAGCACGCACTTCTATTAGAAATAGCGAATCTCGCTCTTTTTTTAAATTTTATTTTATTATGTTAATCACCATACAGCACATCACTAGTTTTTGATGCAGTGTTCCATGATTCATTGTTTACGTATAAATACCCCGTGCTCCATGCAGTACGTGCCATCACCAGGCTAACCCATCAACCCCCCTCCTCCAAAACCCTCAGCTTGTTTCTCGGAGTCCATAGTCTCTCATGGTTTGTCTCCCCCTCCGATTCCCCCCTTCATTTTTCCCTTCCTACTATCTTCTTTTTTTTTTTTTAACATATAATGTATTATTTGTTTCAGAAAAAAAAAAACAGAAGAGTTAAAATAGACACAAAATATGAATGATATATATAAATTTTATTGTTACTATGAGGAGGAAGAAAAAATCCTGTTTTAGAGTATTTGAAATTATTTCATAAAGCTGTCAATCCCATTTATTTTATTCCATATATTTATGTCAATCCCATTTATTTTATTCCATATATTTAAAGATATCTCATTAAAAATACCAGTAGAATTAAAAAAAAAAAAAACGAAATAGCTAATCTCAGCAAGCTCGCGTAAGGAAACCATACTCTCCCTATGTTCACCCCCTCCATGTAAAAAAAATGGCACAGTTTAAATATATTATGTTTGACAAGCCTGAGAATGCAAGCCCCTAGAGGGCAGGAATGAAATCAGCAGGTCGTTTCTCCCCGTTTCTTATTAATAGCACCCCATTCCTTCCAAAGGCTCAGTAACAAAGCCACACTAACAAAACTTTCCACTCTGAGGAGGCCGAGGTGGTGGCCGGTCAAGCCTGCACCACTATTCCTTTTAACAGAACAGAAACTGAAAGAGCCGCAGCCGTGGGCCCAGGATCACGGGGTGCAACCCAGTAGAGCCGTGCCATGCTCACCGGCCCTTGCTCACCTTGTGCAGGACTCCACACTGGAGACCCCGTGGCACCGTCACCCTGCCCTCTCCTCCCAGACTGTGGGCCCCAACAGCGGTGCTGAGATAGAGCAGGGAGGCAGCAGTGGGTGCTGTGGTCCATGCCAATGGGTGATCTGGCATGTGCCTCAGAGTCTGATTTGTGTCAAAGGAGGGTTCAGAGACTGACAGCAAAGTAGGGTCGGCATCAGCGCACCAAGGGAGGGGTGGTGGGAACCATCTGCCTTGGGTGCAAGCAGCAGAAAACACGCCCTCTGTAGAGAATTTTAAAATAATAATAAGACCGGCTGATTGTACCGGCAACTCTACATAATGCCAGTGATAAATTACTCCTTCTTAAAAAACATCTTTGATGGATCTAAGTGCTAAACAATTGCTGGGGTTACTGTTGGGTTTTAATAATTTATAGGTGAGCCTCAGATGAGCACGTTCTTAGTACTTGAAACTTAATAAATATTGTATTCTACAGGGGAGTTAATTCAATTCTATAGTCCACCTCCAACACGCACCAGCTCAGCTACACAGCATGCTCGGTTCAAGAGTATGTTGTCATGGGAACAAGACAAGGATGCTTCTGCTGGAGCACCTGGCCAAGGCAATTAGGCAAGAAAAAGAAAGAAAAGGCATCCAGATTAGAAAAAAAAGAAGTAAAACCATCTCTATTTGCAGATGACATGAACCTGTATATGGAAAATCCCAAGGAATCCACTAAAACACTATTAACACTAATAAACAATTTCAGCAAGATTGAGAGATACAAGATCAATGTGCAAAAATTGATCATATTTCTATACGCTAGCAATAAATAATATGAAAACAAAATCAAGAAAACTATTTACAGTGTTAAGGAAAAAATTAAGAAAACTATTCACTTACAATAGCATCAAAAGCAATAAAGTACTTAAGAATAAATTTAACAGGGGAGCCTGGGTGGCTCAGTTAGTAAAGCGGCCAACTCTTGATTTCAGCTCAGGTCATGATCTCAGGGTCCTGGGATCAAGCCCCAAGTTGGGCTCCACAATCAGTGAGGGGTGTGCTTGGGGATTGTATCTCTCCCTCTACCCCTCCCCCCAGCACACATGCTCTCTCTCTCTAAAATAAATAAATAAATCTTTAAAAAGGAGAATAAATTTAATAGAAGTGAAGACTTACACACTGAAAACTATAAAAATATCAATGAAAGAAAGATCTAAATAAATGAGAAGACATCCCATGTTCATCCTTCTCAAACTGATCTATAGACTTAACACAATTCTATCAAAAACTCCTCTGGCTGTTGTGCAAAAATTGACAAGCTAACTCTAAAATTCATATGGAAATTTAAGGGGCCAAGAATAGCCAAGACAATCTTGAAAATGAAGAACAAAGTTGAAGAACTCACACCTCCTGATTTCAAAGCTTACTACAAAGCTACTGTAATCAAGATATTGTGGTGCTAGCTTAATGATGGACATATACATAACGGAATTAAATTGAGACTCCAAAAATAAACCCTCACTTACAGAAAATTGATTCTCAACAAAGGGGCCAAGACAATTCAGTGAGGAAAGAACTGTCTTGTCAATGAGGGTGCTGGGACAGATGGAAGTCCACCTGCCAGAGAATGAATTTAGACCCCTGTCTCACTCCGTACACAAATATTACATCAAAGTGGATCACAGACCTAAATGTAAGGACTGACATTATGACCCTCTTAGAAGAAAACATGAGAGTAAACTGGGTTAGTCACGTATTTCTCAGATATTTCATCAATGCACAAAGTGGCAAAAGAAAAGATCAGGTGGACCACATCAAAATTAAAATTATTCCTGCAAACAATACCATCAGGAAAGTGAAAAGAACCCACAGAATGAGGAAGAATATGTACAAATCACAAATCTGATAAGGGACTTGTATCCAGAATACATAAAGAACACTTACAACTCAATAATAAAAAGTCAACCCCATGTTTTAAATGGTTGAAGAATTTGAATAGATATGTCTCTAAAGAAGCCAATAAATACATAAAAAGGTGCTCAATATCATTAGTCATTAGGGAGATGCAAATCAGAACCACGAGATACCACTTCAGACCCATTAGAATGGTTAAAATAGAAGAGACAGACAAGCGTCAGCAAGAAAAGGAAAAATCAGAGAGCTCATACACTGTTGGCGGGATTGTAAATGGTGCAGCTGCTTTGGAAAACAGTTTGGCGGTTCCTCAAAGTGTTCTAATTTAACGTGACCCCGAAATCGTACTCTTAGGCACCTCCTCGAGTGAGAGGACATGGTTGTCAACGCAAGAACTTGTACGTGAATGTTCATAGCCTTACTTGTAGTTGTGCCCAAAAGTGGAAACCACCTCTATGTCCATCAACTGATAAAGAGACCAACAAAATGTGGTGCATTTAGAGAAATTAGTATTATTTGGCAACACAAAGAATAAAATAGCGATTCATGCCATGTCATGAAGGAAACTTGGAAACCTTTTGCTAAATGAAAGAAGCCAGATACAAAAGACCACCTGTTGCATGATTCCTTTTGTAGAAAATGTTCAGAATAGGCAAATCTATAGAAATAGAGATTAGTGGTGGGGGGTAGGAAGGGGCGGTGGGGGCAGGTTTGGGGGGGGCGAGAATGACCGCCAGGGGGTACAGGGTTTGTTTGGGGGTGGCTAAAGAAGTTCTCAAATTAGGCTATGGTATGATTACACAACTCTGTAGGGACCGATACGGAAAACCATCAAATTGTACCCTTTAAATAGGTGAACTTTATTGTACACAAATTATATTTCAATAAAGCTATTTAAAATTTAAAAGTTCCTAAAGGTTCAGAATTGTTAGAAGCTCATTTGAGACCGGTTCCTATCTCCAACCCTTCAGCGCTGCATACTTTTGTCTTGAAACAGCAGATTTCTAATGAATAACAATAGCACAGTGATTATGAAGAACAAAACAACTTGAATTACTTCTTTCTGCCATTCTTGTGGCCGCTGGGAGTTGTCATTTATGTTTACTAAAATTTTAAAACAGGGAAACAGGGCGAATCATGAGCAGTAATGTTTATCTCATTAAGTACACATTTTCGTTTACACGTGAAATATTTTCCCGTACTTGAATAATATCTTTAAAATTGAAATTCACTCTTTCTCTAACTGGTCATTGTTTTAAAACCCCAAACCGAGCAAATAATGATTGTTACTGATCATGATATAATTGTAACGAATTCTGTACAATTCTAATTGTAACTAAACTAATTCTGAAGTATAGAGGGTAGGGTTTACAAATGATCTCCTCTGGCCGTCACATATGCCGGGGCTGTTGCTGGCGGTGGGACGTGTCCTGAAGGGTTGGAATGTCACACTCTAAATAAACTAGCTGTGCCCACAGTAATCTAGGCAGGCCGGATGGATCTCTGTAGTTATTAATAGGATTTTGATATATTTCATGTGTTGGTCAAGTCCTTTACCATTGGGTGGGCCAGTAGTGCATCCTGATTTGATCTTGGCAGCCCCGAAAACCAAAGTCAGTGCTGAAAACAAGTAGCGTAAATACAGAATACGTAACTGGCACGTGTGTTTGTGCGTGGGCACGTGTGCGAGCATGCACATGAGTGTTCGTTTGGCTGTTTGGTGGCTCTGGTTTGGTTTGGTTTTGATTTTTGCTCTGTGTGTGATCCCTCTTGGCAACTCCCACATGGGGGTCTCAGACAAACCTTTCTACCTCGACGGTGTCTCGTGTCTTCATCTGGTATGTTTCTCTCTCCGCTAGGTGTTTTGAACCATGTTGTTCGTTCCCAGCATTTGCTTCTGTCTGATCACCCCCTGGGGCAATTTGTTCTTCTTCCCACCTCCTAACATCCCTCCCTTCCTTTGGTCTGCAAAGTTCCCTTCCCTCCTATTTGTTTTCCCAGCCAACCCTTGAGTCGCAGTTGCCAAGTTTCCTGTGTTCTGACACCCTGAGCTCAGCCATTTCAGTGCGAACATTTTGAATGGACACGAGTCTTCGATAAATCAAAGGTCAGAAACACCAATCTTCCACACTGCGCACGAGTGAGTTCACAGTAGATAACAATGTGCTTAACTTTATAGAATGTAAAATATTCGCAGGCTTAAGCTGAAAAGGATTAAATAAGCGCATGCCTCGAAAGGCACCTAATTCTTCTAACTAGTGGCCACATAACCGTCACAGGCTGGTGTTGACATTGACAAAGTGACAGGTGATTTTCACATCAGTCATGGAGGGCTGCTTACTTCTTCATTGGCTGGAGTGATCTTGTGTATGCCATGCTCAGCTGAACCTTGGGGAAATATACTGGAGTGTGTTATGCACACAGATACTGCAGGATGCCTCATAAAAACCCAGACTACTATAAAACAGTTTGAGAACCACTGGTGTGTAGATGACTATGTTTAAAGTGGCCAATTCTATAAGCCACCACATTCGTATTTTTAACGAGCCCTGACTTTGGTGCTCAAACATTGTGTGCTAAAAACAGACATAACTCAGCCATTTGTGTTACTTGGGTGTTTCCAGTTGCTTTCTCTAAAAGCAGAGGGAGAGGAAAAAGCAATTGGCAGGCATGGTGATGGATGAGCCGGGCTACATATTTTCCATTTTTAAACAGGTGGACCAAAAGCAAATATCGGGCCCCTCTTACGGTCTGCACGGAGAGGGACGGACTCCACTTGATGAAGCACCTTTCAAGCCTCAGGTAACCCAGAGCGTTTTAGAGCCTAATCAGTTACATGCTGGTAATACAGTCCCTGAAAACAAACAAAGCATCCATTACACGCGCTCTGTCATAGCTCACACACATTTCTGGTCATTACTGCGACTGTTCATTATTTATGCAGAGCCGCGAGCACATACACCACCCTGTAAAATGGTTGTAATGTGCCAATTACCCTAATGTTGATTAACTGAGAAAGAAAATGGTCAAGTTTCCGAGACTGTCATTTATCCCCTCGGAAAGGGAAAAAATGGATAGAGCCCGTGGTCTGCAGTGACGGGGCTGATTCTATATTTTCCCAACATCTGCCTAGTACACAAGGTGGTACCTCCATGGTCCATCATGAGGCCACCCTCCCGGTCTTAGACAGAAAGCCCTAAGGTCACCGCAGCTCTGGTGCAATTGCAAGCGCACTGTCGTTTTGCACATTTTCTGCAGTCGTGCCTGCCTCCCCATCAATACTGTGGCAGAGTGAATTTCAAGGTGTCTTTTCCCCCATTAGATATATAGACAGCTATCATCATATTTCATAGCCCCAGCAATTGAAACTGCTGAATGTATATTACCAGCCTACAGATGGGAACGTTTTCCTCCTGGATTTAAGCCATGCTTTCTGCAGGAGTTAAAGAAAAAAAAAAAAAAAAGTCAAGGGTCATTTAAGGGGTTGGGCATACAGGAAAGTAAATGGACCTTTCAGTGGGTTGTTTTTTCATCGGTGTGGGGTAATGGGGATCCACGGATGCTCTTCTGAATCATCTCTGCATAGGGAGATGGCATGGGAGCAGGCTGAAATGAAGAGGAATGAGCTCGAAGGAGCAGAGAGCAAGAACAGCATAAATGTACAAAGTACATAAAACATAATTAAAGGCCTGGAAGGGTGTTTTGCTCTTGATGCTCTTTTGGGGGGGGGCGTTAATATATACAATGGCAGTGAGGTGTGGCATCTGGGAAAAAAGCAATATATTAATTCTCAAATCAATAGTTTGTGAAATGCCTTTTTGCCGTCCCAAGCGTGCGACTGTTTCAGTGATAAGGAGAGATTTTCTTGGAGTTGAAGACAGCCGTCGCTGGATGAGATTGCTCTCTGGAGGGGAGAGGTGGAGGGAGGGGAGAGGTGGAGGGAGGGGAGACCGCCAGCCGTGGGGGGGGGGGATCATTTAAGAGCGAGGCCCTCATCATTCCCTGGGTTCCTGCTCTCATTCCGTTCTGTTCTCAGTGCGATACAGAAATGTCTCAAAACACAGCAATGGGACTGGGTCCGAGGGGGGGCTCTAGGTAATGCCAGCCTCTCCTTTTCCCTCCTAGTCTCCTGTCGGGGACCCGGCAGCTCTTAACCTGCTGTAGATAGCTAAAATTGTTCAGTGGGGATGAAGATTGAAGGTGGGAGTGTTGGTGGGCAGACTGACACCTACTGGGGAAGGATGATGAGAAGGGGGGGCACAGACAAAGCTAACAGGGGAATGGGATGAATTTAATGAACTGTATCCATGGGGCAGCGACGGCATGGGACCCTGTTGTTTATGTACTGTTCCTAAGATGTCAGTTCGGGGTGACCCCATTGAGGGAAACTTTGTTGCACACACCCCCCAGGCAGCCCACAGCCTCCAGGGGAGTGCACTCTGGGGGTGCCTGTGGCTCCTGCAAGAGTCCCCCCCCACCCCCATTCAGCATTTACCCCCCTGCTCTCTGAAAGCACCCCCTCCCGAAATCACCCCAGGGAAGGAGCACGGGCAGCTGTGCACACAAAGTGAGATGCCCCTTTCCTTTCTCAGAGGCCCCACATTTAGGAAGACGGGGTCCCCTGTAGTTATCTCAGTAGCTAGACAGAGGGGACAGACCTGGGTCTCAGGCTGTCCCAGCAAACCCTGAATGCCACAGCACAGTGACACGGGCCCCGCGGAAGAGCCCACCGAGGCACAGGCTGCAGGTAGCCTTCGGGGCTGGCTGAGACTATGGCAGGTACCGACCCAAGCCGAGAGGGAGCTAGCCAGGCTGGATATGCGTGTGCCAGACGCCAGCCCCGAATTCCAGCAGGGGGAGTGGCAACTGGGTGAGAAAGAGACCCAGGGAACCCAAGGTCAGAGGCTGGGGACCCCCAGTCTTCCCGGTAGCGCCCCAGGTCCCACAAACCACTCTTCTCGCATATGCTCCGACGCCTTCCGGGGGAATGCAGAGGCAGGGGACCACATGTTTTTATTCCAGAACCTGAAAACACTGTGAAGTTACTGTGTCCAGCTACATTTTAAGACAGAGAGAGCTAAAACTTGGATCTGTCCTACTAACACGGAGGAGGAGACCGAAAGGAAGACTAGATTCCTTCTAGCTGAAAGAGGGGTTCTCTCTGAACACATGTTCAGTGATTTGGTTCCTGTAGCCCCAGTTGGTTGTGCCAACTTGAATGCAGGGGTGCCAGGGACTCCCCCAACCAGTCCTCTTGCTGGGTTTTGTTATTCAGGGGTTCTCCTCCCCAGCTTCTCGTGGACATACTGCATTTTATTATGAAAGAATTATGTGAACGTGGAAATACACATTTTCCAATGGAGAAGGACAACCGGGGAAAAGCAAAATCACCCCTTTGACCCTGTTCACTCGTTTCCAACTCAACTCCTCAGGAATGACCATTTTTGACCAAATCAGGCTTTCAGATCGATGTGCCATAAAACCTAGTCCAATCCAGTAACTGCACAGTTTTTAGTTGTTTCGGTAGCCGGGGTCTTTACAGAGGGGTCCGATACACACTGATTTTTTTTCCTAGGCTGGCCGCCTGGTGACCATCTCTCTTACTGTTCTCGCGGACTTACGTCGTTCGCTCGCAGAGCTCCTGTCTTCCTCTCTCTGGGACTGCCTTTTCATTTTGTTGTAGCACCTTCTCGAGTATAATTTTTTTTTTTCCTGAGAAGTGCTTGGGAAATAAATTTCCAAAATCCCTGCATGTCTAAGAATGTGTTTATTTTGTTCTCACATTTGATTGATTATTTGGTTGAATACAGAACTCCACGTTTAAAGTAAATCTCCCTGAGAACGCTGGAGCATTACCTCATTATCTCCTTGCTAGAAGATAATCCAGTGCTGCTGATGAGAACCCAGAGTCCCACCTGATCCTTGGCATTGCCATGCATATTTTTTTCCCTCTCTCTTTCTGGAAGATTTTAGAATCTCCTCATTATCGGCCTTTTTCTTTTCTTCCCTGAAATGTCATGAGGATGAATCCAGGCGCTGATCTTTCTTCATTCTTCATGGCGGTTCTCGTGGGACCCCCACACTGTGGAGGTCTGTCGCTCCTTGGCTCTGACACACATGACTGATCCCATTTGGTGATCAGCTCCTCTCTCTGTTTTCTCTTTCCCTGCCCAGGACGCTTCTTCAGTGGGCCTTGGTCTTTTCAGGTTGATCACATAACGTCTCAGCTCATCTCTCATACTTTTCATGTCTTTTTAAATTTAATTTAATTTTAATTTTATTTTTGTAAAGATTTTATTTATTCATTTGAGAGAGTGAATGAGAGAGAGAGAGAGAGCACAAGTTGAGGGGGGAGGGAGAAGCAGTCTCCCCAGGGAGCAGGGAGCCCGATGAGGGGCTTGATCCCAGGACCCTGAGATCATGACCTGAGTCAAAGGCAGACACTTAACCCACTGAGCCACCCAGGCACTCCACGCTTTTCATTTCTTTTTCAATTTAATTTAACTTTAATTTTTAAAAATATTTATTCATTTGAGAGAGAGTAAATGAGAGAGAGAGGGGACAAGGGGAGGGGGCACAGGGAGGGGAAGAAGCAGACTCCTTGCTGACCAGGGACACCCCACCCCTCCATGTGGCACTCGATCCCAGGACCCTGGGATCATGACCTGAGCTGAAGGCAGACGCTTAACTGACTGAGTCACCAGGTCCCCCACACTTCATCTCTTTGTGGGTTTTATTTTGTTTATTTTCAGCCTAGGAGATCCGTTGACCGGCATCGCCCAGTCCCCCTGTTGTACATATTTCCTTCGTTTTGTATTTTAGCAGTCACTCTTCATACTTGCACAAACCGTCCCTCTGTTCAGGCAACGCATTCCATAGCAATGTTCTTATTTTGTGGGTGTGATTTCTGCTGGAATCTCTCAGAGCATACTCATTAGAGTTTTTCTTGGATCATTATGCTTCCTTCCCTTCCCTGTGTTATCCCTCTCCACCCCTGGGAGACACTTGTCCTATTTGCTCAGAAAGTACCCTCTTTCAAGCTGCTGCTTTCTGCCCACATTTCCGAAGGCCCGGGGTTGACACATGTTTTCTGACCTCCTGGCTGAGAGGCTGGCGGGGCTCTCTGAGGCAGACGTGGCACACCAGGTTGACTCTTCTCCAGGGCAGCGCTGTGCAAAATCTGGCCCATGGACCCCAGACCTTCTGGGCAACAGAAATCGAAACTGAGTGCTTAGAAACTTTTTTACACCGTTTTGACATTGCTACTATAACCGAGCATGATCAGCAAGTTTGTATCTTGAGTATCTTTTTTATTTAATTTCATGGGGCTGGGGAATGTCTTCTTCTATCTATCGATATTTCTGGAGACACTGCTCTGTGGGGCCCAGGTCCGGGAGGTCTAGGAATGCTGTCCCTCTGATAAATGTCACATGAGGAGTCCCTCTGATAAATGTCACATGAGGAGGGGTCTCCTTGGGCCACTGTCCCCATTCTGAGAGCCCTGGACACTCAGCAGCTTTCCTTAGAAATATTTCTGTGGCCTTACAATTTTAAATTTTCTAGTAGCAACGTTAAAAAAGCAGGTGAGATTCATTTTAATAATATCTTTTATTTAATTGAACATATTAAGAATAATGTTATTTCAACGTGCAATCAATATCAAAATTATGATTGAGATATTTTATATTCTTTTTTTACAAACTGAGTTTTCCAAATTTGGTGTGTCTTTTACACATATAGCACCTGAATTCAGACACTAAATTTTCCTTGGAAATATATGACCTCTACTAAGATTTTGTGAAATTTACAGTGGGAAAAATAGATTAAGACACAGTTCTGTCTTCATAGGGGCTCAGGTTCCACAGTGTGTGCATTTGTCAAAACTTATTTCATGACATAGTTAAAATCTATAAATTTTACCTAAAAAAAGCCAAACCAGCCTCCATTTAAAGATATGTATGTATGTAAATTTTACCCAAAAAAAACCACCTCTAGTTAATGATATGCATGACGAAGTATTGAAAGGTAAAGTCTGCTGATGTTTTCAACTTACTTTGAAATGTATCATCAGAAATAAGGATTGATGGCTACAGGGATACATAGATGGATCCTTACGTAATAAATCAAATCTAGCAGATTGTTCATTGTAGAATCAGGTGGGTTGCATATATGGGTGTTCACTATACAATTTTTCTAACTTGTCTGAATGCTTAAAAATTCTAAGAAGGTGTTGGGGAGAAAAAGAGGCATGTCTTCAACGAGCTGTACCTGCATATAATCCCATTGCTAAATCTTAAGATTACAATGTTGAGTGAAAGAGCCAGACCCCAAAGAGAATCTAGGTATGGTTCCATTTACACAGGTTTTGGGCTTTATAGGTGAGAGGTCAGGCACAGTTGATCTGTGCTGTCAAAGGTCAGAATGTGGTTATCTATGGTGGGGAGGGTGCCTAAAAGGGAGCACAGCTGAGAGTTCTGAGGCACAGATGAAGTCCTAATTCTGATTATGTGTGTGGGTTACAGGGGTGTGTGTTTGCTTTGTAACAATTCACCAAGCTTTTTGCAGAAATTTGCCCCTGGCTGTGTGTATAGCTCCATAATCTGTTCTTGTTGTTGTTTTAAGGCACACTGACCCTTCACACTCTGCATAACGGAAACCAGACTTCTTGAAAACCACACTGCCTGATGTGAAGGTCTCACTGGGAGATCCCAGTGGATCTGGGATCCACTGGTCCCAAGCTAGTCCTCAAGACTGGGGACTTGGATGCTCTGGGCCTTGGTGCTGTTTATTTGGGGGAGCTTTCTCGCTGTGCGGGTCTCGATTACATTCTTGAACATGCTCCGCAGAAAGCGAAACTGTGTTCCTTAAGTCCCTAGTGCATGCACATCACCACCACTGCACCCCTCAAGACTGCCCAGATTTCGGATTTTCCTGTGCTCTGACCACACACCATGATTGATTTATCTCTTGCTTAATGTGTTAATGTATCAAATGCCCTTCCCTCTGGTAGCTCAAGGGACTTTTCTCAGAGAACTTAAAACATGAAACGGGAGGTCATGTTCTCTAGCTGTTACAGGGGTAAATGAAAAGGGGGGCAGAGGGAGAGAAGAACGGCAAACTGAGGCAGGATAGGAGAGGTGTGGCGGCCTGGGGAAACAGTGACACCTCAGCAGGGAGACTAGGGCCCCAGATCCCCAGGATGTGTCTGACTCTCCAGATTTTTAGGTTCACGATTCAGATCAACTCTCAGGCAGGACCTTCCCACCCAGTGCCGATCAAGGCCCCCCTAGGGCCTATGGCCATAGCTGTCAGGAGTAAATTACTAAAACGTGGACATTTGGAAACCACAATTTCTCTCACAGGGGTCCTTCAGCAGAACTTTGAGAGCACTAGCGGGGGTGGGTGCGCTGGGCCCAGAACAGGGGGTAGGGGGAGGAAGGCACAGGTAAGGCTCTGTGGCCATGACACGTCCAGGAGAGGCACGAGGGGCCCTTGGGGGGAGAGGACCGCCAGGCAAGCCCAAGGAAGTTTCCTGAACAGAGGCTGAG
The DNA here is from genome assembly GCF_003265705.2 of Callorhinus ursinus. NCBI lineage: Eukaryota > Metazoa > Chordata > Mammalia > Carnivora > Otariidae > Callorhinus > Callorhinus ursinus. The sequence continues at coordinate 4,210,405 of NW_027397132.1, forward strand.
GGTGAGATGAGCCGCGGGCGGGGGAGCGCGCAAGGCTACAGGATTCCTAGCTTCCCGCTCCTTTGTGGGAAAAGCCTCCCGCCAAATCACAGGGACGAGGTCTGGAAGTTCTTCAGAACGTGACCAATTCCTGTAGGAGGACTGCTGCCTGAAACCCGACCCGGCGCTGGAGAAGGCGGCGTCCCTGCCCGAGGCACCCCCTGGGCCCCTGCAGGTTCCCGGAGCCAGGGCGGTGGACTGGGGGTCTGAGCTGCTGCCCCAGAGCCCGCCGGCTCTCCCCTCCGCTCCCCTCCTCTCCCTGGGCCCGGGGACCCAAGCCCCGCCCCGCCCCCCCTTCCTTATCTCTTTCTAACCTTATGCATTTTTTAGTCTCATTTCCTGTCGGGTTTTGCATTTCCCTCCCCTGCCAGCCTATGACACACTTTCTCTCATTTTTTCTCTCTTTCACCTCCTCCGGCCTCGGGACTCCGGCCTGGGTGGCGCGCAGCCCCCTCCCGGCCCTGCAGCCCCTGCGCGGGCGGCGCCCCTCGGACCCCCGGGCGCGGAGGGCCCGAGGGCCGGGGCCCAGGGGGAAGCCGGCGGCCTGCGCGGAGGAGGCGGCCGGCGCGGCTGGCGGAGCATGAGCGCCCCAGGTAGGCAGGGCGGACGCGGGAGTGGGGGGCGCGGGGCGCGACTGGGGGGGCGTAGTGTGGGGATGCCGCCGCGGGGGGCGCCGTCCCGGCGGGGGTGCTGCGGGGGGAGAAGGCACGTGGGGGTGGGACAGCGCAGGGTGGGGGGGAAACCACAATGCATCCGCGCCCGACGGGGGGGGGGAGCGGAGGGAGACTGGGGGGGCGCGGGGGACGGCGCCGCTGGTGGGGGGGGCGCGGTCGCTGTAGGGGCGCGCCTGGGAAGAGCACAGGCGGGGTGGGAGCGACATGAGCGGTCTGGGATGGCTTGCTCTCCTTGCCTCGCGGAGCTGGACCCCCATCCATCCGTCTCCCCCTCCCCTCTCTCTCTGCCTCACTCTCCATGCCATCCCTTACCGTCCCCCCACCCCGCCGCAGCCCTCCCCTTCCAATTCCGATTTCTTCCACTTTCCACCTCCCCGTGTCCCCTCCGTGCCTCTCTGGGACAATCTGTCTCTCCGCGTCTCCTCCTGGCAGAGTCCCCACACCCTTCCCAGAAGAAGGGGATGATCCGGGGGGAGCGGGTCGGTGGGGAGCGGGTGGGTGGCAGTGGCCTGGCAGGGCGCCCCTCCGTGCACCTGCTCCACAGAGAGGAAAAGAACCTTTTCTAACACCTGAAAGGACAGGAAGTTTCCAGACCACAGCGAGGCCTGACTCAGAGGCTCCCGAGAAGGTGGGGCCCCTGGGTGCAGAGGGGAAGGACAGCCTCTCCCATGGGGAGTATATGAGAAGGGGACAGGAGGGGCCCCAGTTCCCAGCAAAGCCAGGAGGAGGTCCTGATGACCCCCGCCTGCAATTCCCTTCCCTGGACCAGCACAGGGTTAGGCTGGAAGCCTCCCCCCATCCCAAGCTCTCCTGTGCTCTGGGGCACAGGGAGGGAAGGTGAGTTCTCTGTGGCTTCAGAGCTCAGAGCATAGTTGGAGGGGCCACAGGGAGACAGGTAGGCTGTAGGCCTTTCCACTTGCCCCTGCCCTGCAGGAACGGAGAGGTTTGTCCAAGCTGTGAGCCTCCCTGCGCCAGCTCAAGAGTGTGTCAGCGGAGGGCCATTTGCTTACACCTGGTCTTGGACCAAACTGACCCCTGTGCCCAGACTGCCCTAAGAGCCTTTGATCTGTAGTTCAAAAAATTTGTCCTGACATTTATAACTCTCTTGAAGGTACAAGGCTACCAACCTTCCAGAAAGGGCAAACATGTTGTGCAGTCCCTTGACAATTACTGAGTGCCTACTCTGTGCATGATGTGCCCTGCAGACCCCCAGGGGCATGGGTTCATGCAAGGACAGGAATTCAGTGAAAACTCCCCACCTCGGTCCTTTCCCTGAATGTCCACTTCTGTCCACCCGCAGGGAAGCCATAAAGAAATGATGGTCCCACCGTGGGCCATGGGTGATCTGTGGGCAGAGGGAGCCTGACACTGAGCCTTGCCACAATCCAGCAAAAAGGTTTGGATGTGTGTGGATTATATTAGCACCGGCATCAAAAAGGAAGGCTGCTGGCCCCACCGGTCCGGTCTTGAGTCAGCACATGAATGATCCTGTATGTGATTTTTTTCTTAATGGTGGTAAAATACACATAACAAAATTTACCTTCTCCACTGCTGTTAGGTCTGTAGTTCAGCGGGATTAAGTGCATTCATAGCGTGGTGCCATGCCACCATGTCCAGAACTTTCTCATCTTCCCAATCTGAGACTCTGTCCCCATTTAACACTAACCCCTACCCCCTCCCCTCAGTTCCTGGCATCCACCCTTCTGCTTTCTGTCTCTGTGAGTCTGATTCCTCCAGGGACCTCACGTAAGGGGGTTCATACAGCAATTGTCTTTTTGTGGCTGCCTTGTTGCAATGAGCATGATGTCCTCCAGGCTCATCCACGTTATAGCGGGCATCTGATTTTCCTTCCTTTTCAAGGCTGAGTAGTATTCCACTGTGTCGACGGACCCAGTTTTGTTCTATCCATTCATCCTTTATGAGGTCTTTTAAAATGACTTGTGAACCTAACTGTTCATCGGAAGATGGTGGCCCTTGTTTGAATCAGTCAGTGGGCACTGTCTGTCTAGGGGATGCTGCCCTGGGCGCCATCGGGGGCACACAGAAGGGATATGAGACCCAGATGTCCTCGCCCTAAGTAGTTCGTGCCGAGCAGTCTGGGCACACTGTGACCGGAGCATACCGAGACTCAAACAAGATGGAATAGAACTGCGGGGAGGGAGCATAAAATGAGAACACACGAAATGTGACAAATGACAACCTTTGCGAGTATTACCGAGATCGGGGGAGGAGAGGAGGGACAGAGAGCAAGGTCCAGACTTTCCCACGCAGCCCAGCTGGGTGGACTCCGTTACCTGGTTTCCTGGTCCGCAAACCCCATCTTCCGGGCAGTTGTGTGGCTATACTGCGGTATCCCATCAGCCTAGAAAATATTGGCATTGATTTAAATATAGAAGCAGAGAGAAAAGGAGAAGACAACTTTTCGGGAAGCCCCTGAAACACGCTTTTCTCCTAAGGACAGTTTCCCAGATGCCAGTCCCGCCCTGGGCCACGCCTCGCGGGAAGAACACGCCCAGGCATCGTCCCCTACACTGTCCACGAGCTCCTCGTGCTCTGCGGGTCCGTGGTTTCAGTGGGGTGACTGTTCTCAGGAGGGTACCCTTTTTTGGTCATGATCTGTTCAGGGCTTCGAGATTATGATGGTCGCTGTCCCGTTTGTGTTAGGGTGTCCATGGCCCAGTGCCAAGGAGTAATAGTTGTGTTCCCGCCTCCCCGGGCTTGTGTGGTCTCTTCCTGCACCAGCCTGAGGGTCAGGCTCCCCCAGACACATCTGTTGTGACACGGCTCCCCATGCAGCTGGGGAGGGGGGTCATTCCCCAGTGGATGATGCTCCTCACTCGTGGCTGAGCCGGAGGGAGGGGCGTGCAGACTCCATACCCCAAAAGAAGGCTCCCTCCGCCCTGTTGGTTTCTCTTTCGAGGGTGTAGGCTTCCTTCCTGCCTCACTCCCACTCAGGAATGAGCAGTCCTTGTACAGACATGCAGCAGTGACAAGGCGGCCCCCCCCCCCCGCCGCCGCTCTGTCCCACATACCCCACAGATCCTGAGGGTGCTGCAGGCAACACTCGTCATGCTTTGCTTTCTAGAGTCACCACCACCCCCTGGTGCTGGCCCCGTCCGGGAGGAGGCAAGATCCTTGAGTGGGAAGATCTGCAGTCTTGGAGCCAGGCCGACAGGGCGTCCACCCTGGCTCTGCAGCGCACTAGCTGGGTGACCTCAGGAAACTCAGGAAAGTCATCATGGCTCTGAGCCTAAATTGCACATGGGCAAAATGGGTATAAAAACACCACCCCTACGTTCGTGTAGACCACAGTGTTTCCAAATGAAGGTGCCCAGAGGACTTCTGCTTTTAAAGTTGTACTTCTGACATGGTTCCTTGTGATGGAGGGTGGGGAGCAGGAGGTAGGACAGAGTGATGAGTTAAATATGAAACAGTATGTACCATAGCGCTATCTTCTAATTTACAAAAAAAAAAAAAAAAATCCGTGAGACGCAGGAATTGGCACGCTTTCTCTGTAAAGGTCCAGATAGTAAATACTGGGGGCTTTTCGAGCCAGATGGTCGCCGTGGAAACTGCTCAGCTCTGGTCTTGCAGCCTGAAAGTAGCTGCAGACGTGAATGAGCGTGGCCAGATTGGGCCAGGGGCACAAAATGCGGGGTGCAGGATTCACCCTTGACCAATAGTTGTCCAACTGCAGAGTGGGGGAACTAGACCCAAGAGGAAAACTCTTTTTTTTTTTTAAGATTTTATTTATTTGAGAGGGAGTGAGCACAAGTGGGGGGGAGAAGCAGCAGAGGGAGAGCGGGGAGCCTGACGTGGGACTCGATCCCAGGACCCTGAGATCATGACCTGAGCCAAATTCAGATGCTTAACCAACTGAGCCACCCAGGCGCCCCAAGAGGAAAATTCTTAAAGGACATGAGCAAACAGAATACGAACTTACCAGCCAACGAGCTTCCTTTCTAATGAAATGCACACAAAGTCATGCAACAGGGGCGTGCCATTTTACACCTGTTGCACTGGCAAAGGTCAAAAGGTTGAGGGACAACAGGCGCCCATACAGCGTGGCTGTAATGATATTTACCAACAGGGTAAGTGCATATACCCGCTGGTCTAGGAATCCCTCTTCTAAGAATTTATCTCACAGATGGAGTGTTTCTGTGCGCCGGTATTCACTGTAGCATTGTTTATCACAAGAAAAAGTTTGGAGCCACACAAATGTGCCCCAGGAGTGAGGTCCATCTGATACCACAGAATTCTGCAAGGCCATTAATGGACCAGGCGGGACTCTAGGGCACATCCGAGGAGTTTCTGGACAAAAAAACCCTAGCACATGTAAGAATCTGCTCCAGTAGGGACCTTGGGGAGAGGGGCTTGGTATTTATTTTGTGTTTTCTAGTATTTATTTTCTGTCCTTGTCTCTCATTTTCTTTTTTTACCAAGAGCATCTGTTATCTTTATGATCAAGAAAACAACAATGTAGGGGCGCCTGGGTGGCTTCGTTGGTTAAGCGTCTGTGTTTGGCTCGAACCCTGATCTCAGGGTTAGGCTCCCTGCTCAGCCTGGACTCTGGTTCTCCCTCTCCCTTTGCCCCTCCCCCTCGCTCATGCGTGCACTCTCTCTCTCTCTCTCAAATAAATAAAATAGAATAAAAAAAGGAAAACAACAATGTAAAGTCAGGTTAGGAAGAGTGTCTAGGGTCGTCCCCATCCACTGCTGCTGCCAACCTAGCTTCTCTGGGTCCCACCGGCCAGCCCCCGAGAGAGCCTGACTTCCGATCTGTGCTGCATCCCAGTAAGAGAAATCCCAGAGCCTCAGCGCTCCCATCGAAAGGCAAGACACCTCCCGAATCTGATGTGCACAGCTGCTGAGCTTTTCCATCCACCCACGTAGCCAAGCACCCAGATGGAGCCACAGGTCCCTTCCAGGGCCCCCGGGGTTGGGGAGTGTCTCGAGCCCCTGCCCTGTCGCTAACCCCCCACCTGCTTTGCCTGTCCTTGAACATCACCTAAACGGAACCATGGGGCATGCCCCCTTTTGCGTCCAGCTTGAGACCCGCTCATTGGCACGATGTACAGCAACACTGATTCTGAGTGGTGCTGTATGAACATCCCCCACTTTCTTTACAGTCCTGCTGCTGGGAAGCATCTGCATGTTTGCACTTTGGGGCTCTTATGATAAAGCTGCGGTGGACATTCTTGCAGAAGTCTTGGTGGCAATGACCCATTTTTTTTTTTTTTAAATCTGGAGGCAAAGAGAAGCCCCACACCAGCATCACTGAGCTTCAGTAAATTGTTATTTTAGTGGGTGAACGTTGGAATGAAATACAACTAGGTCTTACCAACATTAGTTAGTGCTTCCTTCCTGGCCTCTGAGTAAGGATTATGTGATTCACCAAAGTTTTCTAGGAAGAAATGGCCTTTTTTTTTTTTAAAGGGATTCGAGTGTAGTTGGTTTAGGGGGACGCGTTCCGCTGAATAGTGGTGATACCTCACACGGCCCTCCCAGGCTCCAGGCTCCAGGCTCTAATTCTCAGGTGCTTTTTGAAAACCCGTGTGTTGACCTCCACCACTCCTGGGGCACCGGAGCCCTCGGTCATCCCTGTGTGTGGACGAAGAGACAGGTGCACGGAGATCCCCCGTTCCCGGGGACGTTCTCTGTCTCTGCAAGCCGTGTCTCCCGGGGCCCCTCGGGGAGGTCCTGTCGCATGGCTTCTATATTCAGGGAGGTTTTAGGTCCCAGAGGAAAGTGGCTCCCAAGTAGGGGAGACCCCCCCCAGACTGCAGCAGAGCACGGGGAGTTCGCGGGGAACAGACCATCTCCTTCTCCCTCAGTGTCATACAGAACGTTTACACCGTGTGGCGTCTTTTTAAACTAATTTTTTAAAATACGCTTTTAAGCCCAACATTCTCCGTCTTGTGGCAGAGTCAGACGAACGGAGCCAAGAGGCCCTCCTGCCCTAAGCCGGCGGCCACCCTCCCTCGTGGGTCTGGGCGCACGGCTGCTCCCCACCCTCCTCCGCCCCACACGGGTGCCAGACCCTGTCTTGTCTGTCCAGAAACTCCTGGGGCCCCTGCACCCTTGCTCTCCTGCATCGCCCACGTCTCCCTTCTCTCCAAGGATCATTGCCATCCACGTACAGATAGGATGCAGCTCTACCCGCCTTTAGAGAAAAGAACAGCCCCCCAGCCCCCGCTTTCCTGGCCGTTTGTGGCTCCCCACGGGCCTGGCTCTGGCAGGTCTGCTGCGGCTGCTATCCCACAGCGGGGACTTACTGTCTCAGTCCTGGAGGCTGGAAGCCCCAGACGAACGTGCGGGCAGGGCTGGGGTCTCTGGAGGCCCCTCTCCGGGGCGAGTGGACCGCCGCCTTCCTGCCGTGTCCTCACGCAGCCCTGACCCCTGTGTGCGTTTGCCGCTGACACTCTGTGTGTGTCCCGTTTCCTCCTCTGACAAGGCTACCGGTCATGCTGGGTTGGCTAACAACTTCATTTTGACTTAACCACCTCTTCCCAGGCCTTATCTCCAGCTACAGGTCCCGGGGTTAGGGCTTCAGTGTATGAACTCGAGGGATGCACTTCAGCCCATCCGCTTTAGAGCAGGTCCCTTTGGAAATGTTGTCTACACTGTCTGTCCCCGCCCCCCCCATCCTCTGCTGCCCTCTGTCTGCACTCTATTTCGATAGCTCTTCTCGAGGTCACTGATGGCCCCCAAGTGGTTAGTTCGGGGGTCCGTTCTTAATCCTCCCAGGACCTGATCCTGGCCTCACGTGACCATCCACCCCCTCCTCCTGAGAACACGGCGTGGGTCCCGCCATACTGACCACTCCTCCCTACTTCTCTTTTTTGATTCCTCAGTAACCCTTGACCTCGGGGTCAGAGTGCCTGGGGCCTCTTCCCCCATGCTCACCCTCCCCGGGTGCTTCCTATCTCACAACTGCCAGGTCTCATTCTGTTGCCCAGCCTGAGCTCTAGACGCTAACAGCCAACAGTCTCAACCTGTCTACCTGGACATGGAGTAGATCCAGAATTTCCCAACCCTGCCAGGTGCTCAGGCTTAAACACCTCCGAGAGGCTCCTGATTCCTCTCTCAGAAACAGGAGTGCGTCCACTTGCTCAGCGCAGAAATCCCGCCTGCTCTGGTGAGGTCATGGAGGATGCCGTTTTTACACCCTGTTGGTGCATCTGTCTGGGGACTTGCTCCCCCAGCAGGTGGAGTATCCTTCGGTGTGCTGGAGATGCCACCCGGCTCAGCAAGGGGGGACTCGGAGTCTGGGCCACGAACCTGTTGGGCCCGATGCAACACGATTACGTGGGGTCCTTCTTGAGGACCAGGTCCTTGCAGCTAGCGATGGCTTGCATGAGAAGGACCAAGCTCTGTGGAAGAGTTCTGTGATCGATTGCCCATGTCTGCTGTGGATGTAAAACTGAAAACTGAAGCCTGGGGTGCCCCCGATGATGAGTCATCTTTGCGCTTGCTTGTCATGACCAGGAACCCTCAGAGCCTTAAAAATCCACCATTGCTCCGCAACCTTGAGCAAATCACTTCACCGTCCCAAGATTTTTGCTTCTTCACGAGCAAGATGGAGATAATAATCCCTGCCTCCCTACCCCCCAAAATTACGGGGAGCGTAGGAGATAGTGGGTGAGAAATTGCTTTGAAGATAACAAAGCGTTATGTAAATGTGAGGTTTTATTGTTATTAATTGACCTCTCTAGTCATGAATTCGTGTTAGCCATGCCTTCCTCTGGACCATTTCCTTGGGCTTTGCTTTCCTTTTCTCCCACTCTGACAAGACCATGCCATTTGGATTTCCCTAGTGTTGATGAGGAAGGGATTGACCCTTGATGGCGGGCATGGGGCATGATCTTCTGTGCTTGGAAGATCTCGACCTCTTTAACACCAGGGTGGGTGGCTTCCTCTGGGGCCTTGTGGGTTGTCAGGGGTGAGCCATTGTATTGCCAGCCATGGTCTGGTCCCCGCCTCCCCCCGCCCCCCCACTTCGTGATGCTTCTGCACAACAGGTAGGGAATAAAAATCTTCCCAAAGTAAATTTTTGTCTCCCTTCAGGGTTCATCCTTATTACCCAGATTCTGGAGTTAAATCAGTTCTCCCGTTGGGCAGTTGGGAGTGGTTGCTCCTGCTGCCAAGCACAGCTCTGGTTCATTTCTGGAGTGGGCATCGGCATCTGTCAGTTCTGTCACCTGATAAAAACGTCCCTGTCCCCAAGCCCACACGTCTCCTTTCTTTCACCTTGAATGTTGTTAATGCCCTGTGTTTTCTGTGAAAATCCCAAACAAGAGTCCCCATTTGCAGCCTCCTGTATGCATTAACTTTTCCCTCAGACCCAAGGGAGCCATTAGTTCTTATATTATTTGGTTTAAGCGAAGCTTTGGGGCATTTCTTCTTGCCAGTGGTATATTCTGAGTTGGATTCATTGGTCGGGCTCTTATTTATTAGCAAGCGTGTTTTATTGTAATTCATTTCCTTCTGGCTTCATTCTCCGGCCTTTGTCATGAACAATGTTTGGTGTGGTGTGAAATGAGAAGTATTCACAACTTCTCTAAGACATAAAGGGTCTTTTTTTCTGGTTTGATTTCTTTCTTTCTTTCTTTCTTTTTTTTTTGGTTAGTGGCAGAAAAATAAAGGACTTGTGTTTCCTGTAGGCCTGGAAACAGTGAATCAGATTTTTGTTTTGTTTAAAACCTGAAAATCTCAGGCAGGAGTTGAAAGTCTCTGGACAGAGCTGAACGCCGTGTTTAAGGGCTTGGGGTGATGCCCCTTCCCGATGGGCCGTTCCACAGGAGAGGGGGTGGCTACCCACGGAGTCTGATGTGAGCGGGACCAGAAGGGTAACCTGAGTCAAACCATCTCTGGGGCATAGTGGGTCCTGACACTTCCTCCCTTGCCTTTCCTGTCCCGGGGGACATTTTCGTGATTCAACACCTGGTTGTTATTCACAGAAGAAAGAGTGTATGTAGTACGTGCGGGCTCTGCCTCCCACCAGCCACGAGACCTCGAACAAGTCTCCGAGCGTCTCTGCACCTCCCCTCATCGGTAAAATGGGGATGGCAGCAGTATTAGGCAAGACACCATCTCCTGAGTGTTCCGCACCTGCACCAGGCTCGTCCCTTGGGGAGACACACAGGAAGGGACACGTGCACACTCACGGTACAGGTGTACGCTGCTCGTTAGCACGGGGACCTAGAGCAAGCTCCGAAGGGCCCCTGCCAAATCTAGAATTTATCAAGAATGGTTTACTCCTCTACCTGATCCCCCGTACCTGAACCCCCATGACTACCGTTATCCACTTACTCATCCCTCACACGTGCCCAGCGTGCGCCGTCCACGGGCCCCCTGCTAGGTGCTAAGGATGAAAAGCTGGCATCCCGGCCCCAACCAGCCTGTAGCGTGGGGAGGAGACAGGTGAGTAAGCACCCAGTGAAGATGGAGCCGCAGGAGGGAGCACCCGGGGCTGCTGAGGAAGTCACCAAGACTTCCCAGAGCCGACAGAAGCTGAACGGAGTCTGGGAGAATAACAAGACTTTCTCAGCAGAGGACCAGCCTACCTTAAGCCACGGAGGGGTGGTTAGTGTCGGGCTCAGATGGAAAAATGGGGGAGGTGTTGGGACAGAGGGAGGAGAGGCCACTGAGAGCCCTGGGATGCCGTGCCAAGGAGGCAGATGCTGTCCTGTGGGCGAGGGCCGGCCGCTGGGGTGTTCTGGGCAGGATGGATGGGCAGGTTCAAAAGATCACAAGCAGCAGCAAGGAGAACAGATGGGAGACTCCAGGCAAGAGGCAGGGCCCCCCTCTGATGGGACACAGGCCAGGATGTGTTCTATTGTTATTTCAAATAAACTTCACACTGAAGTATAACATTCATACGAGAGACATGCGCGAACCCTAAGCACGCAGCCCGGGGAGGTTACGCCAAGCGCACGTGCCTGTGTCACCAGCACCCAGATCAGGAAACAGAACACGGCTGGCTGAAAAATAGTGTCATTAATGACAATAATGACTCTCCATATACTAATAATTCCTAGTATAGGTATGTCCCAAATACTACATGGGACATCGAGGTTCTAAAAATGTATTGGTTGTTTATGCAAACTACAGATCTAATTGAGTGCTCTGCATTCTATAGGGACACCCGAGCGGCATCCATGTTTTGCACGGAAACATAGCCAGCGACAACCCGTTCTATGAAGAGTCCGCATTTTATGTGTACTGCTGTTGAAGGCTACTTGGGTGGTTTCTGATTTCTTGCCATTATGAAAAAGGGTGCTGTGACCATTCTTATCCCTGTGTTTTGGAGATTCATTTCTGTATTTCCACTCGAGATCGGGTCTGCTGAATCATAGAGTATGCTGCCAGTCAGCTCTAGTAAATACTGTCAAATCCTTCTCTAAGAACGTCCCAGACTACACCCCCATCAGTGACGCACGCGAGTTCCAGCTGCCCTGCGTCTTTGCTCACACATGCCATTGTCTGTCTCTTCATTGTTACCCATCCCTGCGGGGGTACAGCCAAAAAAAATAATTTTGTGGTTTTAATTTGCATTTCACTTGTGACTAATTAAGTCGAGTTAATTATTATGTGCTTATTGGCCATTTTGGATCTCGTCCTTGGTGAAGCGTCCCCTCAAGTGTTTTGCCTGTTAATCTCTCAGGTGGGCAGTTTCTTCTTGAATTATAGTAGTTCTTTATATATGATAGGTAAGAATCTGTTGTCAGATATGTGTATTACTGATATCTTTCTTCAGTTTATGGCTTGCTTTTTCACCTTCTTAATAGAGTATACTGATGAATAGAAGTTTTTAATTTTAACGTAGTCAACTGATGTGGATTTTTTTTCTTATGGCCAATTATTTTTTGAATCCTTTGCAAGAAAGACTTGTCTACCCCAAGGTTTGTGGCTTCTTCTAAAAGCTTTATTGTTTCATCTTTCACATTTTTTAAAAGATTTTATTTATTTATTTGGGAGAGAGAGAACAAGCTGGGAGACGGGTGGAGGGAGAGGGAGAAGCCAGCACCCGGGGATCATGACCTGAGCCGAAGGCAGACGCTTAATCGACTGAGCCACCCAGGCACCCCTGGGTGGCATCTTTCACATTTAGATCTATAATCCTTCTAGAGTGAAGTTTTTCCTTTAGAATAAACTTTATTGAAGGATAATTTACATACAACAAAACACCCATTTTGAGTTTACAGTTCAGTGTGTTTTGACGGATGTGTATACCCATGTGATGACAACCCCAATCAAGATATAGACTGTTTCCATGACCCCATGAAGTTGCCCCATGTCCCTTTGCCACTCGGGGTGTGGTCTATGGACCAGCAGCATCAGCCTTACCTGGAAGCTGGTTAGAAATGCAGACTCTCAGGGACGCGTGGGTGGCTCAGATGGTTAAGCGTCTGCCTTCGGCTCAGGTCATGATCCCAGGGTCCTGGGATTGAGCCCCGCATCGGGCTCCCTGCTCAGCGGGAAGCCTGCTTCTCCCTCTCCCTCTCCCACTCTCTCTGCTTGTGTTCCCTCTCTTGCTGTGTCTCTCTCTGTCAAATAAATAAAATCTTAAAAAAAAAAAAAAGAAAGAAATGCAGACTCTCAGTCCCCGCCCCAGACCTGCTGAATTAGAATCTGCATTTCAACAATATTCCAAGGTACTTTGTATGCACATTAAAGGCTTAGAGGCAATCTGAGTTCCTTTGGAGAAAGTTGACAAGCCGAAAATGCTGTTTCTATTGTTATAAATAGCATAGCCTGAAGCAAGGCAGAGTAAATGATAGATTATCCAGTTTAGGGGGGGGGGAAATGAAAGTGAGAAGAAGGACTAAGTTGGGAAGAAGGGTTGAAGTCATTATAGAAGCACCCTGTATTCCCGGACGGAGTCCTGGCCCCAACCATGTCGGGCAGGGCTCCCTGAAGGGACGGGATTTGCCACTGGGGAGGCTTATGGGGCTGCTGCGTCCTGCTCTGTGCCCTGGACCAGCACAGAGAAAGCCATCCTAAGGACCAAGCTCAAAAGAGATTTAATTTGGGGGTTCTTGTTACCTTTTTGACTTTGTTTCAAGTTTAATTTTTATCTTTAAGAAATACATGCATTGGTTTTAAATGTCCGATATTTCCACATGGCTTACAATAAAAAATAGCAGTCTCCCAGCCCCCTCCCTCCCCCACTCCACCGACATCTTAATCACCTTCTCTTGCCATGGCCCCTTAACCCGCATACCTGGTGCTCTGTTCTCCCCGGGGAGCAAACCTTCCTTCTCCTGCTGGGCTGGGAAGGGAATATGGGGGTTAACTGCTCCTTTACCACATCTTCAGCCATGCCTCCTGGTGTAAGCCCTCCCCTGCACGTCCACTTTCTATAGTATAAGATGCCTCTGTTTCCTGAGCCTTTCTGGGCTCTTCTTGCCAGCTCTTCAACCACGAGGCACTAGGCTACAGCTCTCTCTAAACCTCTGAACATTTTTAAATAATGCACTAAATATCTCTTAAAAATTCAAAGAAATTGGGGCGCCTGGGTGGCTCAGTCGGCGGGGCATCTGTCTTCGGCTCAGGTCATGATCCCAGGGTCCTGGGATCGAGTACCGTGTCAGGCTCCTTGCTCCGTGGGGAGTCTGTTTCTTCCTCTCCCTCTGCCTCTCCCCCTACTTGTGCTCTCTCAGTCTTGCTCTCTCTCAAATAAGTAAATAAGATCTTTTAAAAATTTAAAACAAATTATATATGAAATAGAGAATATTTTTTAAGATTTAAGAATAAAAAAATTCTTTTTTAAGAATAGAGAATGTTTTTTAAGATTTTATTTATTTATTTGACAGGGAGAGCGCACAAGCAGGGGAAGCGGGGGGTGGGGAGGGTCAGAGGGAGAAGCAGGCTCCCCGCTGAGCAGGGAGCCCAACGTGGGACTAGATCTCAGGACCCTGGGATCATGACCTGAGCCGAAGGCAGACGCTTAACTGACTGAGCCACCCAGGTGCCCCTATGGAATTTATTTTTGTGAATGGTTTGAAATCCCTTTAAATAAACGTATTTCTGAGGGCTGTCCCAGCACATCCTTTCCCCTCTGACCTGCAGCACCGAGTTTCTCAGGACTCAAATTTCCCTCTGCCCTGGCTCTAAATCTGAGCTCACTGTCATGTGCCTTAGATCCTCACACTGTCTTCTTCCCCTTTTGTTTTCTGCCTGCTCGGGTTTTTAACTGAACATTTCCTGATTCCATTTTATCTCTTCTCTTAGCTTCCCAATTATACTTCTTTAAAGAATTTAGAAAATACATTAATCCAGGTTCCCCTTCAAATGGCACTATATTGCTCCACATGTGGTATAGGCACGTGATCTCCGAGTATTCCCGGTTTCTCCTCCCCCCCCCCCACCATGAGAACATTGTCAATCATTTCCCCAATCCCTGTGGGAGAATCACCTGATACACTGTGACTATTAAGGGAAAAGCCATAAACATTGTTGCTATTGTAGACCCGCCCCAACTAACAGTGGTTACACTTATGATTTTTCATTTTTCGACTTTACAATGGGTGCATTTGGCAGAAACTATACTTTGAGTTGAATTTTGATATGTTCCCACACTAGCGATTGCAGTATAATTTTCTCTCATGATGCTGGGCAGCAGTGAGCCACAGCTCCCACTCAGCAGTGCCGGGATTACTGACAACCATTCTGCACCCACACACACATTTTTCACTTTCAGCACAGTATCCGATGAATTACATTGAGATATTCAGCCCTTTATTACAAACTGGCTTTGTGTTAGATGATTTTGCCCAACTGCGGGCCAATGTAAGTGTTCTGAGCTCGTTGAAGGTAGGCTGGGCTGAGCTATGATGTTCGATAGGTGTATTAAGTTACATTTTCGACTTAACAGTAGTTTCAACTTCCAGTGGGTTTATCGGGAGGTCACCCCATCATAACTGGAGGATGATCTGTACTTGAGAGAACAGTTCTATTTTAAGGCAATTAAGAATGAGAAAAATGAAAGATCTTATTTTACATTTATTTATTTATTCCTTCTCCAGTGTTCTTCCTTTCTTTGTAATGTTTCCTGCCTGAAGATCCACTTATAACATGTCTTGCAGGGCAAGTCTGCCGGCCATAAATTCTCTGCATTTTAGTTTATCTGAGAAAGTATTTATTTCTACTTCCCTTTTGAGGATGATTTCCTTGGATATAGAATTCTAGGTTGGTAATTTTTTTCTTTCTTGATACTGGGACTACTGCCCTCCACTCCGGCTGCATGATGTCTGATGAGAAGTAAACTGTGATTCTTACCACTGTTGCTTTGTAGGTGTTTTCTCCCCCTGTGGATGCTTTCTAGATTTTCTGTTCATCTTTGGATTTCTGCAGTTTGGATCTGACATATGTAGATGTGTTTTTCTTTTCTTTTTTTCTTTTTTTCAAGATTTTATTTATTTGAGAGAGTGCAGAGTGAGCAAGAGAGAGAGAGAGAGAGAGAGAGAGAGCCCGAGCAGGGAGGAGAGGGAGAAGCAAGCTCCCTACTGAGTAGGGAGCTCAACCTGGGGCTCGATCCCAGGACCCCGGGATCACGACCTGGGCCGAAGGCAGATGCTCAACCGACTGAGCCACCCAGGCGCCCCTGTAGGTGTGTTTTTCTTGTTATTTATCCTTCTTAGTATTCTCTGAACTTCCTGGATCTGTGCGGTTTGATGTTATTAGCTCTGGAAAATTCTTGGTCATTATTAATTCAAATATTCCTCCCGCTTCTCTTTTTCTCCCTGCTCCCCCACGCATCCAAATACATGTATCCTCCACCTCTGATATTATCCAATAATTCTTGCTTATTCTGTTCTGATTTTTTTCCCCCACTCTTTTCTCTTTCTACATGTCAGTTTAGGAAGTTATATTAACCTATATTCCAACTCGCTGATTTTGTTTTCCCTTGGCCATGTGCAGCCGACCGATGATCTTGTCAGAGGCACTCGTCATTCCCGATACTATGTTTTTTGCTTCTAGCCCGTTCTCTTGATTCTCATCGAGAGCTTCCATCTCTGCATACGTGGCCCACCTGCATGTTGTCCAGCTTTTCCAATAGAACCATCCACATATTAACCTCAGTTATTTTAAATTTCCCATCTGATAATTCCAGTATCCTTATCATACCTGCGTCTGGTTCTAACCACTGCTTTGTCACTTCAAAATGTATTTTTTCCTGCCTTTTGGCATTCCTTGTGCTTTTTCGTGGCGAGTAATAGGAACTGAGGTAAAGAGGCCTTTAGTGTGAGGATATATGTTAATATGGCCGGGATTGGGTTCTGTTTAATGTCTGTGGTAGCCGTAGGTACAAATCAAGCTTCTGCCACTTCAAGGATCCCTGTTTTTGTCTCCCTTCTTGAGTATGAGCTTCCCTCCTCCTTAGAGAATTTTTACAGTGCTTTCAGCTCTCATCCATGGTCGTCCTGGAGCCTGATGCTGTGGTGGAATGTTCTAGACCCCGTGATGAAGTGTCAGTCTTTGAGTGGGCCTGGGCCTTGGGGCTGGGACACTCACAAGTGATACCCCAAGGATACCCATTCCCCCCTATGCCCCACTCCGTCCTCCAGCTGCAGCATCCCAGTCTGTTTCCTTGACACCTTACCTGTGACCATGGCTGTGAAGAAGGTCCTGGGCCTATTCAAGGTGGTTCCTTTCATCACCCTCTGCCGGAGCCACCAGGCGCATCTTCCTGGGATCCTCGCTGTGAGAACTTGGTGCGCTTCCTGCTAGAAAAGCCAAAAAGATTGTGGTGTCCCCCACTAGGGTGGTCCCCTAGTCTGTCATTCTTACTGGTCCACACTTGGCCTCCAGCAAAATCACCATTAAGAGTTCCTACCAGTTTATGGCTCCAGCAGCTTCTGTTACCTCTAAATAGACCTCAGCTGCTGCACCCTGCTAGATGTCCCCATCTCTCACATTCTCAAGGTGGCCATTTGTCCTGGGACCTCACTTCTCTGATGTTAGTTCTCTGGGTCTCTTAGTTCTCAAGAAAATTGTTGATTTTCTGTTTATCCAGCTTTTTCTTACAAGGATGGGAGAGACAAGTTCCAAGCTCTTTACATGTTAGAGCCGAACCACCGCAGAGCAAGGAGACCCCACAATACCAATGTCTTAAAGAACAGAAAGTCTATATTTTTTTCTCATGTAAAATGCAGGGTGGGTTTTCAGGTTAGCAGGACATCTGCCTTCCCTGCCGTTCAGGGCCCCAGGCTCTTTCCACCATACCCTGGGGCCACAGTGCTGTTTTTACCTGGTCAGCAGAAGGAAAAGGACAGAAAAGTGCACACATGGGAGTTTTATTATGCACCTGTCCTGGAAGGAAAACGTATTGCTTTTGTTCACATTGAATTGAAAAGAACAAGGTCACATGACCACACCTGACTTTAAAAGAAGCCGGGAAATGTACTTGAATCATGCATCTGCCACCGCCCCCCCCACCCCGCCCCACGCACGGCTACCAATCTTTTTGTTTTGTTTTGTTTTTTAAGATTTTATCTTTTGAGAGAGTGGGTGGAGGGGCAGAGGAGAAGCAGACTCCCCGCTGAGCAGGGAGCCGGATGTGGGACTTGACCCCAGGACCCTGGGATCGTGACCTGAGCCAAAGGCAGATGCTTAACCGACTGAGCCACCCAGGCGCCCCAACAGCTACCAATCTTTATCACGTACTGTTTTACATTCGATCTTAATGCCTGGTAGCACCAATGCATTTGACCTCATTCTTTATCATGTGTGTCTTGACTCTCTCTTGATCACTTGCTTCACCCTGCATACTTTAGATCTCGCTCCTGGTGTTCTATGAAACACCCTATTGGGATTTCAGTTATATCGAATCTATATATAGATCAATTTGAGGAGAACTGGCATCTTTCTGATATTGAGTGTTTCCATCTGTGAATTTGGTTTCTCTTTCCATTTCTTTAGGTCTTCTATAATGTTTTTCAGTAAACTTTTAAAATCTCTATAAAGGTCTTGCTTAGTTTTTGTTCCTCCTTTTGTTTTTTGAGGCTAATATAGTGTCTTTTAAAACCTAGCATTACTAGTATACAGAAACATGGGCTTTTTTATATATTTAATCTTGGATTCATAACTATCCTGAACTCTTTTTTAAATTCTGATAATTAGTCTCCAGGTTTTTAGGTTTTTCTATGCAGATAATATCATTGGTGAGTGATAATAGTGGGTTTTTTCCCCTTCTTTTTCATTTCTCTCTTTTTTAAAATATTTTCTTTATACATTTTCACAGAGAGAGAGAGCACGAGCAGGGGGGAGGGTTAGAGGAAGAGGGAGAAGCAGGCTTCCTGCTGAGCAGGGAGCCCGATGCGGGGCTCGATCCCAGGACCCTGGGATCGTGACCTGAGCTGAAGGCAGACGCTTAACCGGCTGAGCCACCCAGGTGCCCCTTCATGTTCATTTCTTAGATCTATTTTATTTCTTTTTTTTTTTTTCATTCATTTCTGTTTTCACCATGCGAGCTAGCATCTCTAACAAGGCACTGAATAGTAGCAGTAATAGTGAGCATCTATGTTTTGGCTCCAACCTTGAAGGAGAAGCTTTCAGAGTTTCACTTTTAACTATTACATTTGCTGGAGGATTTTTGTGGATATATTGAATTAGTTTATGAACATTTATTTCCTGTTTGCAAATATATTTTATCTTGAATGCATGTCAGATTTGATCAGGTACTGTTTCTACAGTTACTGGAGTACGTACAACTCTTCCTTACTCTTAATTAATCAAATCTCTTTATACTATTGTCTAAACTTAAACCAACTTTGTATTTCTAGGATAAACCCAACTTGGTCATGATTTTCTTTATTGTAGCTCGATTTTTTTTTCTACTTGGACAGACTTTTTGAGTTAAAATCACTCATTTTGTGCTTTTTCTATTCCCCAAATTTATATATCTATATATATCTATATATATTTTTTATTTCCCTTCAGGATTGAGATATTTGTTGTATTTCCCTCCCAATTCTATCCCTCACCCACTGGCTTCTGGTTTGAAAGTTATACACCCCATTTTTTAATCACTTAATTGAGACTGTAGACATTTTAACGTTCATATTTAATAAACTATAAAGTTGACTAACACCTTTTGCCCTCCTCCCCCCAAAATACGAGGACTTTTGTGTTCATTTCCAAATACTGAGCATGCCAATTCATGCACTGCTGCCCAGTATTTTAATTCTATTATTTTTAAACCCACAAAATAGGCATGATTAGTTTTGTTTTCTATGATGTTTGTCTAGATTTATGTATATATTTACCCTTTTTTTTTAAGATTTTATTTACTTATTTGACAGAGAGAGACACAGCGAGAGAGGGCACACAAGCAGGGGGAGTGGGAGAGGGAGAAGCAGGCTTCCCGTGGAGCAGGGAGCCCGACGCGGGGCTCGATCCCAGGACCCTTGGACCATGACCTGAGCCGAAGGCAGACGCTTAACGACTGAGCCACCCAGGCGCCCCTTAACCCTTTTCTTTGGTCACTTTCCTCTCTGCATCTAGACCTAGTATTTTTCTTCCTTCCAGAAATATGTCCCTTAGAAGTTCCTTCAATGAGAGTCTGTTGGCAATAAATTCTCTATTTTTCTTGGTCTGAAAATGCCTTGATTTTGCTGTTGTTCTTGACATGAAATTGCACAGAGTATACAGTTGCGAGTTGGCCGCCACTTTCTCTCAGTACACTGAATGTATCATCCACTGCCTGAAGTTTCCCTGCCTGTTGACGTTTTTCTCACCCTTGACTGATTGTTGTTCCTTTGAAGGTAGTCTTTTTCTCCCTTGCTTCTTTTTCAATTGCTTTCTGTCTTATGGTGTTTGTTCTGCAGTCATTCCACAAAATATATGGGTGTGGATTGACATGTTTGTTCTCCGTCTCTGGATTCGTTGTACATCCTGCGTATGGAGATTCACATTTTCATCAGTTCCAGAACATGCTCGACCAGGCCCCCTTCAAGGACAGTCTCTGCTCCCGGACATCCCAACACATGCGGTGTGCTTTTCGTTGTCCCTTCACGTGCCTCAAGCTCCCCAATAGTTTCTGTCTTTTTGCCTTGCTAGGCACCATCTTCTTGGTAAATTCTTGGCAGTTGGTATCTTAGTGATTTCTTTTCTTTTCTTTTTTTTTTTTTTAGGATTTTATTTATTTATTTGAGAGAGAGCAAGGGGAAGAGCAGAGAGAGAGGGAAAAAGCAGACTCCCTGCTGATCATGGAGCTTGATGCAGGGCTCAACCCCAGGACCCCGAGACCATGACCCCAGTGGAAACCAAGAGTCAGATGCCCAACCCCCAGAGCCACCCAGGCACCCCTAGTGATTTCTTCATATATGTTTTCAGTTGACTAATCCTCCCCTCTGGTGTATCTATCCTACCGTTCGATCATCTTTTGAGGGGCTTTAAAAACCATAATATTAAGGACGTTTTCAAACACACGCCAAAGTGGAGATTCGGATCACGAACGCTTTCCATGTCACTATCTGCACCTGGTACTCTCCCTACAGCCCGCGGCCCTTCTCCCCTCGCCCCCATGCTCAGGAGCCCGTCCCCGACCCCGCCTCATTTCAGCGAGAGCCCTGTGCTCCGGGAGGCTTTTAACGTCAGTCGTGACCGTTTGGTTGCTTTAGAGATCTGCTTGTTTGCTTTGAGTTGTTATTTACTTTTCATATTTTGGTTCTTTAAACATACTGAACGTTTGGTTATTTAAGCATAATGGAGATAATACGCCTGCATTCGGCATTGTTCAACCTCTAATATCTGGATTCCTTGTGGATCTGATGCTGCAGTTACTGTTCTGTTGGTGACTGGGCTTTCGTGTGTTTTATCACTTTTTAAAAATTGTTCTCTGTTTTGGTTTCTTTGGGAAACATTAGGGGTTTCACTTAATTTCATAAATGATTTCTATCAGTCTTGAATTCCAAAAAAAAGAGAAGAACTTGAGTTGGCAGTTTTACGAATAATTTTACTGAATTTAATTTTTAAAAAAGTTTTAAATGTTTAATCGAAGGACGGCTGATATAAAATATTAAATCAGTTTCAGGTGTACAGCAGACAGCCGTGATTCAACAATTCTAACACCCCAAAAGGCTCCCCACGTTAAGCATATGACAGCATTATTGACAATGTTCCCCATGCTGCACTTTTCGTACCTGTGACTGATTTATTTTATGACTGGAAGTTCACACCTCTTCATCCCGTTCACCCATTTTGCCCATCCCCCATCCCCTCTCTTTGGCAACCACCAGTTTTTCCTCTGGATTTGTGTGAGCCCGCGTTCTTTGAAAGTATCTACAGAAAAATTTTGAGGCCTGAATTGGGCGTGTGCTTCTCCAAAGACGATGTGGGTTTGCTTCTGCCAGACGCCCAGGCCCCCTGGGAGCGGGATCACGTTGTCTGTTTGGTTAATGTGAATGTTTTATTGAAGTACGACGTACATACGAACAAAATGCAAATCATTACCGCACAACTTTTGTGGCTACCCGGCGGAAGACGATCAGAACTGCAGAATTCCCCTCCTGCTTCCGTGGATCACGTCCTCCACCAGAGGTCACTACTCTCTGGAACACAGGGTGGTTCTACCTGTTTTCTTTCGATGGAACCACCTGCTCTGTGCTCTCTTTTCATATTTGGCCTCTTTTACTCAGCACACACCAATGTGTTCATTGACATTGCTCTATAGTACTCCACTTTGTGTTTCTCTCCTGCGGTTGGTGAGCATGTGAGTGGCTTCCCTTCAGGGGTCTGACACCATGAGCTTCCTCTGTGTGTCCCATGTGAACGTACCATGCTTCTCTGCCAGGTCTCACACCTAGAAGCGGAGCAATCAGAGGGGCACAGGATACTCGTGTTCCTGCTTTCATACTAACAGTGTCCTGCAATGGCCATACTCACATATTTCCACCAGCGGTACAAGCGTATAGGACGATTTAAAGTAAATCCTCCGCTTGGTGCGTTTTGGTCCATGAAGTCAGGTGAATGCAGATCCTCCGACTGCACGAGAAACAGGTGGCTACAGACCACAGCGAGGATGTTCCCCGCCTCTCAGCTGAAGGTAAGACAGGTGAATTCCCTTGCTGTCTCCGAGTTTTTTTAATTTTTTAAGAAAAGATTTTATTTATTTATTTATTTATTTATTTATTTATTTATTTATTTAGACAGAGGAAGAGAGAGAGAGAGAGGGTGTGAGCGGGGAGGGGCAGAGGGAGAGAGAATCTCAAGCGGACTCCTCACTGAGCGTGGAGCCCGATGTGGGTCTCGATCTCAACAACCCTGAGATCATGACCTGAGCCGAAATCAAGAGTCAGATGCTTCACCAACTGTGCCACCCAGATGCCCCTCCATCTGAGCTTTTAAAAATCCATCACGTCTCTGGGAATACAGACCATCAGGGGTCCTGTGCTGTAGGTGAGGGTCTCTGGTCTGAGTCCTCATTGCCATCTGGTCCCAGGTTGGCTCACCCTGGCTTGGCAGAGGCTGTAGGGCAGCCCAAGCCCAGTGTTTCCTCCCTGACTTCTCTAGGCTCCTGCTCTGGTTTTGCTCTCAGCACCCGAGGACTTCCCTTAGTGTCTTGCTGGGTCAGTTATATACTTTAATAAACATTCTGAAGGACTTTCTCTGGCATTTTAGAACTATTATGGTGGAAATGTTTTGGACTGTGTCATCTTCCCAGAAGTAGTAGTCTCTGTCTGCTTTCCATATTGCAAAATTTGTTGACATGTCTCATCTGCCCCGATCCCCTCCCATTCTCTGTGTCCATGTGAACACACACACACGTGTGCATTTGTTTCGTTCCTTTACTGTGAAATCGGTGCAGTTTCCGGAGGGAACAGAGAGAAACATGTAGGCATTTAACTGGAAATCCAACTTGAAGCATTTCAAGTAATTTTTTTCTCTCTCTCTCTTTGCTGACAACTTCTCTCCTGGTGCTCGTTTCTCTTCCTTCTCAAATTTGGTCCTCAGACCAGCAGCACTGACATCTCTTGGGCTCCTGTTAGAAATCCAGGCTCCCAGGCCCCACCCCAGACCCTCCAAGCTGTTTCTACAAGAGACCCTGGTGATGCCTACAGGCAGTAGACCTCTAGAGGCACCACTCAGCGCTCAGCACATTGGGCCCCACGTGGGCCCCTTCCTCTGGCCCTGCTCCCTCTTGTATCCTGGCTCCCTTTTCCTTCTCCACTTAGGTCCCCATTCAAGCCAGGACCTCTGCTGCGGTGGTTCTCAACCTGCATGTTAGAAGCAACTTCCAAAACTCGCCCCTCCTGGGCCACGCCATGGCTAGTCAAATCCTTCTTTGGGGCCGGGCCCCAAGCATCGAGCATCCTGTTCTAGAAGCTCCACAGGTGAGCTGGGTGTGTCTAAGAGATGCAAAGTTAGTAAGAAACAGCCCTGGCCTTGGGAAGTTCCCAGCCTAGAGCTGCGAGGACATTCTGGAGAATCAGAAGCAGCCCTGAGGACAAAGAGTAGATTTCTGGGCATTTAATGTAAATTACATGCAGCTAATGAGCAACAGTATTATTTTGGAGTCAGGGGCCCGGATTCGTGGTAAAAGTCCCAGAGCTTTGTTTCCTGGGATCTTGGATTCAGTCGAAGCTCTCAATGTTTTCCTGGCCAAGCTCGGGCCCCGGTAACAATGTGGCCAAACTGAACTCTGTCACTTGGTCCAGGGGCCACGGCGGGACCCAGGACTGATGTTCGAACGGCATCCTCCTGATGTCTCTCCCCGGACACTCCCACCCTACAGTGCGGACATCCTGTTTGAGCCGACGGCTTGAGGGGCCCGTCCATCTCCGCTAGTGAGCACGGTGGCCCCAGCCCCACAGAAGTAAAGCAGGCCTCTGCTACCCGACGTTTCACATCCTTCCCTTTCCATCCTACACTCTGATTTTTCAACAAGCCATGCCCTCACGCAGCCTCGGGTTCGTAAGTGGGGGGCGGGCCCTTGAACTGTTGGGTTCTCTAAGACCCAATGTTTCATCTGCCAGCCGGACGAGGCACCACTGAGTTTCCACCGAGACGCTGGGAGTTTTCATTAATGGTGCTGTGCTGGTGGGTTGAGATTCCTGCATGCCTCCTGCAGCCAGCCGGTGCGTGGGGTTGCTGTCTGAAGTAACAGGTTCTCAGCATACTTACTGACTTCCCTGAGCGGGTTCTGGAATCCGGGTCTGGGCATGCGGCCAGCCAGAGTGGCCTGACGCCGCCAGGTGAGAGGGGGCTGGCTGGGAAGCCACTCCAGGGCTGAAGGCACCTCCTCGGGGGCATTACGGGCTGAGCTGTGCTCCCCCACCAAAGTTCACATGTTGAAATCCTGATCTGCAGGACCTCAGAATGGACTGCGTTTGGAGACAGGGCCTTAAAAGAGGTAGTTAAGGTAAAGTGAGGTCAGTAGGGTGAGCCCTAATCTAGTCTGACCGGTGTCATCCTGAGATGAGGAGATCAGGACACAGACACACCCAGGGGGACGACCGTAGGGGGACACAGGGAGAAGACAGTTGTCTGCACGGCAAGGGGAGAGGACTCACAAGGAACCGACCCTGCTGATACCTTGATCTTGGACTTCCAGCCTCCAGACCTGAGATTAAACTTCTGCCGTCCAGGCCACCTGGTGGTGGTACTGATACAGGGGTCCTGCTCACCTCTGCCACCTCTGATGTGGCTCCTCGCCCCCACATTGGCGAGAGCCCCGGACGGGGAACCAGACGCTCCCCTCTGGGCACTGGAAGCCATGATGTAGCAGTTACTACAGCTGCAGGGCCAGCTCCTAACAGGTATACAGCCCCGGGTCCCCAGAGCAGAGCGGGGGATGGGCTGCGGAAGCAGTTTGGGTTTGTGCCTTCCCGATTACCCAGTGTCCTTCCGCACTACTGTGGAGCACCTTGGTGAACACGGGGCTGAGCTGATTTTTTTTTTTTTTTATTGGCATTCCGGACCCACTGTGGGAGCTTCCGGGAGTTCATTTTAAAGTCAGAGAGAGAGAGAAGAAGCCGGGGCTGGCTAATTCCCTGGTTTGATTGCATGCTAAATCTAGTTTGGTATTTTCCCCCCTTGGCACATCTCCTTTATGATAGTTGGAAGCAGATGAATGACAGCTCTGGCTGCCTCCACAATCCGGGAGTCAGGACAAAAGAATGACCTCATTACAAGGCCCACCGCACTCCGTCCCGTCTTATCTGCCTTTTACTGCAGATTCCCATGATCTGCTTAGAGGCCAAGGGACATGGGTGACAGGGATTGGGTCCCGTGCCAGATCCCAGTCTCCGCTAAAGGGCCCTCAACCCACCCATCAAGTAAACTTCCTACAACCTAATGTGTGTACTCAACCGAGCTAGTTACGCAGACAGCGGCCCGACCTGCCGCCACCTCTGGGGCTCAGCGTGGGCTCCCTCCCTGCGCTGCCTGGCTGTCCCCTCTGCCCGTGCAGACCACCTGTCCTGCAGTCTCACTCGGGCCCTGTGAATCCTCTGCTGGGGGCTCTCCTCCACTCTGCTGCCTCCCGCCTCTGAATTTCCATTGCATTTTGTGACTAAAAACGAAATCCTGGTGGGGATGAAAAATGCAGCTGCTGTGGAAAACACTTTGGCGCTTCCTCAAAAGGTGAAACAGTGAGTTACCGTATGACCCAGCAATTCCACTCCTAGGTGTGCCCCTGAAAGAATTGCAAACAGGTGTTCAAACAAATGCTTGTACGCGGATGTTCACAGGAACGCTAGTCACAAGAGCCAAATGGTGGAAATAACCCAACTATACATTAGCAGAGGGATGGAGAAACAAAATACGGTAAATTCAGACAGTGGACTGTTACTCAGCCATGTAAAGGAATGGCGTCCCAACACCTGCTTTGAGGACAGACTTGAAACCGAGTGAGAGAAGCCAGGCACAGACCACAGCTCCTTGCACTTACACGAAGCATCCAAAATAGGCAATTCCACGGGGACAGAAAGCAAAGTAGCGGTTGCCCAAGGGGGTAGAGGTGCTTGCACAACACGGTGGATATCCAGAACGCCGCTAAACCGTGTGCTTAAAGTAGATGATTTTCTGTCATGTGAATTTCACCCCCATAAAAAGGAAGAAATCGTGGGCTCTTAGAGCCAGAGGGAACTTGAATCCAGTCCACCCTTGTAGGTGAGGCAGGGCTCCTGTGTGGGGATGTGTGAGAGGCCCCACCTGATGAGGAGAAGGGGCACAGGCAGGTGGACAGGTGTTTGGGCTGGGGAGGACGGCCGCCCTCCTTCCTTTCCCCTCTACCCTCCCCCCTCCTTGTCATCTAGTCACGTGGAGCCTTATCTTTTCTCATCTTAGCTTTTCATTTTCCAGCCGTCGAGGTTTAGAGAAACAGCGTAACTCAGTGGTTCTGTTTCTGGGCTTTGGAGCCAGGAGGCGTGGGTTCAAGTCTGGCCTCCGCCGGCAGGAGCTCTCCCAAGCAGCAATTCCTCTTCTGTGAGATGGGGATGGTGTTGGCATCTACCAGATACGTTTGAGGGCGGTGCTGGTGCTGGCTGCGAGGTGCTCAGGGCCACGCCCGGCACGGAGCACGCCGTCAACAAGCTTAGTCGGGTGTGTAGGAACCAGTCCCCTCCACTGTCCTTGTTTGGGTTTTCCTATTGATCAACTCGGTCTGTTCCCTGGATGGTTAGGGTGACCGTATTCCTTCCTGTCAAATCAGGACGCTTTTTGTTTCAATTAACATACAAAACAATCGACTCCCTTTGCTGCATCATTCCTTGATTTTTGGTGCCTATGTGGATTCAGGTGACCACCACCATAATCCAGATTGAGAACAGCTCTGTCACCCCAAAACAACTCCCTCAAATTAGTAACACCCTCCTTTCACCCCAGCCCTGCCAACCACTGATGTGTTCTGACGCTATACTTTTTCTTTTCAAGAATATCATATACATGGAACTTCGGAGACTAGCTTCATCCATCCAGCATAATGCCTTTTTTTTTTTTTTAAGATTTATTTATTTGACGGAGAGAGAGACAGCAAGAGAGGGAACACAAGCAGGGGGAGTGGCAGAGGGAGAAGCAGGCTTGCCACTGAGCAGGAAGCCCGATGCGGGGCTCGATCCCAGGACCCCGGGATCATGACCTGAGCCGAAGGCAGACGCTTAACTGACTGAGCCCCCTAGGCGCCCCATCCAGCATAATGCCTTTGACATTCATCCACGTTATTGTGGGTATCAACAATGAGTTCCTTTCATTGCTGAGTAGTGTATGATGTTCTGGATTCAAGTGCTTTGTGAGACAGGTGGTATTCAGTAGCTTGTCTTTTACCCTTTTAATACTGTCTTTTGCAAAGTTTTTAATTTTCGAAAAGTCCCATTTGTCCATTTCTCCTTTCATGGACTGTGCTTTTGGTGTCTTGTCTAAGAACTCTGTCTAAACCCATGGTCATAAGTATTTTCTATTTTCTCCTAAAGGTTATATAGTTGTAGGTTTTATTCTTAAATATATGATCAATTTTGAATTAATTTTTAGACAAGGTGCAAGGTATATGTGGAAGTTCATGTTTTTGCATAGGGATGTCCAATTATTTCCTCACCGTTTATTGAAGAGACTGTCCTTCTATTGAGTAACTTTGAACCTTTGTCAAAAATCACTTGGCCATATTTCTGCGGGTTTATTTCTGGACTGTCTTCTGTTCCTTTGATCTATGTCTGCCCCTTCACCAATACCATACTCTGTTGACGACTCTAGCTTTATAGTCGTTTTGAAATCAGGTTTTCAAATTGTTTTGATTATTCTAGTTTCTTTGCCTTTCCATATAAATTTTAGAACTAGCTTGTCTGTATCTACAGAAAATCCTGCTGTGATTTTTTACTGGAATCAGATTAAATATATAGATCAATTTGGCAAGAATTCATATTTTTACCACGTTGAATTTTTTCATCCTTGAACACCAGATGTCTCCTCGTTCATCTGGGTCTTCCTTGATTCCTTTCATCAATATTTGTTCAGTATACAGATCCCACACCTGTTTGGGGAGAATTATGCCTGCAGTTTTTATTTTTGTTTTTGAGGGAGCTTCTTTACATGAAACCAGGGAACTCTTGACAGAAAGAAGGGGCACTGTTAATAATTACACTAGGGCGATAGGCATGAACTGGGTTGTACTGGGCAAATGGGGAAGTATCCTATGAATAGGGCACTCTGGTCATGAATGTCTCTCTTCCAGCGTGATGCTCCAGTTGGTCACAGAACCACAGATGTCTGGCCCTCTGTTGCTCCTTTTGGTCTGGAACCCCTACTCTCTCCACGATAAAGTAACCAAAGACTGCATGGTGTTTGGTGTTGTTTTCCTTATTTATTTGCATTTCTAAAAATTCATACATGAAGCCATCCTTTTAAGTTTTTCAAGTAATGTAGACAAAGCTATTCTGTCTCTGTGTACAAGCTTATCATCAGTCCTGGCGTGCCTCCCCGACGAAAGCAGGGCTGGCAGTAATCTAAGCTCTACTTTGTTCTTATCAATGTGAGCAAGGTCTTCCACAGTATGAAAGCCCTGTGTTTCTCGTAATCTGCCCCCTATTGATGGGCATTTAGGATTCTTTCCATTCTTTGCTCTTCCTCCTCTGCCTGTGTCTCCTGTGCAGAGAGGTAAACGTCTCTCTAGGTTAGGTGCCAACAAGGAATTGCTGGGTGTAGGCTACACACACTGTATGTGTTAATGGTTATCACCAAATTGTCCACCGAAATTGGCTGGACCAATTTACATTCTACCAAGACAGTGTGAGGGTATTTTTTTCCCTGCACCCTTACCAAAACTTTATATTAGCAAGATGGAAAATTTTTGCCACTCAGATTGCTAAAACATGCTAAAGACAGTAATAGTAATTATACTTACAGACCGTTGACTATGTTCTAGGCACTGCTCCAAAGCTGTACTTACATATTTATATAAGCCCAGTGAATCCCTCAGCAACCCTGTGAGGTGGGGTCCTTTATTGTTCCTGTTTTACAGCTGAAGGAAATCAGGTTCAGAATGAAATCCCATTGTTTCAACTGTTTTCAGAGCCTAATTATTGCTTCATGTTTATTGATCACAGAAACCTTTGTGACTTGCAGGTTCATTTGCCTTCTACTACGTTCCTCTGTTTCTTATTGATCCTTTGTGCATTAATCTTTATTTCATAGATTACAGATGTTTCCCTAGACCATAGCGTACATTTTTAACTTTGTTGCACTGTTTTCCATCATACAGAAGTTTTAAATTATGATGGACTCAGACACATCAATCTTTTCCCAAATGACATTAGCATATTATGCCTTGTTTAGGGAGGCCTTCCCGATCCCAAGGTCATAAGCATATTTTGTTTCTTCTAATACTTTTAGGATTCATTATTCAATTTTTAAGTCATTAATCTACCTGCAAATTATTTTTGCAACAGGGCAAGGAAGGAATAGAATTTTCTCCAAATTGTTAGCAAATTATCCGAACAGTCATTGAATACTTCCTTTTATTCTCTGCCTGGATTTGGAATGCCACCCTAATCATGCACTAAATTTCTGCACATAGTTGTTCGCGAGATTTTTGTTCATTGATCTAATTATTTGCATCTGTGCTTCTATGGACTATTATTTTATAATATGTTTTAATATCTGGAGAGATACAAGTTGACCTTGTATTTAACCACCTTGTTCAGCTCTCCTATCAGTTCTAGCAACTAGTGTTCTCATTATTGTTCCTTTTTAAATAGCTTTTAATTTATGTTTTAATATTTTTGGGTGTATAGATTGGAAATGGTATTCTTCCGCAATTTTTTTATTTTTATATTTTCATCAGCAAATATGCCATGTGTTATTTTTGCTTTTCGTTTGCTTGAAATTTCCTTTGTGGTAAATACATGGCAAATTTTTGTCAAATTTCTCTGTGTATTTGAAAAGAATTTGTTTTCCGTATTTGTTGGGTACAGGGTTCTGTAGATCCATTAGAGCAAACATGTTAATTATTTTTGATCTTCTGCAACTGTACTTATTGGTCCTTTGTCCAGGGCTTTATGAAGTCTCTTACGGGGGCAGTGTCTTTGCCAGCTTCTACTGTTTCTCCTAGTTTGCTTTATGTGCTTCAAAGCTGTGTTATGAGGTGCATAAATATTCACGGTGGATGATAGTTCCTCTTAATCACCTAAAAATCTTCTTTGTCCCTTTTAATGTTTTTCCCCTTGAATTCGATTTTCTCGTAAATCCTTTCATATTTGCTGTAATTTATGACACATTGGACTTATTCTCAATACCTCATCTCATGGTTCCCATTTCTCATGATTTTTTAACCTCCTGCCTTTTGTAGAGTTGATCAGGTGTTTTTGTTCTATTTTTTTCCTGTAATGGTTTGCTCATCATTGTTTCTTTTCTTTTCTTTTTTTTTTTTGAGAGGTGGTGGAGGGGCAGAGGGAGAGAGAATCTTAACCAGGCTCCACCCCCAGCACAGAGCCAGTGCAGGGCTCAATCTCACAACCCTGAAATCATGACCTTAGCCGAAATCAAGAGTCAGACACTTAAACCGACTGACCTACCCAGGCACCCCTCATCTTGTTTCTCGTTGATCTGTGTGGTTATTCCATTCATTATTGGAAGTGGGTTATTAAAGTCTCCAACTATTATTGTAGAACTATTTTTCCCTCTAATTCCATCAACTTTCGCTTTATGTAATTTGGGGCTCTGTTATTAGGTGCATATATGTGTATAATTATTATATCTAATTGACTGATTAGCCCTTTTACAATATATAATGTCTTTCTTTGTCTCTTGTAACAATTATTATTTAAGTCTATCTTGTCTGATATTGGGAGAGCTGCCCCACCCCCAGCTCTCATTGGTTATTATTTGCATGGAATATCTTTCCCCATTCTTATTAGAATCCTAATGGCTTCATTTTATTTTAATCTCCTCTTTAAAGAGCATATCTTCAAATACACGTGCATTCCAAGGTACAGAAATTGGAGAACGTTAACATATGAATTTTGCAGGGCACCTAGATGACTCAGTTAAGCATCTGACTCTAGATCTTGGTTCAAGTCTTGATTTCAGAGTTGTGGGTTCAAACCACCTTGGGCTCCACACTGGGCATGGAACCTACTCAAAAATATATATATATGAATTTTCTAGACACAATTCAGATCACAGCAGGCAGGTGCCATTTTTTCTTCCCCTTGAAATTCTTTCCTCCTTACTGAGGTCCATTGCTTGGTATTTTTTTTCATTGTAGGCCTGTGGGTGGTAAATGTTTTGAGTCCATGTATGTGTGAAAAAGTGTTTCTTTTCCCCTTTTTACACTTGAGTCATTGTTAACTGAACATAGAATTCCAGTTTTAAGATTACTTTTTCTTGGAACTTTAGAGATATTGTCCCCATTGTCTTCTTGCATCTGGTACCGCAGTTGGTCCCTCTGATTCTATTTCTTTGTAGGCAGTATATCTCTGTCAGCTTTTAAGACTTTTCTTTTTTTTTTTTTTAAAGATTTTATTTATTTATTTGAGAGAGAGGGAGAATGAGAGATAGGAGCATGAGAGGGAAGAGGATCAGAGGGAGAAGCAGACTCCCCGCTGAGCGGGGAGCCCGATGCGGGACTCGATCCCGGGACTCCAGGATCATGACCTGAGCCGAAGGCAGTCGCTTAACCGACTGAGCCACCCAGGCGCCCTTTTAAGACTTTTCTGTGTGAGCCTGGTGTTCTGAACTTCATCACAAGGTAAATAGATGTGGTCTTTTTCCCTTCATCTTCCTGACGATTTGTGTGTCCTGTTAGCTGAGGCCTCCCGTCTCTTCAATTCTGGAGGGTTTTTTTCCCTAGGATGTCTTAGAGTGTGTCTTCCTTTCTATTCTTTTCATTTGCTCCTTCTGGTTCACCTGTAGAGAAATGTTGGACCACTTGGCTCTAGCTTCCATTTCTCTTGACTTTTCTTTCATTCTATCCAGCCTTTTTTTTTTTTTTTTCCTGGATCCTGGAAGAATTCCTCAGTTCAGTCTTCTAGCTCACTAATTCAGTCATGAGCTGTGCCCATTCTGCAACTGCAGTCCACCTGCTGATTTTTGGCTCAGTGATGTTTCAAGTCTCTACTGGTTGAGCCAATATTCTCCTGCATCTTTCTGAGGACATTAAATATGCATGTTCTCATTTGTGACTTGTTCTGCTGGCTCTGTGAAGAGTTTCCTGGTGGAGGTTACACTCGGTTTTCTTTTGTGGTGTTGGTGTTCTGAAAATGTCCAGGGTTTCTAGTGAAGGGACTATATGTACACTGAATATTCTCTGTCACCTGTTATGGCTGCATCTGTTCACATCAGCCTTTCTCTGGGAGAGATGATTGCAGGTGTGTTATGGGGAAAGATGCTTCAGGAATTCCTTTTCTTGGCTTTGAATCCTCCGGGGCTCCTGGATCTTGCCTGCATACCCCATCCCTCATCCCTCACCCCAGGTGCTGCCCTGCCTCTCTGGCCACCAGGCTCCCACCTGCAGGTAGACAACTCCATGATTTGCTGCCTGGTCATGGCTGAGGAGATAGGAGTCTGTGGAAGTGCTCGTGTCCCTGCAGAGCTCTAACCTGTCACCCTAGGGCCACTCCTGTGTCGGGCACTTCCTAGCTTGGAATTGGCCCTTCCTGCAGCCATCTGGACTTGGGTTTTCTCTTTCAGTCTTCTACTTATCAAAAGAGTCCTGGCCATTTTCCATGCACTGGCTGGGGATGGGAGGGAAGGGAGAAATTACATGGTATACAGCATTTCCCTTCTTCATACACTCCTACATATATTTTAAGTACTTGTGTTACATTATCGGGTCGTTTTCAACATTTAGTTAAGCGAAAGCATACGCACATGGTGCATTTTTGTTTCTGTGTTTTGCTCAGGCCTCTGCCATGCCGAGTTTCCCCTGTCCTGTCCTTCTACACTTTTTAAAGACAGAATTCAGCATTTTACATTTATTTCTATTGAATTCCATCTTGTGGTTTGGGCCCTATATTCTTGCCTGTCAAATCTGTCTGAATATTGATGAGTGCATTTATCATATTAACTATCTCTCCCAACTTTGTGTGACCTGCAGATCTGATAAGATTCTCCTTTACGTCTTCCTTCACTATCATTGCCCAAGAAATGTTGAACACAACGGGGCCCAGAAACCAGCTCTTTGGTTTTACCACTTGAGACCCTGCCCAAGGTTTATGTACTTGTTATTCAGCAAACATTTATAAAGATAGAGCTGTTGTCAGTGCTCTTTAGGTGATGCTGTTCAGCAACTCATGAGTTCACCTGTCGGGAAAAATAGTCAATCCAAATTCTATTATCTGAGCCTCAAGGTTATCATAGAAAATTAGTCAGAAGCTAAAATCAGGATGTACCGTTTGTTAATCCTAACAGATCAGCGTGTAATTGTCTCATTATTTCCTGATTGCTCTGATATACTGGTTTGTCTCCCTAGCTGGAGCATGAGCTTCCTGGGGGAGGGTATTGATGTCCTTTCCTGGGGGGGGGCTTTATAGTTATCATACGCTTATTCTGACATGGAAGCTATTGTGTTCAAGACTACAAATACTAATTCACCATACCACGGTTGAAGAGATGCTGTGATTCTGACTTTACAGATGAGGAAAGGCCTTGCATAAGTTACCCAGATGGTTATGGTGGAATTTATTTGACTGTCTGAGTCCAAGCCCAGACCCTCTATGGTGCACGTGATCCCTCCCCAGATGTGACACCACACACTCCACAATTTGGGGATAGGCTCAGAAAAACACTGCCCTCTGAAATTCCACCTGACAGGAATTGAGTTAAAATGAGTGTGATGATCCCTAGCAGGGGGTCACCCCCCCCTAAAAGATGAACTGAAGTGACTGGGTCCTTCCCACACCTCATCAGTAGACACCAAGCCAAATATAACCAAATGCAAGTGATCTCATTCATTGGGCTTGTCCGTCATGAATATTGGTGCCATGACCGAGGAGGAGAGGTCTTGTCTGAGAGCAAGAATTGGCCGTCTGTTTTTTACCTGCACTATCCTGGGGAAGGCATAGCCTGGTGCTGCTGACAAGTCCCTGTTTTCAGAACAGACACCTCCGTGGAGTGAACATGAGCTCATCATGCTTTTCCATGTTGATGAACGTGTAGCTGAGATATGCTTCTCACAGCGTATGACAGAGAACACCAGCCCTGTGAGTTGCTCCATAAAGCAAGGATTCTGTGATCAAACAAGTTGGGAAAGGCTGCCTGCTGCTCTTCCCTTGGGGAGATGTATAAGCAAAGGCTCTGAGAAGTCCTGCCGTATCCCAGGCTTCCAGTCAGTTTGACCATATCACACTCCCCACTACTCACTTTTTTGATGTTGTTGTTGTTAAACATACTTTGAGGGAAATTCTGACCCTAGAGACCTATCATTCTTTGCTCTCATTTTGGACTTGTTCATAGGGGAGATAACTCAGGCCTTTACTCTCTTATAATCTCAGTTCACTGCCTTCAAATCTCATATCACAGTGTCTTAATACAGATTGATTAGTAT
This sequence comes from Callorhinus ursinus, assembly GCF_003265705.2. Lineage (NCBI taxonomy): Eukaryota > Metazoa > Chordata > Mammalia > Carnivora > Otariidae > Callorhinus > Callorhinus ursinus. Next base: position 4,244,599 of record NW_027397132.1, read on the forward strand.
GCTTATTTACTTCATGCTAATGTTACCCACTGGACTGTAAACTCCATGAAGGCAAAGATCACACCTGTTTTATTCACCACTGCAAACTTAGTGCCAAGCGAAGAACAGGCATGTAGTAGCTACTCAGAAGTGCATACCGATAGAGTAAATGAGTGTCCGGTTGTTATTTTGGCCTCCTGGGGCAGAATTCTGTGCAGTCAATAGGATATACTAATTGAGTTTCCATGTGTCAGGCCCTGGGCTAAGCTCTTTCTACACATTACTTCATTTACTCCCTGCAGCAGCCCTGTAAGGTTTCTACAGAGTCAACTTTCCCCTCTTATAGGTAAAGCGTTTGAGGCTTGGAGAGTTCGAATCACTTCCCCAGCTCACTCAACCAATAAGCAGCAGAGCGGGTTCAATCCCAGGCCTGCCTCACGCCAAAGTCTACATTGCTGTGTTCTTCTGGAGGAAGGTGACCATTTATAAAATAACAAAAATGAATTAGCATTCTGCTTTATGAGTCAGCCTCGTAAGAGTCCGTTGATCCAGATAACCTGGAACGAAGGGGAAAATATTCAATTCTTCAGGCTTGCAAAACTGAGTCCCGCATCCCAAGTGGAGGGTGACCCGCATGACCCCAACTACGGTGTAGCCAGGGTCTTGTCTCTTTCTAGAGATTTCACTTACCTCTCTGTGGCCAAACTTTCCTGCCGAAAGAGATCTAGCAATGTGCCAGGCACATTAAAGGTATGCCTTAGCTGCGGAAGTAATTGAGATTCGCTGGCGTGAGTCGTTGCCTGGGGAAGGCATGGCTGCGAGCCTGGGGGGAGCTGCTGACCTCTCTCCCAGCCCGAAATTGTGCTTTAAGTCACAGTCTGCTCTCACTGTAACTCACTGGCGTGTGGCTGTGGGTTACCGCGAAATGCCCCAGGATGCTGCCCTCGGGCATATGCACTCCCAGCAGCTGCCCCAGTTGCTTCTCCTCTTTCGACCACTGTTGCAGCCCGTTTGGAGCCCTGAAATCCCCACTCTGCCTGGTCCTGGGCCTCCTGGCCTCTCAGCCCACGACACTCATTCACCTGGGAGCTCTGTGAATGGCCTGTCCCCATGGGGACCTGACATCCCATCTCCATAGTAACCTGCAGGAGGCTCACAATGCTCTGGCCTGGAGTGCAGTGTGTTGCAGTCCTGGGATGTGGTTGGTCCCAACACTTTCTGGGCCGATCGTTAGTGGAGGCATCCGCTCCTCTGCCCTTCTTGACTCTGAGTTCTTGCCAAAACACGTCACTGAGCCGATGTGACAGTAGGTTAAGGTTATAAGAGGCCCTCCTGGCAAAGATCCATTATTAATAGGGCAGGCTGTGATGAGTGGTTAGGCAGGAGACTAGACCGTACAGGGGAGATTGTGCCATCTGCTGCAGCATGCGTGGCTTCCAAGTGTCTTTGGGGCCCAGGACCAGAGAGGGTTCCGCCAGCGGTGGGACCGTCTGCTGGGCTCCAGGCCCTGCACTGGGCCGGGCCCTAATATCAAGATGCATTTGGGACGTGCACATACCATCTGGTACCTTAAGAAGGGTCTCTTAGTTACTCCAGGAGTTAGGTGGTGAGATGGAACGGTCAGCTCTTCTGTCCACTGTCAACATCTGGTGTCCAAGTTCACCATGACCCCTCCCTCCCCTCTTGTCTCCCCAGGGTCTGTTCTCACAGAGCAGCCTCCTCAATCTGTTTAAGATGCAGACCACGTCACTTCGTGCCTCCTGTCCCCGAGAACCCAACACTCTCGCTCCATTCGCTCTCTGATAGGCCCTCTCTGTGCTGCCCGGGATGGTGGCCGCTCCCCAGCGTGGCCATCGGGCACTTGAACTCTGTGTCTCAGCTGGGATGTGCCGTATGTGTAAATAAATACACTTTGGGTTTCAAGGTCGTAGATGAAAAAAAAATGCAGACTATCTCATCAACAACTTTTATATTAGTCACGTGTCAAAATGTTCATATTTTGGTGAGATGCAATGTATTATTGAAATTACTTTTACCTGTTTTCTTTTGAGTTTCTGTAACATCGCAGCTAGAAAATTTAAGATTATACCCATATTCCTGGCTGGCGTGATCTTCCTCCTGGACAGCATTGTCCTGGATCACTGCAGGCCTTTTTCTTCCCTAGGTTTGTGTTTGCTTTTCCCTCTGCCAGGATCCCTGGCCCCCTGATGCTTCATTTACTTGGTTCCCTCTCATCCTTTGGGCCTCGAATTAAGACTGACACAGGCTTTCCCTGACTGCCTCGTGCAAGTGCCCTCTCTCTGTGAGACCCACCATACCATCAACACCTGCTTGCTTCTTACCTGGCATTCATCACACGGTGTGATTGACATAATTTATTGACTCTGTTCTCCAATACTCACCATGTGCCAAGCATATTCTAAGTCTTTCCTGTGTGTTCACTTTCTAAAGCCTCCCTGCGACCCTCCGAGGTAGACTTCTCCCCATTTTACAGATGGGGAAACTGAGGGGTCCCAACCCCAGGAGCTGGCGTCAGGGCCTACTGTTCTGGCCCCAGGAGGGCAGAGTCCCTGCTCACCTTGAGTCCCCATCTGGCACGTGTTGGTGTTAACAACCCAAATGTCTACCAACAAATGAATATGGATGAACAAAATGTGGTCTCTCCATACAGTGGAATAGTATTCAGCCGTAAAAGAAATGAGGTGCAGGTACATGCCACCACGTGGATGGAAACACTATGCTAAATGAAAGAAGCCAGGCACAAAAGGCCACAGACTGTAGGAGTCCATTGATGTGAAAGGTCCCAAGAGGGACTCCATAGAGACAAAGCAGATTGGTGGTTGCCAGGGACTGCAGGAAGGGGAATATGGGGAGTGACGGCTAACGAGTATGGTCTCTCTTAGGGGTGATGGCAGCGTTCTGGGATTAGATGAGAGGGTTGTACAACCTTGGCAATATATGAAATGCACTGAATCATATGCTTGAAATGCTAGATTGCATGATATGTAAATTAGAGCTCAGTTAACGTAAATAACGATGCATGCTGCTGATTGAACGAGTCCACGCAAAGGCAAACGTGAAAAGACCAGGGCTCCCCACTTCTCAAGGAGCCATCCAGAAATGCCATGCACAGATGCAAACTGAGGTTGTACCCATGCCATTCACTCCTCAGGTACTTCTCTGCATCTGCAGATACGCCAGGGCCTTTGCCAGGCATTGTGTTCCCACCACAAACAAGACAGATGGGTTCCCTTACCTGGGGGGGGGGCCCTGCACCTGCTCACAGGTTGCTTAGCCTGGAGCCTGGGCGCCCCCCACCCTGGGATCCATGGAGAGAATTCAGGAGCCCGTGAACTTGGCTGTAAGGAATTGCGTCTCTTTTCCATCAGTTCTAATGAAAGTTCAGCATTTCCTTCAACGATGAATTCAGGTGACAAACCACAACAGCATCAGTGGTATTCTCAACTTTGTCACCAACAGAAATCACAAATATTCTCATATCCCATTATGGTTATTGCGGATACCTCAAAACATTATTTGCATGTCCCCCAAATCAGGGGAGTCGTTGGACTCCAGTGCTAGATATTATTGGATGCGTTAATAAGGAAGCACACATATTAGACGATCATAATTTTTAAAATATTCGGTATTTCGGCATCGTGGTTTCCCCATGTGCTCCTTTGTATGGTACGTCATGTATTTAAAAACTTCATTCTGGAAGTGGTCCCAGATACCAGATGGATTTGAGAAAGTTAAGAAGCACCGTCCCCTAAGGAAGAGTTGTTTGTGCTGGACGCATCCCAGGCATCCCTGCACTGGAGGGAGTGAGCAGGCCTGAGAATGCAGAGTTGACGGCCCAGGTGACCATGAAGGAAGGTGGCCCACCAGAGACGGCGGGACTGATGCTCGTGCCCTGGGAGCGACCGCAGGGCAGAATGGAGCTCGTGGTGTCCAGTTCTCAACCGGCCTGAGAGAACGCGAGGTGCCATGTGTTGAGTGCAGGGCAAGACGGAGAGCTCTGGGTTCCCAGGAGAAAGGACAACTTCTTCGGGAGGAAATGACCCTCCCAACCAGCTTTGGCTTGTTGGCTTGGCCTTTGTTTCTGGAAAAACCCTTTGAGGAAGTTAAGATGGAGAACGCTCCAAGTAGCTTTCTGAAATACACAGCTAGGGTTGGCGAGCCATCTCAACTCAAGGCGGAGCCGGAGGGGAGCCCTCCATGTCAGGAAGGTGATGACGTGGACCCACATCTCTACTCAGAAACAGGTAGAGGAAGGCATGTTACCAATGGCATGTCGGCCGTGACTCTAAGTTTCCTGGTTTTACTGGCGTGTGTCATAACCTTAACGTGACTTAACTGTGCTTTGGTGGTGTTTTTTATTACAGTTTCCCCCTCTTTCCCCGTGGCTGCCAATATTTTGTGTCGCAGCTCCCCACTCTCTCTTGTCACCCATTATCCATTACTGTCACTGCCCCGCCAGAATGTCCTTGGAGGGGACTCTTAATGGAGCTGTCCTGGTTGAAGAAATTCAATGTGATTGAACTGCAGTGAAGAATCAAAATCCAAATTTCTGAAAGGGATGAGTAATAACTGGTATTAAAGCATATTGGTTATTTATTACTGGCAGAAGGCAGGAAAACATTAGCATGTAAAAAGCTGTGAATTAATCACGGCCGGTGATAGGAGACCTGAAAAAGTCACCTCTGTCTTTGTTAACTCTGTTTTGTTATTCTTGATGTGTTCCTGAGTCCCCATTTCTGTCCTTCCATGATAGCTATTCATCCCAGCTGGCTACCTGAAGGCAGAGAGGGGAGAGGTTAAACCAAAAACATGGTTAACCTCATGTCACCTGGCATTTAAAAGAAGGTGCCAGGGGGATGAGCATCCGTTACCTGACCTGGATTCAAATCCTGACTGTACCACCCACTGCCCAGTGACCTTGGACCAGTCACCTGCTGTCTCCAGATGCTGGGTCTCAGTCAAGGGCACGTGATCCCGAAACCACCCTCATGCGGCTGTCATAAGGATCACCGGAGAGACTGCCTTTACGGGTTTAGTCCCATGGCTGCTGGTAGCTGTTGGTGACGACAAAGGGGCAAGAGGCCTAGCCGCTCAAAATGCTACCTGGCGGCCAGCATCACGTTACACATGCAAATTCACGGGCTTCGCCTCCGAACCTCCTGCATCAGGAATCTGCGTCCCAGGTGCAGGGAACAGCATGCGCAGGTGCAGGGACATGAGGAACCGAAGCTCTTGGGCGGGGCTGCTGTGTGGGTCCCAACTTTCCCAGGGTCAGTGTCACCACACACAAAAGGACTGCAGTCCTTCCCCCCTTGGGACTGTTTTTCAAGCTTCCAGACCATCGCTTATAAAGTGTCACCAGGAGCAATTCAGAGGGAGTTCTGTATGTCGAGCAATTGCAGTGTTGCGGGAAAGAGTCTTAAATAACTGTGTTCATCTGGCTGGTATCTGCCAAGTCCCCTTTGTTTAAAGAAGTTCGTGCGGTTCCCACGTCCTGTCAGGAGGATGGAGAGGAAGTGACCAGTTTAATCACTCTCACTGACTTGCGTCCCCTCGGAATGCATATGTTGACGGCCCGAGCTCCCATGTGACTGTACTGGGAGATGGTCCTCTAAGGAGCTAATGAAGGCTAAGATGAGGTCCTAAAAGGGGGCCCCTGACCCAATGCGATGAGTCTCCTTATAAGAGGAGAAAGAGATACCAGAGATGTGGGCACACACGGGAGGCCACCGTCTGCAAGTGAGGAAGAGGCTCTCGCCGGAAACCAGCCCTGCCTGCGCCTAGATCTTGGCCTTGGAGCCTCCAGAACTTCGAGAAATCAATAGCCGTTGGTTAAGCCCCCCGGTCTGTGGGTCTGTTACGGCTGCCAGAACCAGTACGGTCACCAGCAGAGACCTGAGCATTTTTTGGCTGGGCTTCTTCAGATGTTCTCGCAGACTTCCGAGCTCCTGTCCAGCAAAGGCATTCACGTGCAGAACCCACAGCCCTTCAACCCTCCACACGTGTTTTCTTCCCGTGTATAAAAAGTGCTGTGTTTTTGAGGCCCCTTTTCCAGAACAGCTCTGCCCCCACCCCACCCCCCACACACGCAGTCAGATCCCTGATGTTTGAAATTGCTCAGTCAGGAATCATTGTTTCCACTGTTACCGAACAGGTGTGCATGGAGGAGCCGGCTGCCGGAACCCTGGCGTGCAGGGTCTGGAGGTCAACGGAGCCCTGCGCCTGTGTGTGAATGGGGCTCAGCCGCCCCCAGTGTCACCCTGGGCAGGGGATTCGTGCCTCTGAGCCAAACGTGACCAGGAACATCTGCCTCCCAGGGGAGATGTGAGAAGGCAGCTGGTCTCTCTGTTTCTGCTCTACACGTCTTTCCTGGGAGCAGAATGTGACGGGGCAAGACATAAGGAACCAGGTCCTAAACCCACAGGAGGTTACGCCCACCGAGGCTCAATTATCCATCCTGCCAGTGGTTCCTTCCTCCGTGGAGAACTCCTTTATGGAAAAAGGCGAGGGCCACTCTGAGCCTGAGTACAAGGCCTGACCTTTGGCTCTCTCTGTGGATGTGACCTTCTCCCTGATACCCCCTTTCCTGCACAGTTAACAAGTTCGGGGGCATATTCCCAGTTTCTTGGGGCCCTTCAGATTTGAGTCATGCTTCCAGATGGATGAGGTACCCATCCAGGATGGCGCACCGGAAACTTTCTCCTATCAACCCCGAGAGGTACCTTCTGCAACCCTGCATCCCACGGGAGAGTGGCCCGACTGAGTGCCCGTATTGCTCTTTCGAATTTTAATGCAGAAAAATAGGGCTTTGCTGTACCTCTGTTGCCCGGATGTGCAGATCCCAAACCCAGATGTGGGCTGTTCAAAGCCCCCTTGGAGACCCAGGTCCCGTGCTCTGACTTGTGTCCTCTGCCGGGGACCAGGATCCCCGAGCCTTTCAAGGTAAATTATAGCTTTCTAACGGGACAGAGGAGTTGCCAGGAGCAGCCTCTCCTCCCAGGAGACATGTACACGTTAACTGGGGCCTTCGGGAGACAGACCCACTGGATGTTAGGAGCAGGGTGAATACATGGTGCAGTTGGGATGGATGTGAATTTGGGGGACCAGAGGGCACACCGTAGTGGGTTCAATACTGTCCTGCAGAATCCGTGTCCACCTGGAGCCTCAGAATGAAACCTTCTTTAGACACAGGGTCTTTGTAGATGTAATTAGTTCAGATGAGTTCGTACTGGTTAAGGGTAGCGCCGAAATCCCATGGCCGGTGCCCCTGTGAAAAGAAGAGGGTGTAGAGACGCACAGAGAAGAACACTGTGGCCCAGGAAGGCAAAGATTGGAGTGATGTGTCTCCAAGTCCAGGAATGCCAGGGATTGCCAGAAACCACCAGAAGCGGAAAGAGAGAGGCCTCGAATAACAGATTCTCTCTCCGAGCCTCCAGAAGGAACCGATCTGGCCCACACCTTGATTTCAGGCTCCCCACCTCCCAAACCAAGGCCCCAGTAAATTTCTGTTGTTTTAAGCCACCCCATCTTACTGCCACAGCCCCAGGGAACCGACACAGACTAAACTTGGGGGCGCTCAACCTTTGCACACTTCCACACACATGGTGGTTGGGGCTCACACAATGCCAAGGGCTCCGGTGGGACCCTGGGTCTTTGCTGGGTCACGGGACAAGTGCCTGTTTAATTTTGCAAGAGCCGCCAGGCCATTTTCCAATGGTGGCCCTACTATTCGACAACCCCACCAGCTGGGCATAGGGGGTTCCCGCTTCCCGTCTCCTCCACACATTTGGTGTTCTCAGTTCTACTGGATGTATGATGCTATTCTTTCTTTTGTTTTTTTGTTTTTTTTTTAAGATTTTATTTGTTTATTTGACACAGAGACACAGCGAGAGAGGGAACACAAGCAGGGGGAGTGGCAGAGGGAGAAGCAGGCTTCCCCGGAGCAGGGAGCCCGATGCGGGGCTCGATCCCAGGACCCTGGGACCATGCCCTGAGCCGAAGGCAGACGCTTAACGACGGAGCCACCCCGCCGCCCCCTGTGTGATGCTATTCTTGTCCTTTAATTTGCCGTCCCCTGGTGACTCGTGACCTTGAGCTCTTTTTCATGTGCGTATTGGCCATTTGTATTTCCTCCTTTCTGAAAGGCTTCTTCGAGACTTCCATCTACTCTTTGACTTATTACTGTTTGGTTTTTATTTGAAGGGGGTTCTTTATATGTTCTGCGTACCATTCCTTTCTCAGGGGCGTATATACTGCAACAATTTCCGCCGCGTCTGGAGCGTCCCTATTCATTTTCCTACTAGTGTTCTTAATGGGTGGTTTTTCCCGTTTTTTCTTTTGATGACGTTTATTGATTTTCTTTCCCTTTCTTCAGTTTTGTGGTGAGTGCTTTCTGCATCTTGTCTAGGAAATCTTTGCCCACCTTAGGGTTGTAAAGATATTCTTATGTTTTCTTCTCCAAACATTATAATTTTGGATTTTAGGTGTTTGTTTTTTTTTTTTAATTTTAGGTTTAAATCAGTATTCTATCTTGAGTTAATTTTAATGTCCAGCGTGAGGTAGGAGTTGAGGATTATATTTTTCCATATGGATGTCCATTTGTTCCAGCACCAATCACTGAAAAGACTCTCCCGCCACCTTTGAATTGCTTTGGTGTCTTTGGCAAAAAAAATAACTGACTACGTAAGCCATAGATCTATTTTTGGACTCACTCCTCTGTTTCATTGACATGTTGCCTATCTTTACGCGACAAAACACACTGTCTTGTTGATTGTAGTTTCACAGTAAGCCTTGAAATCGTATCTATATATAAATATATAACATCATAATTACATGTTATATGAGAATGCAATATATAACATATACATGAATATGAAATACATAAATATATAATTAATATATATTGATTTATATTGTATTCCTCCAATTCTGTCCTTTTTTTTCCCAGAAATTTTCCTTTCCTTCCTATATAAATATTAGAATTAGTTTGTTCAGGCTATACCAAAAAAAGCTTTTTGGTATTTGACTGAAATGTATTGCAGTTGTAGGTAAATTTGGACCCAAAGGACACCTTAACATCTGAATGACATTGAACTGTCTTCCAGTCCATGAACATGATATACCTCTCCATTTGGTTTAGGGCTTCTTTCTTTTTTTTTTTTTTAGCAATGCTTTGTAGTTTTCCATGTGGACATTTCATACATCTTCCATTGTACTTAAATCTGAAGTTTTTTATGTTCTTTGATATTCGTTTTTTTTTTCATTTTTGTATCTTGAACTTGCATCCTGTGTCCTTGCTAAATTTGTGGTTAGTTACAAGTAGTTATTATTGGTATTCTGATAGATTTTCTATAGATCCCGTTGTGTTTTTTCTGTACACAACCATGATGTCTATAAATAATGACAGTTTTACCTCTTCCTTTCTTTTTTTTTTTTTAAAGATTTTATTTATTTATTCATGAGAGACAGAGAGAGAGAGAGACAGAGAGAGAGGCAGAGGGAGAAGCAGGCTCCCAAGGAGCAGGGAGCCCGATGCGGGACCCGATCCCAGGACTCCAGGATCACGACCTGAGCTGAAGGCAGACGCTTAACCATCTGAGCCACCCAGGCGCCCTACCTCTTCCTTTCTAATCTTCATTCCCTTTCTTTCTTTTTCTGGCCTTATTGCACATCTAGAAACGCCACTACAATGTTGAATAGAAGTGGTTAGTGTGAATATCCTTGCTTTGTTCCCAGTGTTAGTGGGAAAACATTTAGCCTTTTATCATGAAGTATGGTGACAGCTGTTGTCAGCTTGAGGGCAATTCCTTCTTTTCTAGTTTGCTGAGGGGTATTAATGTGAACGAGTGTTGGATTTTGCCAAATGATTTCTTCATCTATTGAGATAATCATATGGTTTTTTTCCTCTAGTCTCTTAATATGATGAATTAGTGGTTGATTTTGAAATGTTGAACTAACCTTGCATTCCTGGAATCAACCCCACTTGGCCATGATGTATTATCCTTTCTATATATTTCTGAAATTTTGTGCTAAATTTACATTAAGGATTTTTGCATCTATATTCATGAAGGGTACTGGTTTTATAAATTTTCTTTTCCAGTACTGTCTTTTTTTGGTTTTAGAATCAGCATAATGTTGGGCACATAAAATGAGATGGGGAGTATTACTTCTCTATTTTATGAAAGAGTTTATGTAAAATTGGTGTTATTTCTATGTGAAGAGTTTGATAGAATTCACCAGTGAAGCCAAATGAGTCCAGAGCTTTCTTTGTGAAAGGGTTGCTGATAATGACTTCAGATTCTTTAATAGATAGGCTAACTCAAATTGTCTATTTCTTCTTAGGCCAATTAGGAATTTGTGTCTTTTGAATAATTTTTGTCCTTGTCATCTATGCATAGAATTTGTGGGCATAGTTTTTCATAATACTCCCATAATATCGTCCCAGTGCCTGGTAGATCTATAGTTACATCTCATCTCCGTTACTTATACTGATTGTTTTGTTTTCTCTTTTTTTTTCCTGGATCAGTCCAGCTAGACGTTTATCAATTTTGTTAATCTTTTCAAAGAAATTATTTTGTTTATTTTTCCATATTGCTATTATATTTTCTATCTTTTTGTTTCCCACTCCTACCTTTATTGTCTCCTTTCCTCTACTTACTTTGACTTTTCTGGCTGCTTAATGTAGAAATTTAGATCATTAATTTTAAATCATTTTTCTTTTCTAATATAAGCCTTTAAAATTATAAATTTCCCTCTAAGCATTGATTTAGCTATATGCCACAAATTTTTGACATTGTGTTTTTATTTCTATTCAGTTCAAATATTTTCAGAATTTCCCTTTTGCTTCTTCTTCAAGCAAGGGGTTGTTTAGGACTGTGTCATTTAATTTCCAAATATCTAGGGATTTTTAATTTTCAATTTCCTATTTAATTCCCCTTTGCCAGAAAACATATTTTATATCATTTTAATTCTTTTAAAGTTATTGAGACTTGTCTTATGGACCAACACAAGGTCTTGGAGAGTGTTTCGTGCAAGCCTAAAAAGCACATGTATTCTGCAGGTATCCCTCAGCTGTTAGCTGTTCTGTTTTATAAATGTCAATTAGGTCAGGTTGGTTGATAATGTTGTTCAAATCTTCTGTGTCCTCGATTTTTATCTACTTGTCCTGACAATAACAGAGGAATGTTGAAATCTATGACTGTAATTGTCAGTCTGTCCAATCTTCCTTTCAGTTTTGTCCATTTTTTGCTTCACGTGTTTTGAAGCTCTACAATTAGATGCATACACATTGAGGACTGTTATAGCTTCTGGATGAATGGACTCCATCATTTTTACTCCCTCTTTATCTCTGGTAATACTCCTTTTCTGAAGCCTGTTTTTGGGATACTAGTATAGCCATTCTAGGTTTTATGAATAATGTTTCTATGTTTTTACTTTTATCTTACTTGTGTCTTTATATTTAATGTGTGTCTCTTACACACGGCATATAGCTGAGTATTTTTTTTTAGTTCACCCTGACAATCTCTGCCTTTTAAGTGAAGTGTTTAGTCCATTTACATTTACCATCTGAGTCTTTTCTTTATGATGCATCCATTCTTTTTTTCATTTTTCCTCCTTTCCTGCCTTTCTTTGGATTAATCAAGGTCTTTTTTGGTGTTCCATTTTGTCTCCTCTGTTGACTTGTTAGCCTACCTGTTTGTTTTATTTGTGGATATGCACAGTTGCTCTATGGTTTATAAAATGCATCTTTAACTTACCACACCCTACCTTGTACTTATGTCACTTTACATCTAGTGTAAAGATTTACAACAGTATACTTTCATTTAACCCCCTCTCATCCTTTTGTTATTAGCGACATGTATTTTCTCCATATGTTATAAAGTACACAATAAATTGTTGTTATTTTTGCTTTAAGTCATCAGTTATCTTTTAAAGAAATTAAAAATAAAAAATATATATTTGCTTACATATTTACCATTTTTGACACTCTTCAATTCTTCATGCAGATTCAAGTTTCCATCTGGTATCATTTGTTTTCATTCTGAAGACTATTCTTTGATTTCCCCACACCACAGTTCTGCTGTGATGAATCTTTTCAGCTTTTCAATCAAAAAAAGAGCTTTTATTTCATCCTACTTTTGAAAGATATCTCATCAGATGAAGAATTCAAAGTTGACTTTTTGTTTCAGCACTTTAAAGATGTAGTTCTATTTTCTTCCCCCTCACATTGTTTCCCTTGAGGAATGAACAATAATTCTTATCACTATTCCATTGTATAGAATTTGTCTTTTTTCTGTTGGCTTTAAATTTTTTCTCTTTATATTCAGCTTTCAGCAATTTGAGATATACCTATGTACAATTTTGTGTTTATTTTGCTTTGAGTTCACTGAGTTTCTTGAATCTGTGGGTTGATATTTTTCATCAAATATGGAAACATTTTAAAAATAACTTCTCTCCCACAATTTCTCTTTCTCTTCTCCTTCTGGGACTCATTACATGAATGTTAGACCATGTGATATTATCCCACAATTCACTAGTTCTCTGTTCAGCCTTTTCAGCCTTTTCTTTTCCTCTTTGCCTCAGGTGTATGGTTTCTGTTGCTCTGTTTTCAAGTTCACTGAATTTTCTGCATTGTCCAAGTGGTTGTTAAACCCATCTATTTGAATTTGTAACTTATATATTCTCATTTTTACATCTAGAATTTCCATTTAGCTATTTCTTGTTTCATACTTGTTTTATTATGTCCACGTTTTTTTTAAATCTTTGACATATTTACAATAGTTGTTTTAAAGTCTTGGTGTGCACATTCCCACACTTCTGTAATTTCTGGATCTGCTTCTGTTGACTGTTTTCCCCCCCTCTGTTTGAGTCACATTTGTCAGCTTACACATGTCTAATAAATTTTTTTTCTTGAATTCTGGTCATTGTGGATATCAAGTTTCTGGATTTGATTGTAATTCATGATAAGTTTGGATCTGGCAAATAGTTACTTTATGTATGAATAGGCCTGGTCCTTTTTGAAACTTACTGTTAAGCTCTGTTAGGTATAACTAGAGCAGTCTTTATTCTGGAGTTAGTGTAGTCCTTTTCCTAAGGCATAGACTTTCTGGGTCTCTGAACTCAGTGAAGTCTCTCCAGTCTGGCTAGTTGGAACTCCAGCATCTCTCAGTCCTGTGTGTCATCTGAAATTCCTCAGTTCACAGCCATGTGGTAGTTGTTCTCTGCCAAGTTCATGGAGTCTTGCTTGTGTAAGTGTAGTTTAGTATTTAGCCACTCATGGTCTGTGCAGTTCCTCTTGGTGTCCCTCCTCCCAAATTGCAGACCTCAAAGGCCCTGAACTCTGATCTCTGTCTCCACAGTTTGGTGAAGCTGCCATCCTCTGGGCTCCACCTTTTTGCCCATACTATGTAAAGTGCATCCAGACAAAAAGCCAAGGCAGTCATGAGGTTTACCTCCTGAATTTCTTCTGTTATGGTCATCCTAACCCTATTCCAGTGTCTACAAACAGTTGTTCCAAATATCTTGTCACACTTTACAATTGTTTAATATTCTTGCTGTTATTCATAATGTGTTACTTTCTGCATACCTCATGACTGATCTGAATTCACCAAGCCAGATAAGAAGGTATTATAAAAGATGCACAGTGATTTAGGATTTACTGTAAGTAGAAATCATGGGGCACCCTGTCCACAAGTAAGACTTAAAGTACCTCCAAAAATCGTGTTGTATAAAATATTGGAATTTTATAAGAAATAACTGTGGGGCTTAATCCTACTTTGCCAAAGAATCCTTACTTCACTTTAAAGAAGGACTAGCTACAAGTAAACAGTGTTCTCCCATGACCCATTGGAAGATGATTGCTAGAAGAAGCAGAGGTAGGTAACGGGCAGCAGAACCCAGGTCCCCAAGTTTTTCGAAGTTGTTTCCAGGCGATGTTGTTGATCAGGAATGAAGTCAGTGAACCACTGAGCTGTTGCATTGCATACACAAGCATCTAGGGCCCACGGCAAGGCCGTGGCAAAGTGAGGGCCACTGAGGGATGAAGTGTGAAGACCTGGTCCCACATGGGGCTCAGTCACCCCAAAGATCTTTAATGTGTTGAGCCAAAACAGGAAGCCAGAAGCTCCATCAAAGGCCAGGCAAGGTGTGAGCCAGGAGAGACCAGCACAGGTGTCAAACAAACGTTCTAGAAGACTTGGAAGGGGAGTGAACCGGCAAGTCAGCAACCTGCGTCTCTGCAAACAGTGAGGCCTGAGCTAGAACAGCACTTACAGTGTCTGTGTGAGTCACCCAGAGAGCTTGTTATATGCAAGCTCTGACTCAGAGGGTCTGAGATGAGGCCTAAAGAGCTGCAGGTCCAACAAGCTCCAGATGGTGCCGATGCCCTGGGCCCACAGACAGCACTAATCGGGGAGGGATTTCAACCTATGAGCCAAGGCAGTTCCCCACGTGGGGAATCAACTGAGGCTTGTGGCGTAGAGGAGACCATGGTGCTAAAGCCAGTAAATGGAGACAACAGGGTTGGATTTACACAGCATAGTTTACCCGTGACATTTAATCCTTCAAGCCAGCTGCACCTGTTGGGGCTGACAGTTATGCCCAAGGGGGTTCAAGCCTCTAGCATCTCAGAAATCTCAGCTGTGACCCTAGGGGCATTCCCTGCAGAGCCACAAGGAGCTGAAACATGTGCTATTCCTACTGGTTCAAGAACTCAGATGCCAGCAGAATGGCAATAAGCTTCAATTAAAAAAAAAGGCAAGAATGAAAACAACCCTCAAAACTCTATTACCTTCTGCCATAAACTTTTATTGTGTGCCTCGACTACAAACTAAGTCTGAAGTTTTGTGCTGTAGATTCCATCAGGAGGGAAGGTGGCTCTATCAGGTATTGGTCTAACAGGTATTGGTATTTTGGGAGTCCGTGCATGTGTGCAGTCATGACTCTGCACGTGTGATGGACACATTCTCACACCATCCACGCACCCCTGGGTCTTAGACACTATGGCGCAGGACATATTTTGGTTGATGTTAGCATTATTTTAGCACCGACTGTATGGGTTGGCTTTTTCATGTTTCACCTTCAGCTTCTCGAATGATGCTTGAAATAGTCCATTTCTTCTCAATAGGACTTCAGATCTTAGTGAGTTCTGGGCTTTGGATTTAATGAATGAACCCATACAAGGATAATAATAATGAAGGCTCCCATTTATCGAGCACCTGCTATATTCCGGGCACGGGCTTTATAAATATGTTCCATCACCACTAAAATTCCACCAGCTGGGGGCATTATGCCTATTTTATAGATAAACTATTTATAGATTATTTATAGATTCCCATTTTATAAAAGATAAACCAAGACCAGGGGTAGTTGGAGGAGCAGGGTGGGCGTTTCGCGTGTTTGGTCAAGTGTGAATACCCCCAAGTTGCTCTCCCACTGATGTCCAGGGAAGCAGAGTAATGGGGCTCTTTCTAAGTGCTGTTTTTTCCTTCAGCCGCTTTCCAGTCCCCCCGCCCTGCTGTGGAGATACAGCCAGGCCACAGAGCGCCCAGAAACTTCCCACCAACCGGAGGGGACATCTGACCTGCGTCCCATTCTCTAAATGAGCGTCCGCCGCCCCTTGTCCTTCCAGTTTGGAGGCTGCTCTCCGCTCTCCAGGCTTCAAGGGTCGTGGTGAAGGGCAGGGAGAGAGGCAAGGGTTAACAGGGCCGCAGGTTCTGTTCAATGTGGGGCGGTATCTTCCTGCTCTGCCTCTCCAGGCTGGCTTCCGTGGCGACTTCATTAGCAGCAAGCTGCTAATTAAATTTCATATTTATGGTCAGAAAATAAAATCATCGGACCTTTTTGAAATAGGATTTTATGAGTTTTGGCTGTGGCAGCTGAGTCAGCAGTCAAGGGCCTACACTGTTTAGAACTATGGTTTCAAGGCGGAGATAAATAAAACAAATAACACAGGGGTAGAGGTTGAATCCTGCATCCTTGGGCGGGCCCGAACGCATTTCGGGGCCTTGGCAAGACGGATCCGGGCCTCTGGGGTGCGGCTGGCACACCAAAGCGCCCGTCCCGTTGGGCGTGTTTTTGTGTCCGGGGTCCCCCAGCCCCCACGAGGCTGTTTTTATTACAGAGCCGGATGTTTTGCTTTTTTTTTTTTCTTTTTCTTCTTGCATACTAGAGAAATCATTCTCCACCTACGGCTCAGACTCGAACCTCCCTGCGTGTGTGTGGAGGAAGCTGTCGGAGGCCACTTCCTCTCACGTGTCACTTAGCTCCTGCCGCCTCCTCTGGAGGGGCTCAGAGCACCTCAACTGACCCCTCTTCTCAGTGACTGCCCATGAGAATTCAGCTCCGCCTGCCCTACCATGCAGGCACCCCTCGTGCTGCGCCCCTGATGAGCCCAGTGGGCATCTCCTCATTGGGTCGAGGAAAGAATTCTACCAGCTACGTTCTGGTCTCTCTGGTGGGGAGTGTCTTAGAATCCCAGGGATGGAAGGACATGAAGGGCATCTGGCCCCACCATGCAACGCGGTGGGACCCCCTTTCCCCTGAAGCCCCTTTGGGACTGGGCGGCTTCATTCATCCTGGTTCTGGTGGGTTTATCTCCACTTAGAAGGATCCACTTTCTCCGTGGAAGAAGAAAAATGTGGAATGATGGAAAGACCAGTGTGCAGAGGTAGAGAAGACCACAATCGGTCCCTGTGCCACCCCCACCGCCCTGTGGGGTCTGGGCCCTTGGGTCCGGACCCTCTTCTGCAAGGTGGAGGGTAAAGCGACCTATCCCACAGGGCGGGCATGGGGAAAGCCACCTGCGGGAATGCCCACGAAGGGCCCAGCTGAGTCTGCACCTGGCAGGCACTGGGCCGCTCGTGGGTAGTGTTCATTCAGCGAGGACTCCATTCCACCTGTCAGCACTCACATTCGCTAACCGGGAATTCACGGTGCGGGTGGCTGACATGGCGCCAAAGACCCCTCCCAGCTCTGAAATCCCCTTACCTTGTGCTCTGACCATCTAGGATGGAGGCTATGCTCCGGTGCTTCCTTCCCATTGATTTGCTGGCTAGTCAGAAAGTCGTCACCCAGGTGACAGTGTCCTGGTGATGCCCGCGGCAGAGCAGGTGGAGGGAGGCCCCGGCCCGGTGGGAGACACCGGAGCACGCCTTCTATCCCATGCAGAGCCAGCCCGTAAACCCTCCCCAGAATTCACGTGTGGAAGCCCTAAGCCCCAGTGGGGTGGTGTTTGGAGGTGGGGCCCTCGTGACGGGACTGGGGACTTACAGGAAGAGGAAGAGATGGTAGAGTGCTCTCTCTATGAGCTCACACCGAGGAAGGGCCAGGTGAGGACAGTGTCGGAGGGCGGCCATCCGTGAACCAGGAAGAGGTCTCTCGCCAGGCACGGAACCTGCCAGCACCTTGACCTTGGCCTTCCCACGCTGCCGAACTGTGAGAAACGGAGTGCCTGTTGTTTAAGCCCCGCGGTCTGAGGGATGTTGCCGCGGCAGCGGGAGGAGTGGACGAAGACGCCGTGTGACATCAGGCAAATCGTACGACTCCTCGGCGCCTCGGCTTCCGGGTAGTAATCGCAGTTGGCACATAGGACCTTGGCCAGTGGGAGGGTATCCAGCTAAGCAGGACTTCCTCCCGTGGTGTTTGGGTAGGGCACAGCTTTCAGAATCGGATGACAAAGAAGGATCTCCTGTCCCTAGGAGGTTCTCCTGAAGGTCCTCCCTGCCCAGAGAGGGGGACGTGCTTACCTCCTTCCTGCTCCTTTCTGCTCACACCAACAGCAATGTCGTCAGCACCTCGAGCAGGGGAGCATGACCCCAGAGAGGTGCTGAAAACCCTCTCTGTCCTCGGGAAGGAGGCTGGCCCTCTGAGCAGAGCACGGCAGCGGGCCCACCCCTGACGGGAGATCATGCAGCGTCCCGGCCCCGAGCACTGACCACACGCCAGCGCTTGGCTCGTGTTTGGCACACTTCACATCTTCATCCTCGCGCCCCCAGTGACGCTGGCATGGTCATTGTCCTCATGTGACAGTGAAGACGCCGAGGGCTCAGAGGATGCCCTGCAGACCCAGCCCACCCGCCGTGCCCAGAGGCTGACCTGAGTAAGCCCCGTGCGTGGGCTCCCTGACCCTTGGCTTCTGCGTGGCCGTGGCGGATGGCAGCGCTAAGGGAGGACAGAGGTCAGGCAGTGAGTTCCGAGGGGCAGCCGTGCCCCTCTCCTGAAGGCTGAGCTCTGCCAGGCAGCCCTCCCTCCCCCTCCCTCCAGCCCTGACAGGCTGCGGGGCTGTTCCCTTCCCGAAGTGGCCACGACAAATCACCGTAAACCGCTCGGCTTAAAACACAACAAGCATGTTGTCACAGTCTAGAGGCCAGAAGTCTGAAATCAAGGTGAGCTCAAGGCAGGGCCACGCTTCCTCCAGAGACTCCAGGGAAGGACCCCTGCCTGCCTCCTGCAGGTTCAGGCGGCTCCCGAGTTCTCGGCCGGTGGCCACACGCCCCACGGCGGCCTCCACAGTCACGTGGCCGTCCCTCGTCTGTGTCTGTGTCACCGGATTCAGAGCCCCTCCCTCATCCAGGGAGGCCTCGACTTACATGCGTCTGCAAAGACCCTCTTTCCAAATGCGGTCACGTTCTGAAGAGGGGGACACTGTCCAACCCAGTATGTGTGGGAGGGCATCAACGGATGAGAGGCCCGGGCAGAGGGAAAGCCTGGTGCCAGAGGGTGGGCCGGGCCGACGACGGGCATAGAAGGCCTGCCGCTCCGAACCCCACTCCCGGAGGCCGACGGCCACGCGGAGCTGCTGGGACTCTCACCCGCTCTGGCCGGAGGGCGGGATGCCATGGCCACCTTGGAAAACAGGGGGGGTGGTTTCTTCCGGAGTTGATTGTACACCGACCACATGACCCGACAGTTCTAATCCTAAGTATTTACTCCAAAGAAATGACAACACATGTCCACGTGAAGATTTGTCCAAGAATGTCCCCGAGAAGTGAAGTTGGGACACCACCCAAATGTCCACCGACAGGCGAAGGATAAACTGTGGGACACATAAGCCGGTGACCCGCGCCGCAAACGCATGCACCTCGAGGTGCTGAGCAAAACAAGCCAGGCCCTCAACAGTACATCGTGCGCTTTTCCGTCTTTCTGTGACAGAAATCCCAGTACTGGTGGCCTCTGGGGGTGGGGACGCAGGATGGAAAGGGCCACGAAGGAATTTTGTAGGGTGTTGGCCATGCTCCACTTCTTAATTGGTCATGAGGGTGTCTTCTTTTGAAAACTCATTGAACTGTGTACTTCGGATACGTGTGCAGCTTACTGACCTTGCTGCAGTGTTTTAGGAAAGGAGAGAGGAACCAGAAAGTTCTCTGGCGATCCACACAGGCTGGGACAGAAGAGAGAGGCTGAAGTGGTGTGGGGCTCCGCCGTGTGGGGCCGGGGTGCCCAGGCGGGGCGCTCGTCCGGCTGTGGAGGGCAGCTCCATGTGAGGCTTGCAGAAGCCTCTTCCCTGGAATGTTCTAGGCCCCACACGTCCCACCAGCCAGGCAGGCTTCCTCCTCGGTGCAGGTCACAGGCAGGAGACCGCGGTGTCCTGGGCGAGGTCTGGGACAGCGACAGGCACCAGCGGGAGGGGAGAATGTGAGTGATGCCAGGCTCCTGCCCGGTCCTCCCTCCACTGCTGCACCCCCAACCTCTCTGCGCCCCAGTGGCAGACATGGCGCCACCTGCCAGAGAGAGCGGCGTCCCCTCCGCGTCTCCCAGCCTCCCCCTCCTCTGTGGAAAGTCACCCACAGACTCTGCTCAGAACAAAAATAAAAAGGGAAGTATGGCAGCCCCCCCCCAGCCCCCACCGCTGTCCCTGCTAAAAATAGAGGCGGCCTCCGAGAGGGGTGTTGTGTGGGCTTCCGGGGGGAGGCCCCTGGCTCCCTGCAGCATCAGCATTTTCTGGGGGCCTGGCAGGCCACACACTGGAGGAGAAGGAGTTTGAGGGGACCACACAGAGACCCCCTAGGCCGACCCAGGACCGAGCTAGTTTGCAAACACGTGAGTATGTTTTCTGACTGGCCGGTCCTTTTGCTCGGAGCCACGTGGGTGTGGAACTCGGGAAGCCATGTCCGTGTCAGGGAGGGCTTCTGCAGCAGGCTGGGGGCTGCTGGGTGACCCCCGCGCCCCCCACCTCATCCCTCTTGCTCTCATCCACACCACCGTGTGTCTCACGGCTTCACGCATGTTCCTTTTCATTTCTTAATTTCTTAAACAACACGGTGAGCTCCCGACACCTGGTGCTGGGGCAGCTATTTTATGCTGTTAACTTTGATTGCACAGAACATGCATGGACTGGAGCCCAGAGAAGGCCCTCGATAAATGCCTGGTCGATTTGGACCAGAACGCTCTCCCTCTCGTTTTTATGTGCTAGGTTTTGTTTTTGTTTTAGTTTTTGTTTTTTAACTTTCTTCCAATGGGGGATGGGCCAAGGGTGGAGAAGTGGGCGTGAGCGCATGGAGAGGTGCCCCAGGCCCCCGCTGGAAGGGTCCGCAGCGTCTGCCCCAAAAGCCCAGCAGCCTTGCCCTCCTGGGATCCCTGCCCTCCCCGGGAGCACCCTACAGCCTCTTCTGAGCTTTAGTAAGATAGCATATGCAAAGAAAGAAGCCTGTTGCTGAGGGTCCATCAGCAAACCCAAGGCCCAGCCCCTGCCCACAGGCAACACACAGAGAGAGAAGTTGGAGCCTGATACAGGCGGGAGACCCTTGATCCAGAAGCCAGGGCGAAAAGGCACAGCTGGGGCGTGAATGACTTTTCTAGGAGGCAGAAGGACCAGGGCCCCAAGGGGAAGTCCCCCCCCCTCCCTGCGGGCATCTGCTGGAGGCCTCAGAGAAGGTTCATCATTTCCTACTGAAACGCTTCAGGAATCCCTTAACGTCTGGCAGGGTTGAGACTTCTGCAGCCCCTGGGGTCGTGTGCTTCGCAGAGACCAACCATCCTGTTCACTGAGGGGGTCAGACTGACGGACGTCATGGGTTTGAAGAAGGCAGCAAGGTCTCAGAGGCATCCTTGAAAACGAGAGATGGTGTAAGTGCAGGGATGTCTCCAAGTGTCGCAGCGGATGGCAGCCCTCGATGGAGAAGTCTCCTGGCCTGCGGACAAAGGCCTCCCAGGCCAGCGACACACCCAGGGAGCGCCAGGCGGCTGGCCTTCAAGCCTGGCTTTGCAGACGGACTCATTCCCGGCTCCCTGGCACAGGCACGGAAAGGGTCACAAAAGCAGCCCGTTCCCCCATCCCCTGCGAACCACACTCACTCCTAGCAGCCCTCAAGTCCGTGCTGATCTACCATGTCTGGGTGCAGTTTTGGTGGGTGCCTTATTTAATTATAGGTGATCGAGTCATTTGACACAAGCCAAAAAGAAAAAAAAAAAAAAAGAGGCTTTCCGGTTTGCATCTGATTTATGAGCTTTCGCTTTCATGGCGAGAAGCTAGAGATGGTCTCTGAGCGTAGAGATCCCCAAATTCCTGCCCCCCCGTTGCTCTCGGAGACCGGGGAAAGCGTTTCCATCCCACCGTGTAGGAAGCGTAGAGAACATCAGAAAAGCATGGGCCGGTGTTTGCCAGCACCCGGGAGGGGAGAAAGTGAAAAGAAACACCCACCAGCCTCCAACCCTGACAGATTCATTTAAAGACAGTCTTACATAATAGATCATTAAAAAGGAGAGATGCACGACAGAACTCTGTCCTTACAAGGAAAAGGGGAGTGTGTTGAGATGCTTTGCGACATACTCATCCCATCTACCCCCTTATCCCGCACAGAGAAGTGGAAAATGTGAGTCTCCCTCCGTGTTTTCTTTACATCTCAAGCTGCCCGGTGGCCTTAACTCAGGTGAGCTGGCCTCCGGGAAATCACTGAAGGTCATGCGCTGGTCACCAGTGGTCTCGGAGCTCCTGGGAGGAGGGACGTGACTGACCCACGGACACTACCGCGGAAGCAGCCCTTCCTGGCCAGACCCTGCTTTCCCTTTCCCGCCGCCTGGCCAGGGCCCACCCCCACCCCTCCCTGGGTCGTGCACCTGTGGGTGCTAAATAAAACCCTGAGTTCCTGTTCCCTTTTCTCTGCCCTTGTCCTCTCTTCAAACCCGCACCCGCCTGCTTTTTTGCCTCTGCCTCCATCAGGCCTTGTCCATTCCTGTGCGCCCGGCCCCTGGCAGATGTTGCTCCTGAGTCCCACGGCTGCCAGGACCCAGGGCTGACCTGCCACTGGGGGCGCTGCCGTGAGGAGGGCGCGTGCTGGCCTGGCAGGGTCCACCCAGCCCCTAGCCTGTCCGCAGGTCGGTCCCCTCCCGGGAACCCCGGGTCTCCTTTCTTCATTGGAGTCGACAGTGCCTTCCCGGCAGGTACCCGGCACCTCGCGTGTGGGCTCAAGAAATTGTAGCTGTTTCTCTTTATTGGATCTGAGTTGATGGATTGAGGTGAAATTCATATAACATCCATCCCCCCTTTTATTTATTTTTTTAAAAGACCTTATTTATTTACTTAGAGAGCACAGAGGGAGAGGGAGAAGCAGTCTCCCCGCTGAGCAGGGAGCCCCACGCGGAACTCGATCCCAGGACCCTGAGATCATGACCTGAACCGAAGGCAGACGCTTAACCAACTGAGCCATGCAGGTGCACCCCCCTGTGAAAGTGAACTATTCAGTGGCATTCCGCACACTCCCCGTGTTGTACAATTACCACCTCTACTGAGCTCCAAAGCATTTCCAACACCCCAAAAATGAAACCCCTCTGTTAGCGTTCGCCCCTCCATCTCTGCCAGCGCTCAGCCCCTAGCCCCTGGCAGCCACCCACCTGCTTTCTGTGTCTGTGGATTTCTGGACATTGCACATAAACGGGATCACACGACACATGGCCCTTTCGAGGGTTTCTTTCGCTCTGTGTAAGGTTTTCAGGGTTTGTCCGTGGTGTAGCGCGGATCAGCACCCCGTTCCGTGGCCAAGTCGTATTCCACTGTACGTACAAATGTCCTCATTTCCAGAGTCATTGGCTTTGAGGGTGCAGGGCTGCCGGGACCGGGAAGGGAAGTGGGGCCCAGGGAGGCAGAAGAAAGAGAATCTTGCTCGATGCCACGATGCCGTAGACACCGGAAGAGGCCTGCCTGCCTGCAAGAGTCTCTGCCCACCGCCCTCGCCAACCCTGTAGTCTGTGCGGACCGACCCCGAACAGCCCCCCGGCGGAGGGCATGTTGGGGAGAGGAGCGTCTCTGGCCCGCCTTCTCGAGCTGCTGTTGGCTCTGCTCCTGAGTACATTATCACAATTAATTATAGCCAGCCCTTGATTATCTGAGCTAATAGGGGACCAGAATAACACAGAGCTAATTGAAATGTGGGTCTGCAGGGGCGGTGGAAAGGAGGGGCCCCGTTCCATGGGGGAACTGTTTATTTTGCAGTTAATTATGAGTAAAGAGACCCTTTTGGGATCCTTTCCTGCTTCTCTCTCTCTCTCTCTCCCCCCCTCCCGGAAGCCTTACGTTTCACTGGATGCACAAACCTATTTTGCGCCCAACATAGTGGATGCTCAGTTAATGCATCGTAGCTGACTTACCCCCCTCGCCATCTCTCGGCAGAACACCCCACCCCAGGACACTAAATCTGACCGGTTTGGATTTCACTTCTGTGCCCGCCCAATCTCGCATGGAAACGCTCGTTGTTATAATTGCGGGGAAGGAACGGGAGGACGTAGGCGCTGTGCTTTATTCTTCCCAAAATGTCTGCAATAAATGGGTGACATTACGAGACACACCGAAGGAGGGGAATGGAGCAAAACAGGCATCTGGAACCCCCACAGACTGGGTCGTTGGTCCCAGAAGGCTCGGGAGGCCGCGGTTTGCCCTAGTCCTTTCCGAGCGAGCCGCTGTGCTGAGCGGTGAGACACGGCTCTCATTCCGCCGCCCAGTTGAAACTAACAACCGCAGACGCGTCCCGCGGTTTCCATCGCCGGAGTCTTGATCATGCCTTTTCTCCTGGGAAGCGCGAGCCCGGTCTAGCGTCATCCTAGATTAGGTGACTGACGCCCTCTGCGTGACACGCTGAATTTGCAGAGGGTGCTTTTTCCAGCCCTTCTGCACTACAGCTATCTTTTCTTACACACTGCCCGCCTCTGCCCCCGCCGTCTGTTGTGGGTTTTGTCACTGCGCCATTCTGTCCCCTCCTCTGATAGTGCATGAGTGCCCACTGCGTGTCAGACACCCACAGCTTTGTCCAGGAACGTGTCCCCCGAAGGTCAGCTGGTGACCTTCCACAATGAGGGAGTGAGGCCCTCGGCATCCTCAGCCAGAAATTGCTGGCTGGTATGGGGTTATCAGGCCTCAAAGAATGAGGATTCCAAACTGAACCAATTTCCCAGCATGCCGGTGGCTGGCACGGGCTGTTTTTTTTGTTTTTTTTTTTTTTAAGATTTTATTTATCTATTTGACAGAGAGACAGCGAGAGAGGGAACACAAGCAGGGGGAGTGGGAGAGGGAGAAGCAGGCTTCCCGTTGAGCAGGGAGCCCGACACAGGGCTCGATCCCAGGAC
Organism: Callorhinus ursinus; assembly: GCF_003265705.2. Lineage (NCBI taxonomy): Eukaryota > Metazoa > Chordata > Mammalia > Carnivora > Otariidae > Callorhinus > Callorhinus ursinus. Next base: position 4,269,151 of record NW_027397132.1, read on the forward strand.
CCTGGGACCATGACCCGAGCCGAAGGCAGACGCCCAACCGGTTGAGCCACCCAGCTGCCCCCTGGCACGGGCTGTTCTTGATGATGCAGAAGAACAAGCCGGTGCAAATGGAGGGCGTGTGATCCCATCAGCAGGCTGTACGGTGAAAACCCTCACCACACCTTCGCACACAAAGGTCTTCCCCGCCCAAGGGAGGAAGCTAAATCGAGGAAAAGAGAGCCCTCGCTTTCGCATTGGAAATCAATCACTTTACAAATTATTAAACGCCCACCTGTGCAAGATACTGTTTGGACCGTAGGGTGTACCAGGGAAATAAGAGAAGGGGTCCCTTTCCGGAGGCTGGAAGCAGCTCGGTGGACATAAAGAGACGCTAACACACCGGGTGTGGGAGATGCAAACCGGAGGCCCACACAGAGCGGTTGGAGACAGATCTCTGATGTTTTTGTCTAAGTTCTGCTTGGCGTGGAGGTGATTACACAGGACATCCGGCAGAGACCTTGTTTCCAGCTGGAGTTTGCCGTTGGCGTCTGAAGGGCTGGATTAAGTGATACTGATTAAGTGTCTACCGTGGGCACAACAGCAACCCTAAGATGTTAGCTCTGCTTGTCCAATTCTACAGACCAAGAAATGGGGGAGGGGGGCTCAGAGAGGTTAAGCAACATGCCTAAAGCCACACAGCAGCAGACAGCAGAGCTGGAGTTCAAACCCAGGATCCTCACTTGAGCACTGGATGCTTTCCGCTAGGACACACAGTGTTCTCTCCTTATGCAAAGACTTTTTTTTTTTTGGCTGGACTTTCTCTTTAATTAGGGTAGAATTCCCGTGATCCTTTGCGCACGACACCCATCTTCTCCAGGGGGGGTGGGGGAGGGGGCAATGCCACTTGACCCCAACAAGCACAGTGTACTTTGACCTCTCAAGGACAGGCCCTACACCCTCCATGCATGTGGGTTCCCCGCAAAGGGACCCCCCCCAGCACCCCAGCTCTGTAGGTCTACCCCGGAGAAGTCTGCAGAGACCGCGCATCTAGCAAGGCGACTCTGACACCTCAAAGCCCCTCTCGTCCTTTCTTCTGCTGCCTGCAGAACTGCCCAGGGGGCTGATGTCGGAGAAAGTACAGCTCTGGCCTCAAACCTCAAATACCTCGGGGTAAAAATAAGAAAGTCTGCACACACCAGGCTGCTTCCTGCCTCAGAGTTTCCACCAGCCCTGGAGGCCTTTCGAGATGAAGTCTCTGGGAGCCCCAGCAGCCCTGGGAAAGCAGGAGCCTCAGGCCTCTGAGGGGCGGTTTCACTCGCTGGTGTCGTGCTCGGCCGTGGCGGAAGCATCAGGCCAAAGCTGGAGGCAAGGACACCCCACCCCCAGCGCCACCTCTCTGTTCCCGCAGGAGGAAACCCGAAATCTGCCTGCTTCTAGATACCGACCTGCTCCCTAATTGAAGTCGTGGGCAGGGTCATTTTCAAATGCGTGGAAACATGCCCAGAAGTGTCACTGATTTACCGGTCCTCATGATATTTCACGGAACACCGAGTCCCACGACTACAAATGCATTTTCGGTTGTTTACTGCATGGCTTTGGAGCATGGGTTCGGTGCGCCTTCGAAACACAGAAGAGAGACCAGGGCACCTTGCTGCTGGGGCCTCAAAGCATGCTCGTGAGGCTGCGGACCAGCCCTGGGCCCTGGAGGGAAGTCTGTCTGAGCAGAGGGCGGTGTGGGCTGAGTGGCCCGCTCCACGTTCCCCTGGCAGATCCCCGCGCCGCGCCTCTGATCTGTGCTCTCGGAGCAGAGGCTCACCTGCCGACACGGGCTTCCTCCTTCTTTTCTCCCAGCCTCGCTCCCTTCCCGTGAACCTGCAGGCTTCCCTACCATCGTTCCCCTCAGGCCCGGCCCACTCTGCCATTCTCCCTTCCAACCCGCCTCCCCATTCCCCAAATCAGAAAGTAACTCATGGTTTCCTTCCACCTCTCCTTTGCTGGGATTACATCTCCCTGTGATTCATGCACCAAGATGCATGCTCCATGTCCCGCTTTTGCATCACAGAAACCCCAAGCAGCGGGGCCAGACTCTGGAAGGAGACCCGTTTGTTCACTCACTGGGCAGATGTGTGGAAAGCTCACCGCATGCGGGTGGCGTGTGCTGGAGACTCACCAATGAGCACAGCACAAGCCCTCTCAAAGAATCACAGCGGGTGTGCAAATGGGCAATGGCGAAACCAAGTGAAAAGCACAGGAACGTGGGTACATTCCACAATAGGGACCTGCGTTCCACTGGGAGAGGTGGGGCAGGGTGGCCACCTGGGCTGACCGTATCGCCTGCCATCACCAAGTGCTTCTTGGCTAACCGGTGACCGAATACAGTTCTGTGACAATGGAATGTTCTTATCGTAACACCTTAGCTCATTAGAGCTTTTGTTTCAGCAAATGCTCATCGAAAGTCGGCCCCACGTTAGCACAGCCACACACCCCAGTCTTGACACGAAGCATTCCAAGAGGGACTGCGGACGCTCCAAGTTTCTCCCAACCCAGATAACAAAACGGTAGCCAAACAGTGAAGACTATACCAATGGAGAAGAATTGTGCACCCGGATGAAGCAAAGGCTCCTTCTTTGAAAGCACAGAGGACTCCGGGACTGGAATCCGCTGGGGGTCGCCGTGACATCACTGTCCCTGTGGCAAAGGCGGTCTGCTGACCAGCCTTCCAAGGCCAGCGCAGGAGAAAACTGCATTTCGTGATCGCCGAGGCTGGGGCTCCCCCCTGGCCAGCCCCGGAGCGAGACCACCCTTCCCAGGTTTGGTCAAGTGGCCCAGCCGCGGCTCCTGGAGACCATCCGTGCCGCCGGTGTGCTGGTGTGTACGGCTCTGGAATCCAGATGCTCCTAAAGAGCCAATGTGATAAATTGATATGCTTTTCAGAACAATTTAAATCTGTCATTCCTAATTGTGCTTTTTTGAAAAGCTGCCCTGCAGAGCTGATAGGAAAACGAGAACTGCAGGGGAGCAGTATCCTTTGCTAGTGCAAGAGGTGTGTGCCCTTTCCAAAGCTCTTTGCCGCAGTGCAAGTCGGAAGCCGCTATGAGTGGTGGGGTGTGTGGTAGGGCTGGGGATGACGTAGGGGTGATGCTTGCCATGCCTTCGGTCTCCGGCTTCAGTCGATGTGCCGTACTCCCCACCGCCCCAGTGCCCCGACGTCTACTGATGCCTCCCCCCTTCCTTCCTAAAAGATACCAGGTCGAGACAGTTTTATCCCACAGAAACCACTGGCCCTTTGCCTGGGTCACCTGAAAGTAGGTGGACGGAGCCCCTTGAGGAGCTCCAGGTATGATTATAGGTGGCCTGGAAATGTCATCTGTTTGTCACATTTCCTGGGCTGTGCCTTATCTCCTCATGGTTGCCGACCCCTCAGAGGGCACTCTATACATGGGCAGTCCTCAGTCCTTGCTGATCTCTTATTTACTGTGGTTTTGGATCTAGAAAAAAAAAAAAAAAGGAACCGGCACAAATAGAAGATGCAGTGGCTCAGATTGTGGGGCTCAGAAGTCTGAGACTGGGGCCAATATGACTTTCTTAGAAGGCTTGGATCTCACTTGTTTGAAAGGAAATCAGTTTTACACATAGTAGGGATTTTATTCTCATGAACTAAGAACTCAGAGGTTAAGTTTGGACCCAAAATACTTGTGGCATCCTACTCAGCCAGTGTGACCTTTGTCTTCATGCTCACAAAGTAGCTGCTCTGCAGCAGAACATTGCATCCACATTCCAGGTAGGAAGACAGGGACAAATAAAAGGCTCTTCTGACCTGATTCTGCCGCCACCTCTCTACAGAGCCCTCCTAAACGTCTCCAGAAACTTCTGCTTCCATCTCACTGGTCAGAACTGTGTCACATAACCTTCTCTAGCTGCAAGAGAGGCTGCAAGCATCGTTGTTCGAGGGGCGTGGTAATGCCCCCCGCAAAATTGGGACTCTGTTGATAGACAAGAGAGAATCGATGTTAGGTCGGCAGCCGGCAATGTCTGCCACTCCACTGTGAATTTAAAACGATAATTGCTGCTTTCAAAATATGTATCAGGGAAGCTCTGTTGATTGCTGTACACACGTTAATTGATGGGAAATACTATCATCTCAATATTTCGGTTGAATGAGCTGAAGGAGATAGGTTAGAAAGTTAACTGGGATCCCAGGGAAGAATCCTGCAGGGGGAATTTTCTAGCTGTTTCTCTACATGTCCTTTTTATAGGAATGGTGACTGCAGAGGACGAGGCCCACAGGAAGGGAGGGCTCTGGTCCTTTTCCATAAAGCTTCATTTCCAGGGCCATGAACACGTAGATGGCTGGACCAGTGTCTCTTCAGTCCTTCCTCACAGGCAGTAGATCATCCTTTTAAATAATATTTTTCCCTTTCTTTTTTTTTTTTTTTTTTTTGCCAGAAGTCCTTTCAATTAAATGGAGGTTTCTTTGGAATAATTAAACCCTCCATCTCAAGCCTCTTACTCCAATCATCCAGGCAAATCGATTAAGCAGAGATGCATTTATCTGACAGATTGCTGACCCCCTTCTGGTTCCAGAGCTTTTGCCCTGGGGGTAGCTCTTGGAGAGGGGAAGTGTCTGTCCACAAACATGGCTCTTTTCCAAAGAGCTGGGCCCTCCCTGGATTTGAAATAATAATAGCCTTATTGTTTATTTTATTCAGGATTTGATTTTTATTTATTCACCCAACAAATATATATTGAGCAGCTACTAAGAGTAAGTCCCCATGCTAGGTTCTATGGGAGATGAGACAGACATGTGGCAGGTAGCTGAGCCTCCCTGAACCTCTCTTCTATAAAATGGGGATAGTGGTATGCACCTTATAGCGCTGTTGTATGAAAGGAGCTAATCTACATGGAGCATTTAGCACAGTGTCCGCCTACAGCTCTACCATGTACGTTTTCATAGACGCCTATTAGAGGATATACTCCTGCAGACTGAGGAAATAAAGCCATAAAGAGAAAGATATAGAGCCCAGGAAGCAAGGAATCGAATTGCTTAGATTAGATGCTGTGCTTAATAAATGTTAGTTGTGATGATTGCTAGTTTAAGTAAGATCAGATGAGTTGGAGTCAATGAGGGCTGAGTTGGAATCTCTGCCGCTTAGTGGCTGTGAGATCTCACCCCATTATTTAACTTTCTGATCCTACCTCCTCCTCACAAAGTAAGAATAATAAGATCTAGAATAATGGAACCTACCTGAGTTCCTGGGAAGTGAGATGACATCTGTGAAGTGCTCAGCACACAGGCAGCACTTCCGGTTTATGATGAGGGGAGCTGTCTGACAAGCACTACAAAAGATAGACAATGTTAAGTGCACAGAGAATGGATTTTTTATACTTAAATGTATCGTCCATATTTCCAACTCTTGACATATGTTAATTTTTGTTCATTTTTTTTTTGCTAGGATAATACATGTATGCAGAGTTGAAATGTAAAGTAGGCTTGTAATAAAATCATCTGTTCCCAGTCCTGATCCCCAGAGGCAACTACTTCTAACTCTTCACTGTTGTTTTCTTCTGTTATTTACCTCATTTCTAAGTAAGAGGTTTGCATTGCTATTTACAGATATATCCATTTTAAGGCGTTATTTACCGACACACTCTTAGGTAGAGGAGCATTTAGCCCTGCTTTCTGAGCACCCCCCTCCATGCATCTCCCCTTCCTTCATTGTCTCCGCGCATTTAGATCACAGTTGTGTATGTTACATTATTATCACTAGGTAAATATTGTTTATGTTGAGGCAAGTTCTATGCTGTGACTATTTCCTTTCTTACCTTTTTGTTTTCTCCTGGAGTTAATATTGCCTCTTTTTTTCATTTGTTGAGGTTTTTTTTTATGTGCCTAACCTTCACTATTTTTCCATCTGACTCACAGTCCTGTCATTTGCCTGACAATACTATTTCCTAAACTATGAAATATATCAGGTGACCATTCCATTTTCCCCCTGGCCACCTCCCTCTACTGGGCCCTCCGTGATCCTGCCGTAATCTTGGCCAGCTCCTTTTTGCCGCCTCTCTCTCATCCTGGGACTTCCCTTGCTGCTTTGTCCAATTAGATTTTCTGTTTCCTGAGCTCTATACCTTCCTTTTTATTGTTTTATTCCCTCATTTTACTCAAGCATATCCTCTAGTAGCTTCCTAAGAAAGGGTACATGGGAAATAAATGTTTAGAGTCGGGACGCCTGGGTGGTTCAGCTGGTTAAGCTTCTGCCTTAGACTCAGGTCATGATCCCAGCGTCCTGGGATGGAGCCCCACATCGGGCTCCTTGCTCAGCAGGGGGCCCGCTTCTCCCTCTGCCTGCCGCTCCCCCTGCTTGTGCTCTCTCTCTCTCTCTCTCTCTTTTTCTCTCTCTGACAAATAAATCAAATCTTTAGAATAAATAAATAAATAAATATTTGGAGTCTCTACCTTTCTGAAAATAATACCATTCTATTTTCATGCCTAATAGTTGGGGGAGGGATGTAATAGAATTCTAGGTTAAAAAGTATTTTCCATCAAAAATGTGAAGGCATCACTTCATTGTCTCCCAGCTTCCAGCATTGCTCTTGAAATGTCTGATGCCAAACTTACTCCTAGTCCTTTACATATGACCTGATGTGTCCTCTCTGGAAGCTTTTAGGGTCATCTCTTATTTCCTGATGGCCTGAAAATTCACAAGGATGTTCTGAGAAGGTTATTTTTCCACTGATTGTACTGAGCACCGAAGGGCCATTTAAATCTGAAGACTCATGTGCTTACATCTGGAGAATCCTCTAATATTATTTCTCTGATAATTTCATCCCTAATTTTACATTTCATCCCCAAAAGCTAGACAAGAAAGGAAACATAACCTCTGCACTCTCTTTGCAGGATTTCTATTTATTGGATATTAGACCTAAATTAACCTCATTGCCCCCACCATTTCTTATCTCTCTTCTCTTTAACTTTCTATTAACTTGTTGGAAGATTTCCTCAACTTTGTCTTCCAAACTTTCTATTGATAAATTTCTGGTACTTTATTTTAATTGCTAAGAACTCTTTCTCATTCTTTGATCATTCCTTTTTCATAGCATCCTACTATTGTTTTATAGATGCAATATCTTACTTAATTCCAATGGATTTTAATTATCAGGTTGTAGGGTTGTTGATTTGAGTTGTTTTTATTTTAATTTTTTCTTATTCTGCCTTGCCTGCTTTCTGCAAGTTCTTTGTATCAACTTGTCTCTTTTGATCTCTTCCTTTCACATGAAGACTTTCTTCAAACATCAGGTGATCCTTGGCTCTCTGTTTATTCTTAAGTAGGAAGTAACAAGAGCAGTGTGTACAAGTTCTTCTTGTCAATTAAATAGCTTCACCATAGGGCAAATGGGCACCGACTGTGTTTGCATAACACACTAATAACTCATTAAGCAGTTGATTCCTCTATCGAGAAAGCAGCAGTTGTTCTTTTGAATCCTGAGCCAATAGGTGCCATTTTAGAAAGCGGTTTTAGTTCTGTCTTAAGTTTTGCATGTAAAAGTGCTATTTGAGAGAGTGTACATACATACACTTTCTGGTTCTAGTCCTAAAAATAAACTTTTGTTTTTTAAAAGGCGAGTCTACGGGCTGTATGGTAGTAAAAGTAAGTCAGAGAACCTTAGGTCCAAATCCTGCCTTCCATGCTAATTATATGACCTTGAACCTCTCCTGGGTTTGGTGTTCTTGGCTCTAAAATGGTGATGATGATAGCAATAATAATAATACCACCTATCTCAGAGAGTTTTTGAGGTTTATCAGTTATGCTTAGCAAGTGCCTGGCACATAGTAAATAATCTATAAGCATCAGGGATGATGTTTCAGCCAGTTGAATGTTATACCAATAAGCTGATCTCTCGAGAGACATATCCTATAAGTTTTTCCGACCTTATGACCAAGTTCTTGAGGGTGTCATCAAAATTCTAACAGCAGAAATAGAAAGTTCAGCCTCATTACTGGTTGTCTGGTGTCTCCGTTTTTCCAACCTATGTTGACACATTGGGTAGTTGTACAACCCTGTGAAAATCTATTTTTCCTTTCTTATAAGTAAAATCTTTCTTACGATTAATTTTGTAAAAAGCCTTTTCTTATTGCGAAAGAAATGCGTGTTCTGTTGCTTTTAAATGCAAATGCAGAAAAGTATAATTTCCCTTTGCCTTTGCTCCTCGGCCTGCTGGTCTCTGCTGGGGCACTTGGCCCTGCAGATCACCGGCTTCCCCAGGCCTCGCGCGCAGGGCTGGGCAGCACTGTAGCTCTGCCTGTCCCAGCCTCAGAGCAGGGAGTCCGTGGGAAGACAAAGGAGATGGTGTCCTCCAGAGAACCATGTCACTGCCACCTCCCAGGGGCAGGGGGCCTGGACAGCTCACTCCGATCCAAGCTGACACCCGACAAGAGCAGCTTCTATCAGCCCTGGGAGATCTGGTGTCACCTGTGATTAATTCTCAGAGCTGAAACCAAGCGAGTTCCTGATTAAACAGCAATGTGCCAGGGTCCCTGTCACTGCCGAGTAAGAGCGGTTGGCCATGGAGCAGCTGCCTGAGGCCCCCACCAAAGGGATCCCAGCCGCTGTTGGGCGGGACAGGTGTCAGGCCCAGTGTCAGGCCCCACCTCACCGTCACAGGGGTTGTGCCTCACCTTTCTGCCTCCCTGGTCTTCCTTCCCCAGGCTCCTGGAGTGGCTGAGCTGGCCGCTCACAACGGCCTCGTCCGTCACCGCGAGGAACACCACCTTAGGGAAATTACAGTGCGTGCCGTGGTGTGTTCCTGCCCAAACCCATGGCATGCCAGGGGCTGAAGACATAATTCACAGTGAAGGGAACCCTTCTGGGCTCAGGAATGCAGTTTGCCGCCTTTGACCTAATGAATTAGTGGCTGATTAGAACGTCTCCGCTCTGCAAACACTGCTTTCAACGACTTTGTAAAGACCTTCCACCCTGGTCAGGACTAACCCCAAGGCTACCATCTGCCCTCCTCCCTGGTCCCAGAGGTCTCAGGACTTGTGGCCAGTGGCCTTCCAGGCTGGCCATGGGCTGCGACAAAAACCCTTCTCCCCAGCAGCTCCTGGCCACGGTCCACTGCGTCACTGTCACTGGGAGAGATGGGCACCCCGGGATTTTCTGACCTTTCCTTCCAAAGCAGGGCGTCACTTTGATACTTGAGTGGTTCTCTCTCTCTCTCTCTCTCTCTCTCTCTCTCTCCAACCTCCATCCTTGTGCCAAGTCAGATTATCTTTCCTTTTACAGATTCCGGCCATCACAGCTCTAGATCCCGAGGAAGACTGGCTCAGGGAAGGCCAGGCACCGGCCTGGAGGCGTAGAAGTCAGACCTCCATCACGGGACAGCAGCCGCTGTCTACTGAGCACCGACTATATGCCAGGTACTTTGCTTGTGTTATCTCCAGTAGATAAAATAAACAAACAAAACAAAACAAAACAACACTAGGTGAGGCTTACCTAAGACTTGACAGGGGCGCGGTGGGAGTGGTTTTAGGCAGAGGGAGGTGTGTGAGCAGGTTTGGTGAAGAGCCCGGGACACAGGATGAGACTCCGGGAGCCAGCAGGAGCAAACCCGGCAGGGCCGAGGGATCACAATAAAGATGTTGAACTTCACTGTAACAGCAATGGGGGGCCGCACGGTAAATGTTTCGAGTCAGTGAGGGGGGCAAGGGAGACCAGCCACTGCCACCGTTTATCCATGGGCCAGTCATCTCCCTGTCTTGTAAAAAGCTGAGCAAAATGGCCCTTCCCATAGAACCTGGCCCAGGAGCCTTGAGCTTGCTTTTCCCACTGTTTGTAAAAAGACCCATGGGGTCGAGGCTTCGACTCAGGACCATACACCAACCCCTGCTGAGGGTGGGGCAGAGCCGCCTCCAGCCTGACCCTGATGGAGGGGAGGGAGGGCCACCCGGCACCGTAGGCTGTCAGCGCCTCGGCATCTGAGGGCGCGATTCTGGGCAAACCGTTTTCAAGGAAGCTGCCCAGAGCTGGACACCAGCTGCCGGATTCCTCCCAGAAGACCAGGCGGAGTCAGGCTGAGTCACAGCCAAGTGCGCGGGGAGGAATTGCATCTGAAATTGCGTCCAAAATGGTTTTTTTCTTCGTGGCTAGCTACACTAGCCATAGTTTTTGCCCAAGAAATATTTGGTGCGTTTATGGCTGTGTGTGTCTGAGACAATAATACAGGTGACACAGCGTCCCCAGCTGAGCCGCACCCCAGATCCCAGTATCACCAGCGTCTCTGGGGGACAGTGATACAGTGCTGCCCTCCGCACGGGAGCCGCTGTTCTTCTCCTTACCCATTCCTCGCTCCTCGGTATGGTTTTGCTGTCTATCCTTAACAGCATAGTTCAGTCGTCCGTTTTAGAGACGGTGTCACATCATGGGTGCTCCGTGCCCCGCTGCCATGCCCCGTGTCACATCCCGAGGTTCATCGGCAAGGACGGGGGTAGGCTTTTTCTTCTCGCTCTGCCGCCGTAGCATGCGGCGTCCCTGAGGGCCCACAGCGCTTATCCTCTCTCCTGCCTCGGGACGTCAGCCTGCTTCCTCGGGCTTCGATGCACGGCCACCCTTGCACGAGCCTCCTGACTTACAGGGTGGTCTTTTCAGGGAGCACACTGAGGAGGGAAGCCGGGGCGTGTGCCCTGCGTGTCCAAGCCTACCGGGTCAGGTCAGCCTGTTTTCCGATCCCAAGGTTTACATCAGCCTCTGTGGGATGCCGGGGGTTGAGTCATTGCTCGCCTTGGTCTTTGGCCCTCGAGTGGGAATTAGGTGGGCTGGGTCGTAGTTCCTAATCCGAGGGGACACCATTCAGCCCAGATGACGTGTCTATAGAACAGGGAGGATCCCGCCCCCCCCCCCCCCCCGGTTGCTGTGACCGTGACAGTAGGGGACAGGTGCGCACCTGGCACATGGTAGCAGCCTAGCCTGGGGGGCGCTTCCGTCTCTTCTCTTCTGCGGCCCTCCTCACGCGCCCCTGCAGCTGTCAGTGCCAGCAGCCGGCTCTCACCAGCAAACTGTGGCTGCCTCCCAAGGGCAGGGGCCGTGTGGGAAACGCCTTGGCGTCCGTGCTCCCGGGGCCAGTGCTTGGTGCTCGCAGGCGCTCACGGCCCTCAGCTGGTGGTGGAGGTCACGGCGTCCCCTTAGGCCACCCCGTGGCTCGGGAGGCTCATCAAACTAGGCAGTTCTCACAAGTTTGATTTGACCCGTGTTTGCAGAGTGGCTGTAGTGCACCAGGGTGTCAGTGATGGACACTAGATGGAGGCTCTATTGTTTGCTTGCATATAAGGTAGGAGGGTCCCCTTCATTTTGTTTGGGGCAAAAAGGCCTGGCTCTAGTCCGGTCCTGCTTTGTTTTTATTTTCCTTTTTCCCCAGCAGAGGCCACTGACAGCCCACCCTGGTCCCTGGAGGAGGGGTTTCTGTTCCACTGGGCATGCCCAGCACAGCTGCCTCTGTCCATGAAGCGCGGCCAGAAATGCTCCTCTGCTCCATCCAAACCTGCTTGTCTCCCTGCCTTGAGCTGACATGTAATTAATTTCTGGGCACACGCCTTTGACCCTCATAACCAACGTCAGCCTGTGAGCACCTGGTTCTCCGTTCACTGTGCTTAGCTAGTCTTTGTATTAAGTAGATACATTAACTAGTCAGGAGGCTTTGGGTGCATATAATAGTGGATCCGTTTAAAATGGCTCAGGGCAAAGGGCATTTATATCTTGCTTCTGAAAGACCCCGGGGTGGGGGGGGCGCGCATGGGGAGATGTCTGGTGTTGGTGAATTCAGTGCCCAGGAGGGGACATCGGGGACCCAGGTTCTTTCCATCTTTCTGCTCTGCCGTCTTGAGGATGTTAGCTTTTGTTCTCAGGTGAGTCCTCGGGTCATAGGATGGCAGCATCACATACACCTTCACCTGCTAACATCCAAAAGCTGGATGACAGTGTTCCTTCCTGTGTCCCTGTCAAAGATCAAGAAAAAGCGCCAGAACTGCCCCCCCCCCCAAGCAGGATTTCCCACAGGTTGTGTGTGTCATAAAGCACTTCACGTGCTTCTTCTTAAAACTCTGGTAGAGACCAAACAAGATCTTGCTCCTCACAGCTCAGAAGATGCCCGGCCTCCCTGAAGCGTGGGGTAGCTCAGTTCCTGAAAAACCTGAGGATTCTGTAAGCGGGGGGCATGGGGGTGGGGGGGTGACATGGACTGACACAGTGGTGGCTGCCGCACTCTCAGTAAGTGTGTTGAATCGAGTGCTTAGGATATTGAGTCTTCAAGAACAGTCTAGGAAAGTACATTTTGCTTTGTCAGTAGAAATGGTTGTAGAGACTCCGTGTCAGGGGGGAGTGGCTGCAGTGGGCATGTTCATGCGGGGCCCCAGTTCAGGTTGCGTGAGGCAAACGCCAGCTGCAAGTAGCTCAGATTAATGGGGGGACTCCCGGAGACCCCACAGCAGGGACCGTGCAGCACGCATGGCCAACGCTTATGGGGCCGGGACTGGAGAGGGACGGCTCCCGCCGCTTCTTCTGGACCCACAGGGCTTCTCCCTGAGGCTTCACTCAGCAGAGCGGCTTCCTCTCTGCCTACCTCCACCTTCTCTACCTCGGCAGCCTCCCCTGCCCACGCCTCGGCTTCACTGTGACCCAGCTCTGCTCACCCCAATGCCACCTCTAGCTCGGTACCCCCCAGCACGCTCACTGTCCCGCCGTCTCTTCGGCCCCCCGCGAAACCCCCAGCCTGTGGACCAGTCCTCCGTGAGGCAGGTCCGGCGGCCGGCCAGAGGGTTTCCTTGGTGCAAACAAGCTGTTGGGGCTGTGGCCTTCCCAGAAGATGTGAGTCGGGGGCAAATATTGGATATTGGCCTGTCTGTTGCACTGTACTTGGCTTTCACCTTCGTTCATTTGTCTCCTTTTTTATTCCAAACTGTACAAGTCATGCACTGCTACATGCTTGTTGTAAATACTAAAACGGTATCATGTCCAAGTCCTCCTTGACCACTAACCTCTGAACTTTATTCCTCTTCCAAGATGTAACCATTGCATCTGGTTCTCTGGAAGTTTCCCCGGCCCTTCCTCTCTCTCTTCCCTCTCTGCACACACACCCACACATCTGTATAATTATAGTCTTGCTTAGCAGTGCGTTACGTACCTGGTTTTATGCTGCGTGTGACGTCTTCTTCCTGATACCAAATATGTGTCATTTTCCACACACCAGCCAATTTTCCGACACTGACTAGGTGTCCAGCAACTCGACTCAATCCCAACACTAACTCTCTAGAGTCAGCAAAGACCCCCACAAGCCTGCTCCCACTTCAGATGACAGCTTCAAGTCCCAGGGGCCACCCATACTCCCCCCCTCCCCCTAGCAGCTACGAATCCAGGGTTCCCACAACCCTTCGTCAGGTTCAGTAATTTGCTAAAGTGACTCATACACCCCAAGAAGACACGATACTAATTACAGTTTAAGGGATGCAAATGAGCAGCCAGATGAGGAGACGTGGAGGGCGGGGTCTAGAAGGGTCCTGAGTGTGGGAGCCTCTGTCCCCATGGAGTTGAGGTATGCCACCCTCCCAGAGGGGGCATTTATTCACCAGCTCGGAAGCTCCTTGAACCCGGTTGTCGAAGGAGTTTTATCAAGGTTTCATTATATAGCCATGATTGATTAGATCATTCACTCTTTTTTTTTTTTGATTAGATCATTCACTCTTGATGACTGAATTCAATTTCCAGCTTCTCTCCCCTCCCTGGAGGTAGGGGTGTGGGGCTGAAAGTCATAACCCTCTAATCACTTGGTCTTTCTGGCATCCGGCCCCCACTGGAAGCTATCTCTGGGCCCTTAAGCCTAGAGTCATCTCATTACCATACAAAAGACCCTCATCACTCAGAAGATTCCAGAGGCCTTAGGAGCTCTGTGTCAGGAACCAGGACCAAGACCATTTTTTTTTTTTTTGTATTATACTTCATATATGTATTCTGAAATTTGACTTTTTTTTAAAACAATATGTCTTGGGATGTTTTTATGTTACCACATCCCTTTCAAAGTTTACTCCATAGTACAAAAGGATTGTGGAGTACTGACTGATGAGCATATCGCTTGCTTCCATTGTTTCCTACTGCGAACAGCGCCAAGTGTTCACTCAAAGCACTGGGGAAAATTAAATATTCATCAGTAGAGAAATGGGTAAATAAATTATGGTATATTCTTGCAATGAAATAATACATAAAACAGTCAAATTGAACAATTAACTGAATAGTCGCAGACTTTAATGCCCTACTTTTAATAATGGATGGAACCACTAGCCAGAAGATCAACAAGGAGACAGAGAACTTGAACGACCCTATAAACTAACTAAATCTAACAGACATCCATAGCATGCTCCCCCCAACAGCGGCAGGACATGCTCTTCTTAAGCACACACCTGGAACAATTCTCCAAGATCAGTTATACGCTGGTCCATAAAACTATAGCTTCATCAAGCTTTAAAGGATTAAAATAATACAGATCATGTTTTCCAACCACAATGGCATTAAATTAGGAATTCATAACAAAGAAATCTGGGGAATTCACAAATATGGGGGAAATTAAACATCACACTTCTACATAACTAGTGGGTCAAAGAAGGAATCAGGAAAGAAATTAGAAAACTTACTCAGATGAGTGAAGATAAAAATGCAACCTACCAAAACGTAAGGCATGCAGCTGAAGCAGCGCTTGGAGGGAAATTTATAGCTCTAATGTTTTTACTTAAAAAAGATCTTAATAACCTAGAGTTTCACCTTATGAAACTTGAAAAGGAAGAGCAAATGAAACCCGAAGGAAGCAGACAGAAGGAAATAATAGAGATTAGTACAGAAATAAATGAGTTAGACAATAGACAACCAATAGAAATCAGAGAAACCAAAAGTTGGTTCTTTGTTGTTGTTTTTAAATTTTTCTTATTTGAGATTTGACACACAATGCTACATTAGCTTCAGATAAAAAGTTCGTTCTTCGAAATAACAAAATTGATAAACCTTTAGCTAGAGTGACCAAGGAAAAAAGAGAGAAGTCTCCCCAACCTTCTCTCCCCCTCCTCCTCCCCCATACCCTTACCTCTTCTTTCTCCCTAGGCCTCTCCTTCCTCCTCCCCTCCCTTCCCCCTCCCCTCCCCCCCCCCCTCCTCCCTCTCTCTCTCTCTCTCTCTCTCTCAGGTTAATGAGAATGACAGGAAACTAAGAAGAGAGAAACCATGGTTTGAAAGTGTGATGGCTGGGGCAGTAAGAAGTTAAAATAGGTATTCATTTTGTTCTCCCTAATTGAGGCAAGATATCCCTGGTTAGAGTTTCAAGGGCACCTAGATTCAGAAGAATGTGATCCTGATTAGTAGAGTCAGAAATAAAAGAGAGGACATTACTACCAACCTTATATAAGTAAAAGCATTATAAAGGAATCATATGAACAATTGTTTCCAATAAATTTACAACTTAGATGAAATGGACAAATTCCTAGAAAGACACAAACTACTCAAACTGACTCAAGAAAAACAGGAAATCTGAGCAAACATATAACAAGTAAAGAATTAGTAACCAAAAATCTACCCACAAAGAAACGCCCAGGCCCAGATGTCATCCCTGGTGAGTTCTACCAAACAAAAGAAAAAATTCTTCACAGACTCTTCCAAAGGATAGAAAACAAGGGAATATTTCCCAACTAATTCTATGAGGCCAATAGTACCCCAATATCAAGACCAGTCAAAGACATCACAAGTAAGAAAACTACTGACCAATCTCTCTTCTGAACATAGATGCAAAAGTCCTCA
This sequence comes from Callorhinus ursinus, assembly GCF_003265705.2. Classification (NCBI taxonomy): domain Eukaryota; kingdom Metazoa; phylum Chordata; class Mammalia; order Carnivora; family Otariidae; genus Callorhinus; species Callorhinus ursinus. The sequence goes on from NW_027397132.1 coordinate 4,284,953, forward strand.
AAAATACACTACCAAATAGAATCCAACAGTCTATAATGGGATTTATATGAAGAATGCACGGTTTTTCTAATACCGGAAAATCAATTAATGTAATACACCACATTAACAGAATCAAAACTAAAAATCACATGCTCATCTCAATGGATGAAGAGAAGCACTGGATAAAATCAAACACCCTTTCATGATGAAAGTACGCAACAAACCAGGAATGGAAGGGATCTTCCCCATCCTGATAAAAGATATCTAAAACACACATGCACACGCATACACACACACACACAACTAACCAACTAACATCATACTTAATGACAAAAAAAAAAAAACGGACACTTTTCCCCTAAGATCAAGAACAAGACAAGAATGTCTCTTCTTGCCACTTCTATTTAATATTGTGCTGGAAGTTCTAGCCAGGGTGGCTAGACAAGAAAAAGAAATAAAAGGTGTCCAGATTGAAAAGACAGACATAAAACTATCTAACTGCAGGTGACATTATCTTGTATATAGAAAATCACAAGAAATCCACTAACAAACTATTAGAACTAAGAAATTATTTCGGTAAGGTTGCAGAATGAGAGATCAATATAGAAAAATCAATTATATGTCTATACACTAGCAGTGAACATTCCACAAATGAAATTAAGAGAACAGTTCACATGTACGATGTCATCAAAAAGAATAAAATACTTAGGAACCCATTTAGCAAAAGATGTGCAAGACTTGTCCACTGAAAACTATAAAACATTGCTGGAAGAAATTAAAGACCTAAACTAATGAAAAAATACCCCATATTCATGGGTCATTATCTTATGATCTCTAAATCGATCTACATGTTCAATGGATTCAGTATCGAAATCCCAGCTACCTCTTTTTGCAGATATTGACAGACTGATCCTTAAATTCATATGGAATTGCAAGGGGCTGTGACAAGCCAAAACAATGTTAAAAAGGAGGAACAAGGTTAGAGTACTCATACTTCCCAATTTCAAAACTTAACTACACATCCACAGTAACGAAGACAGTATGGTGCTGGCATAAATACAGACATATAGACCAATGCAATAGAATCAAGAGTCCAGAAGTAAACACAGTGAGTTGATTTTTGAAAAGATGCCAAGGCCAATCAATGGAGAAAGAATAACTTTTCAACAAATTATGCTGGGACAACTAAATATCCACATGTGAAGGAACACAATTGAACCTTTACCTCACACCATACACAAATATTAATTCAAAATGCATCATGGACCTAAATGTAAGAGCTAAAATGATAAAAATCTTAGAAAAAATAGAAACAAATCTTCACAGCCTTGGGGTAGGCAGTGGTTTTTAGATACACACCGAAAGCACAAGTGAAAAAAGAAAAAAATAAACTGGACTACATCAAAACTAAAAACTTTTGTGCTACAAAGAATACCTTTAAGAAAGTGAAAATATAACCAAGAGAATGGGAGCAAATACTTACAAGTCATATATCTGATAAGGGACTTATGTGCAGATCGCATAAAGAATTCCTACCACTCAATAGTAAAGACAAACGACCCAATTTAAACCTGGGCAGAGATTTTGAATAGACATTTCTCCATATACAAATGGCCGGTATGCACATGAAAAGATGATAACATCATTAGTCATTAGAGAAATACAAATCAAAACCACACTGAGATACCACTTGCCACCCACTCAGATGGCTATAATAAAACAGACAACCACAAATGTTGACAAGGATGTGGATAAATTAGAACCCTCAAACATTGCTAGCAGGAATGTAAATTGTTGTAGGCACTTTGGGAAGCAGTTTGGCAGTTCCTCAAAATGTTAAAGATGGGCTTTCTGGGGCACCTGGGTGGCTCAGTCGGTTAAGCGTCTGCCTTCAGTTCAGGTCATGATCTTGGGGTCCTGGGATCGAGCCCCGCATCGGGCTCCCTGCTCAGCGGGGAGCCTGCTTCTTCCTCTCCCTCTGCCCCTCCCCCCTCCCTGCTTGTGCTCTCTACTCTCTCCGGTGCTCTCTCTCAAATAAATAAATAAAATCTTTAAAAAAAAGAACATAGGTCTACATAAAAACCCATACATGAATCTTCATAGCAACATAATTTATAACAGCCAGTAAATAGAACCCACCCACCAAAATGTTCACCAACGGATGGGTAAATAAGATGGGATATAGCCATACAATGAAAAATTATTCATCAGTAAAAAGAAATGAAGTACTGAAACAACGTGGATGAACAGTAAAAACATTATGCTTAGTGAAAGAAGCCAGTCACAAAAGACCACATGTTGTAGGATTCCACTTACATGAAATGTCCAGAATAGTAAATCTATAGAGACAAAGTAGATTAGTGGGCACCTACCACTCGAGGAGCAGGAACTGGGGGGGGGGGGGGGCGGGGATGGGGTGGTGTCCGCTAAGAGGGATGGAGTTTCTTTTGGGGTTGATGATGAAAATGTTCTAAAATTTATTGTGATGGTTGCACAACCCTGTGAATACACTAAAAACTACTGAATTGTACACATGGAATTTTTAAGAGGTGAATTGTATGGTACATGACTTATATCCCAATAAAGCTGTTTTTTAAAAAAATGAACGAATTTTATATATATATCAATGTAGATAAACTTAAAAAAGGTAGAGAAAAAAACAAGTTGAAAAAGGAAACAAGGAAGCATACAATATGATGTCTTTTATGTGAAACTGTAAAACAAAAAGCAGTAGTATATATTGTTAGGGGGGAAGATAAATTCTTAGTAAGGTATAAAAACTTGGATGGAAAGGATATACTCCAACTGAAAAATTTCCCCTCTCTATAAATAATTTCTTTAAAATTTTATGGTTTATTTGTCCATTGTTTATGTGTAATATATAAAGAAATATATATCTATGTTCATATCCTTTCCTTTCTTAAATAAGAGGTGAAATACCATATGTACTTTACTTTTTTTTTAACTCGACAATATATTCTAGAGATCACTCTAAAAGAGTTTCTGGAGCTATTCCAGCGAGGCTCCTTTATTAACCTTGTTGGGGCTTCTGTCCAAAAGGAGGAGGGCCAGAGATGGATGACTATATGGAGACACTGAAGGATGAGGAGGATGCCTTGTGGGAGAATGTGGAGTGCAACCGGCACATGCTGAGTCGCTACATCAACCCAGCCAAGCTCACCCCCTACCTGCGCCAGTGTAAGGTCATTGATGAGCAGGATGAAGACGAAGTGCTCAATGCACCCATGTTGCCTTCCAAGATCAACCGGGCAGGTAATTTGAGGAGCCACCCTAGAGGAAAGGGTGGGCGACCTCTTGTGGCAGCTTCCGGAAATACCCCGTAGTTGGCTGTACCAAAATGACGTTACTCTGGGTCAGGAATTTTTTAAACGGGGTCCACGGACTTCTGCCCACCCCTCCTCCCCCACCGAGCTCTCTACGTATAGAACTGAGAGGGCCCATGAACTTGGTTGGGGGGAAATTACATCTTTATTTTACTAGCTTTAACCGAGATTCAGCGTTTCCATCCATTCTGAATGTAGGTAGGCGATGAATCACAGTGGGGATTAGCAATACCTGTGACTTTGTCAACAATAAAATTACAGATAACTTCATACCACATTACAGCTGTTACAGATCTTCCAAAATAGCATTTACACTCATCTTACCCTCAAAATTACAGTAGTTATTAGACCTGCCAAGAGATCGTGTTATTAATGCATTAGTGAAGAAGCACTTTTATTGCTGAATCTCAAATTTAATATTTGATAACGGTATCTTATTAGAACCGATTCCCTTCATAATCCAATTCCTTTTTATCTGTTTAAAAATATTCTGAGAAGGGGTCCACAGGCTTTTCCAGACTGTCTAGGGGTCCGTGACACTTTATCACATTCTTCAAAGGTAGTAAGTGTGGCTTGTAAAACTTGGTTTTACGTACATATGCGTGTATATTACACCTCTCTGTGTTCGCGCATGTGTGTATAGGTCACAATGTAAAATATCTTTCTCCCTGTGGCTCCCCGTTGAAAAGGTTTGATACTTTTTTTTGATACTTCCCCACAGTAGGACTGGCGATAAGTAGCTCATCTGCTGTGACTCTCTTTCGCACACATAACAGACATCACTAATCACAGCTCGGGTTCCTAATGAGCTTGGATGTAACTTTACAATCCTCAACACAGTGCTCCAGGCAGCTTCGCCACAGAATCCATTAACACAAGACGACACGTATTTGTTATGTCTATCCTGGGACCTCAAGGGAAGAAAAATCTGAAAAGAAAATGTTTGAGGATGGGGCAAGAAATGTAAATATTAAGTGGAACCAGAAACCCAAAATGCCAGGCAAGTTACATTTAGGTTAAAGATGTTTCTGGACTATGAGATACCCAAAGATTATGGAGCTGTGCCTGCTTCCCATGACTTTTCCTAGCTCTCCACCCGAAGATTTGTCTTCCTGCCCGGAGTCTCAGAGAGCCATGCATTACTCTGTAATTGCTTTGTACTTCCAGCCTCCTTCAATCACAGAAGAGCTGGTGCCTGTATGGTTAATTTCTGTGCCGGTCAACTGGGAGGCTCTTTGAAACTGTTGGTCTCCCATAACTGCAATTCCATTTATCCTGGTTCTACCAATTTCTTAGAGAAAGGAAAACTAACAGCCACCGAATCCCTGTTGAGGGCCTGGCACTTTGATTTATAGTATCTGGACTCCCAGATACCACTCTCGAGTGAAAAGAGTGTGGTGAGACTGATTTCTTAGAGTTTATTGAGGGATAGGAGTCCAGGGTAAGGCTGGACATGGAGACTTGCATCCGATCAGAAGGGCACTCTTCTTCTCACCGGGTGATTTCCGTTCCGCTAGGCCGACTGTTGGACATTCTACATACCAAGGGCCAAAGGGGCTACGTGGTCTTCTTGGAGAGCCTGGAATTTTACTACCCGGAACTGTACAAACTGGTGACTGGAAAGGAGCCTACCCGGAGATTCTCTACCATTGTGGGTAAGTGGCTTTGCCATCAGGAGCCTTTGAACTCTGGCCGGAGTGTGTGTGTGTGTGTGTGTGTGTGTGTGTGTGTGTCCGTTGAGGGGACAGTTCCCCAAAGCTATGAATCGATGACGTTAGGAGAGTGTTCCTGTGGCACTTGTGGGCTGTCCACCACTCATTTCTGCCTGCCGATCAAAGAAAGGTAGGTGACACAGACAGACCAGAGTCGGAGCCAAGAGAAGTGGGTGTTTGTGGAACATCCTCCATGAATGTTGGTGGGGCCGGGCAGAAATTCCTGCTGCCCTCCGGATCCTGTGCTTGCCTTGACTATTGTCTTGCCAGCAACCCTGAGCCGGAGCCCTCGGTAACCTCCTCGCAACTTTCCTCCCTAAATATTCCTGAATCACCCTTCTCTGCACCTCCACCACTACCCCAGTCCAGACTCCTCCAACCCCATCCACTCTACATCCAGTCCTGCTCTGCTCCATGCTTTCTCCACCCCTCATGTTGCCCTCCTTGCTGAAAACCTTTGGTGGTTTTCCACCGCATCCAACTAAACACCCATGTCTTTAATGGAGCCCACAAGAACCCTATATGGTCCAGCCCCTGCTCGCGCTCCCAGCCTCCCCCTTCCGCCTCTCTGCCTCTCCGGACTCCAGCCACTTTGGTCTTCCTTCAGTTTCTGAAACGTGCCAAGTCCCCCCTTCCTCCCTGTAGGGCTTCGGCAATGTTTTTCCACCTTCCCAGGACGTGCTTTCCCTCCTCGACGTTTCAGCTCAACTATCAGGAGCCTTGCAACCGGGCCGCCGGCCAGGCTGGATCTGGCCCCCGCTGCCCACCTTCACAGCCCCTGCGCTTTTACTTTGCAAAATCCTCTCTATCTGTAGTTCTACTGGTGCATGATCATCCGCTGTTTTACCGGCTGTCTCCCTTCGGAGACTGTAAGCTCTACCAGGACCAAGGCTGTCCTGCCCACTCTGAGCGCCCAGGGCCTCAAGAGCTCGGTGCAGTGCTGGTGTGTACGCGAGTGAGTGAGCGAAGGCCTGACCCCCACCGCACACCTGGGGCCCCCTTGGCCCCCCCCCCGGGCCTGACGAGCGCCCCCTCTCCACAGTGGAGGAGGGCCACGAAGGCCTCACGCACTTCCTCATGAACGAGGTCATCAAGCTGCAGCAGCAGATGAAGGCCAAGGACCTACAGCGGTGCGAGCTCCTGGCCAAGTCGCGGCAGCTGGAGGACGAGAAGAAGCAGCTCACCCTGACTCGAGTGGAGCTGCTGACCTTCCAGGAGCGGTACTACAAGATGAAGGAGGAGCGTGACGGCTACAACGACGAGCTGGTCAAGGTGAAGGACGACAACTACAACTTGGCCATGCGCTACGCCCAGCTCAGTGAGGAAAAGAACATGGCGGTCATGAGGAGCCGAGACCTCCAGCTCGAGGTGAGCAGTACGCGCGGGCGGGGCAGGGCGGGGCCGCGTGGGCAGGTGCACACAGGCGCACGTGGGCCCCCAGAGCTTCTCACTCAGCTAGGGGAGGGGTTGTGGGGGATGCTGCGCTTTGGGGGGCACCTAGATCCACCATGCGCATGAACACAACAACCCAGGGAGGCTTAGCGTGACAGCCGAGGGCCCAGGGCCACCATGCGCATGTGCAGACGTGCGCACACGGACCCAGTGGGGCTTCCCGCCACATGCTCAGCCCACCCCCTCCTACCCCGCCCCACCTCCGCCCCACCTCCGCCCCAACCACCAGGTGCGTGTGCAGGCATGCGCACATAGCCCCTCGGCAAAGCCCGGTGAGGGGGAATGTGGAGAACGAGACCTTGAGTGACCCTCAGGAAATTCAGCGAGGAGACGGACCCAGCACTTGGCTCCGTGGAGACTGAGGTTTTTGAGGCCGGGACCCTGCCCTTCCCAGCTGTATCCACAAAGCTCAGCATGGCCCTGTGGGACAGTCAGTGTACTTATCAATGAACAATCCACCAGCCAAGTGATTCATGTCATTGATGAGTTTACCTCCAAAATGGAGAAGGGGAAGGGAATTTGCTTAACTCATCCAACCTTTTTATTTATTGAGGGCCACCATGCACCAGGCTCTTTTCCAGGGATGCATAACTCAAGACCAAGGCTCTGCTGTCGCAGAGCTCACATTCTAATCAGCAAACAAATACATAAACACCTGGTAATAATAAGTGCTATTAAGAAGAGGGAAGGAAAAAGTATAAGGATAGTGAGTGAGGGAAGCGACTTTTTTTTTTTTAAAGATTTATTTATTTGAGAGAGAGAGAAAGAGAGAGAGAGCACGAGAGGGGGGAGGGTCAGAGGGAGAGGCAGGCTCCCCGCCGAGCAGGGAGCCCGATGCGGGACTCGATCCCGGGACTCCAGGATCATGACCTGAGCTGAAGGCAGTCGCTTAACCAACTGAGCCACCCAGGCGCCCGGGAAGCGACTTTTAAACAGGATGGTCAGGAAGGGTGTCTGAGAAGGGGACACAGGGAAGACAGGGAGGGAGCCAGCCATGCAAGGCTCAGGGGAAGAGCAAAGAGCAAATGAAGGGCCCAAGTAGGGGGCATGCTTGGTGTTTCTGACCATCAAGAGAGCCAGTGGGGCTGGAGCCAACTGAGCACGTGGCACAGGGAGGTGGCCAAGGTCCAGATCGTAAGGGCAGGGTAAGAACTCTGGAATTCATTCCAGTTGTGGTGGGAAGCCACTGAAGGATTGAGAGCTGGAGAGTGACAACTGATTTATATCTAGAAGGATTACTCTGGCTGCTGGGTGGAAAATAGACTCGGAATATTTATTAAGCACCTGCCATGTGTAAGGCACAGTGCTAAGCACGGTGGGGGACATGGGGATAAATAACCTGATTTCTGCTCAGATCACTTACAATTTAGGTGAAGCAGACAGATCAGTAAACAATCCATTGGAATTCAGGTGACTTGAGTCAGTGGCATGGCGGGCAGTAGAGGGTTTCCGTCAAGAGCACGGGCTTTTAAAGCCTATACATTTGAGTTCGAATCTGACTCGGGCTTCTGGCTTTACTGCTTACTTGGCTTTTGGCCTGTTTTCCTCACTTATACATGGCAATCGTGTAAAATCATTCCTGTACCCCAGGGTTGCTGAGCCACAGCCCATGTCTTTGGCAAAGTGGCTGACCCAGTAAGCACCCCACAGTGCCGGCACTCCGTGCCCCCTTGGATGGGACGGGGGATCTGGACCCAGGACCGGGCACCTGGGCTGACCTTCTAAGATGCCAAAGAGGACTTTTTTTTTTTTTTTTGGCATGACCAGGAGGAGAGGTTTCTATGCTGCTGTAGCTAGGATTCGGAGATGTTAGCCTGTGACAGCGACTTAGAAATTTCTCTCCTAGGACTTTGTCCTACGTTATATTTCCCTGGTGATATCGGAATAGTGGGACGCATGTCTAGAACTTGAAAGAACATCTGGCCAGCTGAGTCCCTAGGTCATTTCTGAGCCCCAGGCTGCTTCCCTGTATGCCTCTTCCTTCCTCCCCTTCCACGGGGGCTCAGTGCTTTCCTTGCTAAAGTCACCACCCTCTGCCTGCCAGGTACCTTGCAGTATTCTCCCCGTAAACCTAGATTTGTAAAAGGGCGCTCGCCCCTTTGGTGCCTCCCTTTCCTGCAGCTGTTGAAGACACGCTTGATGTGCGTGTTCTGTAAGGTCGATCAGTTTGGAGAAGCAGACAGTCACAAAGGGCTACAAAGTCTTCTCTTGGGCCCCCTTCCTGACACTCACCTCGCCAGGGCAGAGCTCCGCAGATCTCCACTTGTCACATTTCCAGATGTGGTAACCGCCTCCTCCAGGAAGCCACTCTTCCAGCCCTGAGCGTGGGTCCTTTAGGCCAGAGATGCCGTGAACCCAGAAGGCCTCACACTGTCCTTTTCACAGTAGTGCCGTTTGTCTGAATAGAATTTTGTGGGAAACCCACAAGGACAAACCTGTGCTGGTTGCTCTGGGATAAAGTCAGGGCGCGGGGCCCAGAACCCAGAGCCCGTGGCCGCCTCACTCCCTGTGATAACGTGGGTTCGTGAGGGGAGTCCCCCAAGTTCTCTACGGGACAGATAGCCCCTTTCAGGATGTTCCTAAATTAACAAATCGGGAGCTCTTCATCAACAAGGTGGCACTTTGTTTTATGACAAAAGGTTTCTTTGAGCCTTTCTCCGTCGCTCACTGGAAGAAGGGGGGGTGGGCGTCACACAGGTTACGCGGCAAGTCCGCTGGGCATCTGGGGGAGCATTGCCTCTCCCAAGTGTTGCCTGCCAAATGCACCCTTGGGCGTTTCAGATTGACCAGCTAAAGCACCGGCTGAATAAAATGGAGGAGGAGTGCAAGCTAGAGAGGAACCAGTCTCTGAAGCTCAAGAATGATATTGAGAATCGGCCCAAGAGGGAGCAAGTCCTGGAGCTGGAGCGGGAGAACGAGATGCTAAAGACCAAAATCCAGGAGCTGCAGTCCATCATCCAGGTGCGGGCTGGGGCAGGGCAGTGGATGGAAGGGGCAGCCCCTGGCCTGGGAGTGCATCCCCCTTGCTGACCGCGGGGCCCCCGGCAATCCACGTCATCCCTGGGTGACCTTCGTGTCCGCGCTCGGTAAGGTGGGGGGCCGCCACACTACCCGCTCGTCAGAGACGCGACATCATGTGAGATGACACTTGTGATCTCACGGAGCCCCTGCCCCAGGCTCTGGGAGACAGGGACGGCCGGGAGACCAACTTCCCCTTAAAGATCCCAAGAAATGCACCTCTCAGCTCTGCGTGATTTGTTAAAACGTCTAGTGCCTCCCCGCGTTTCTCATCGCAGACTCGTTTTCGGGTATGAAGGAGGAAGTAGCTGAGAAGTAACATCCCCCAAACACATCTACAGGGAAAGAAAGAAGGCTTCCCCTCCCCTTCCTCCAGAATTATAGGATTATTCCCCCAGGATTGGCTGCCTGGTGTTTAAGGTGCGGATTTGGAGCAGAGAATGAATCCCGGTTAATCGAAGCAGGTTAACTGATATTTCAGGGGATGCATCTGGGCGGCAGAGCAGTCCTCTCTTTGTTGGCACCTATGAAGTGTTTGGAGAAGCAGGAACTGCTTTTCTCGGCTCTGATAAGAGCTAGAGCAGAACAATAGGCATTGGGATGTTCCTGAGCAGAAGCAGGTTTTATGCTTCTTTCCAGGTGATAAAATTCTTAAATAATAAGCTGCTTAAGGACCCCAAGAGGCAGGGACTCTTTCTCTGCTTCCCTAGCACAAAACCTGCTCTCCCAGCGTCTGTCGCTGGCTCTGTTGTCCCCCCGCCGGCCTCCCGGGTGCCCCTGGCTCCCCGCCCCGCCCCCAGCATGGTCAAACCTTCCCACCCACCCGCCCAGGCCGGAAAGCGCAGCCTGCCGGACTCGGACAAGGCCATCCTGGACATCCTGGAGCATGACCGCAAGGAGGCTCTGGAGGACCGGCAGGAGCTTGTCAACAAGATCTACAACCTGCAGGAGGAGGTCCGCCAGGCAGAGGAGCTGCGGGACAAGGTGGGAGCGCCCCACAGCAGCATCCTGCGCCCCCCACTCCTGGCCAGTACACCAACGTGCATTTGCAAGAGCTCCCCAGCCCCCACTCTCTTCTGGGGACTAGGTTTCGGTGCCAGCATGAGCCCCGCGCTGTGATTTGTGAATTACTGTACCACCCCAGCACCTGCCTTCCCCCTCCTGACCACAGCCCATGTGAGGGCACACAGTGCCCTGTCCCCCCTCCACATTCCCTTGCACACAGTAGGTATGAAGCAAATCTCAGCTGGCTGACTGCCCTACAGCTGCGGCCCTGCTCTCCGGAGAGCTGACCCTCGGGGAGGGACAGGCCAGCAGGGACGCGCGGCTGGGAAATCGCTGGCCCCGGGCCCTGATCTCTCCCCGTTGCTTGCAGTACCTGGAGGAGAAGGAGGACCTGGAGCTCAAGTGCTCGACGCTGGGCAAGGACTGTGAGATGTACAAACACCGCATGAACACGGTCATGCTGCAGCTGGAGGAGGTGGAGCGCGAGCGGGACCAGGTACGGCAGGCACCCGCATACCGTGGGGGCCTGAGCCGGGCTCCAGCAGGCCCTACGACGGCGCGCGGTCCCCAGAGTCAGACAGCCACGTTCAGGCTCGGTCACTCATCAGGTGTGTGGCTGCAGCCGGCTCCGCCCCGTGGACGCCTCCGTGTCCTCGTCTGTGATATGGGAGTAATAAGACAACACCACCTGCTAGGGGCGGGGTGCGGGCTCCGAGAGACACTGCCCCGGGGCTCTCGGCACAGTGCCCGGCTCCAGCCAGGGCAGGACACATGGCAACTGTGATGCGGACTGTCGGGGAAGGGAGCGACTTAAACGCCCAAGAGTTGGGGTTAAGAAAAGAGCCCCGGGGTTGGGAAGCAGGTGTCCAGACGAAGAGCGCGTCCCGGGTCTGATTTGGTTGGGTCGGGGTGAAGAACCAAAGTGGCCCTGCCCTCCCCGCTCCCCCCCTCCCACCCCCGGTAGGCCTTCCATTCCCGGGACGAAGCGCAGACCCAGTACTCACAGTGCTTAATCGAAAAGGACAAGTACAGGAAGCAGATCCGAGAGCTGGAGGAGAAAAATGACGAAATGAGGATTGAGATGGTCCGGCGGGAAGCCTGCATCGTCAACCTGGAGAGCAAGCTCCGGCGCCTCTCCAAGGACAGCAGCGGCCTGGACCAGGTGGGGCGGGCCGGGCCGGGCCGGGCCGGGCCGGGCTGGACGTGGCCCCGGGCGCCTGCAGCCAGGTGCCTCCCCACGCCGCGGCCCCTCCCAGGATAAGCCCTGTCCTTGACCCTCCTGCACGGCACACCACTCAGTACACACTGTGAATTTTGAACTTGGAAAATGCAGGGTAAAACCCTGTCATGGCCACTTGCTAGACAAGTGACTTCACCGGGTAGCCTCAGCTCCTTCTCAGTTGACCGCAGCTGCCCACTAGCCTCCCGTTGCCACCACCATGTGGACGGTCACTGGGCGTCAGACGCCCCGCGCCCACTGAAGCCCCCGGTGCCTGTGAGGACACTGTCCTTTACGGACGGTACAACGCTCGGAGTTCATGTCACCGCAGGGCCCCGGGGACTCAGGGTTGAGTGGACGCTGCCATCGAACAGACCATTACGGTCCTCATGCACCAAGGAAGGAGCCCGGACCCTAGCAGCTGGGGGCACCCCTGGCCAGTGGCCTGGGGAACCTGGGGCGAGACCCTCAGCGGACCCAAGTCTAGCGCCAGGGGTCAATCCAGGAACGTGTTGTTTCGATACAGTGTTGTGAATCACAAGCAGTTCTGGGCGGTTCCGCCGTCCGTAAGGGGGGAGGCAGGGACGGGCAGGTGACAGGCGGGCAGTTGACAGGCGGGCGGGTGACGGGCGGGTGACAGGTGGGCAGGTGACAGGCGGGCAGGTGACGGGCGGGTGACAGGTGGGCAGGTGACAGGACGGGCGGGTGACAGGATGGGCAGGTGATGCGCCGGGAGGCGTGGCAGCAGATAACAGAGTCGGCTTGTGGGCTGAGGCCCTTCGTTGTTTTTCTGGGACCTCGAGGCGTTTTGTGCAGGGAAGTAAGGCCGAGAGTTCGCGTTGGAGGGCAGCGGCAGGAAGGTTGTGTGGTTGGGCAGCTGGAAGTTACCGGCTGCCCCTGCAGCTGGGCCCCAGGCAGTGGCTAGAAAGCACCAGTACGAGGCCCGAGCTGCTCTGTTAGGTTCTGTGTTTGCAGCTCAGGCCCAGGGCTGCCCCTCGGGACGTGAAGGCAGCCCGTCAGACCCCAGGGGCCATCGCTTTACTGCCGCGAACACCACAAAGCGGGGGGAGACGGGGACCGGAGGCTGGTGACGAGAAGCGAGTGGGGCCAGAACGACGAGCCTGGGCCTCGTGGCCGGGGTGGGGGGCGCGACGCGGGGACCCGGGAGATGCGCGGGCCGTCCTGAGTTCGAAGCTGGGGCCCCAGGGAGGGCCGCCCGCCGACAGGGGCCGCTCGTCCCGCCGCATCACTGGCGCTGGCCTCTCTCTGCCCCAGAGTCTGCCCAGGAACCTGCCGGTGGCCATCTCTCAGAATTTTGGGGATGCCAGCCCCAGGACCAACGGGCAGGAAGCTGACGACTCGTCTACATCGGAGGAGTCCCCAGAAGACAGCAGATACTTCCTGCCCTACCACCCGCCCAAGCGCAGGATGAACCTGAAGGGCATCCAGGTACTGGTGCGGACGGGCAGCCGTGGGGCCACTGCTGGACGGGACTCGGCCTTGCCGGCCTCACCGATGGGAATCCCGCCAGCCCCAGCTTTCTCCCCGTTTGCTTCCACACATCCTCCCTCCGCATAGCCCAAGTCAGAGAGAAAATGAAGTAAGCGTTTCGAAATTCAATCGTTTATTCAGCACATAGGTATTGAGCGTCTGTCCCGTGTGCATTGACGTTAATGGCTTGGGGGAGGCCTGCGGGGGGCGGGGGGCTGGAGTTAGAGCGGCAAACCTGTCCACTCCGCTCAGTGTCCAGGGCCGTCCGTGGCTCCCTCTTCAGGAGGAATGAGTGCGGGAGATCATCTCGCGTGAGGGGGGCCGGGCAGCGCAGGGTGGTCCCCCCAGGAAGCACCAGCACCTTGTGCTTTCCGGAAAATTCCCCTGTGTCCTGTACCCGGTTGTGCTGGGCCTCACGCCCGCACACGCGCCTTCCCCGGCCGCCGCTCTCGGCTCTGGTACCAGCTGAACCACGTGGTGCCACCTCCCGGGACAGGGGGGTGGGGGGGGGCACCGTGCCAGCCGATGCCATGCAGCCCGGGGTGCGGGCATCACACGCCGTCGGGGCTCCTGGGGCCACACGGGCTTCCTCCGTTTATTCCCTGCCTCCGCTGCCACGAGTCTCGGGCCTTGTCTGATGTCAGACCGTTGCTTTCCCCTCTGTCTTGCAGCTGCAGAGAGCCAAATCCCCCATCAGCCTGAAGCGAACCTCAGATTTCCAAGGTTGGTGCACGCCCAGACCCCGCTCCTGTCTGTCTGTCCGTCTGCCTCTCTCCCGGCCCTTTTTTTTCCCATTGTGATGATCAGTCCCGTGCATTCAACCTGGGACAGGCCTGGAGGCCCCGGGTGGAGGCGCGTCTGATGGTAGTTAACACTCCTTGTCAGGGGACAGGGCAGGAGCTACGAAGTAGAAACGTGCCGTCTGGGGCACACACACGCGCACACGCGCGCAGCTCGCACACGCACTGAGGTCGGCCCTGGGCCCCGGATATACCACAGCCGGACTTGGCGCTTCTGCTCACGGCTTGTCAGCAGGAGGCGGGCTCGACCGTCCTTCCAGGCTTTCGGCCGGATGGTCTGGGTCCAGCTGTGAGCCCCTAGTTCTCCAAGACACGGCGTCTTCAGAACCCGTCACTAGTTCTCACTGTGACTCTCAGGGGACAGTTGGCTAGTGAGGAAATCAAGCACCTACTGTGTGCCAGGTGCCCCTGGGCCCACACGGACGCTCTGGAGCCCTGTGTCAGAGTGAGGACGGAGAAGGTGGCTGTGGACACCAAGGAAGAGTGGATGGAGGAGGGCTGGAGAAAGATCCGTCAAGAAGACACAGTCTCTGGAAGGCCGTTCAGGACAGAACAGGGAGCAGGGGCAGGGTGGAGGAGCCTGGCGTGCTGCCGTTTTAGAGCTCAGAGCAGGGGAATGCCGGGAGCGAGGCTCCAGGTCACAGGGCAGGAGCTCCGTGCTGAGGATGTGCACCCCTCCCCGGTCTGGGGGGGGGCAGGGGAAGGAGGAGTCCAGAGCAAGACCTGGAGGAGCCCGGAGGTGGGGGTCCATCCACCCCTCTCATTGCCAGTTCAAGTACCTCTAGAACTTTCTTTGTCAGAAGGGAGGTGTAAAGGGCCTGAGGCCTGTGGGAGAAGTGTTTGCCCCAAGAAGAGGGACGGGGGGAGAGCAGGATGACAGAGCTTCTGGACCCTCCACAAGCCTTTGCCACTGGCTAGGGTGATGTGTGCAGGTGTCGGACTGTTCACGCACAAGCTATGGGGTGGGGGGTGGACAGGCGGGAGAGCCGGCTCTCCTGCACAGCAAGGCAAGGGCTGAGAAGTGTGCGCAAAACCCCAGAGACAGCCCCCGAAGGAGCCGGAGGGGCACCTGGGGTGGGGCTTACTGAGGAGGCGACAGACTCTGCCCCAACCGGCCCCTGTCTCCAGTCGGCCTGTCCAGTGGAGACGGTGGGATGGGGTCCCTGGGCAGGGACGTCTCCACTCTACAAGACGCACGCGCCCCTCCCTGCTGTTCCACAGAGCGCCAGGTGGGGCCCCCGCCTGAGTCCTCAGAGACACAGGACATCGTCCCGCCTCTACTGAGGTTGCCCGGGGCCTGGCCACGGCAGGACGCGCTGGTGTGCAAGACCGGACTCCCTCCTGCGAGCCTACGGCTGGGGGAACGGGAGGAGGGAGGACAGGCCACCCAGGCAGGACAGCCCCCGGGCGCTCGGTGCCCGCGGGGGCTCTCAGTGCCCTCTTCCGTGCCTTTCCCCTCTGCTTCCTGTCTCCGCGAGGACAGGGCGAGGCCATGAAGAAGAAGGCACGGACGCCAGCCCCAGCTCCTCCAGATCCCTGCCCATCACCAACTCCTTCTCCAAGATGGTAAGCGGGGTCCCCAGCACGCCCCCTTCTGGCTCAGAACCCACCAGCAGCCCCCGCCCCTCCATCTGCCTCTGCAGGCCTGCCCCCTTGCTTTGCACTCCGTGCAGGCCTGTGAGCAGCATCACTCCGGGGGGGCTTGCAGCCCAGACCCTCCTTATGTTTATTTAAAGATGTTTCCACTGGCTCACCGCATATTTACACCTTCTCGCGGCCTTCTTTCCCAATTTAACACTCGGTGGGAGGGAAGAGATGGGCCTCTGAGGAGCCATAGGGAACCACACAGGCAGCCGCTGAAAATTCTACAGCGACTTCAGGCCCTGCGCCTCCCTTCCCCAGCCCGTCCCCCCCCCCCGCCCCCTCCCCTGCAGGGCCCCAGCCCCTGGATCCAGCGTCCCTCCCCTCAGGCAGGCAGCAGAAGGCATGGGATTAGAGATTCTAACCCCAGAGGCGAAGCCCTGGGAAGCTTGTCAGCTCGGCTTCCAAAATCAGGCCCTGCTTCCAAAATCAGGCCCTGGGGGCTGCAGGGGTTTGATAAGGAACAGCTCCTGTCTGCTTGCAGCTCTGGGGGGCGAAATCCAAGGCTCTTATTTAAGGCAGCCCTTGCCAGGAGCCAGCAGGCCTTCTTTCAAAGGGTCGTCCTCCAGCAGCCGTGTGGCCTGCGGGACATTTGTCACAACGGCCACCACCACCAGGCCCCTCGGGTCTTCCTCTCATCCAGAGTAGGTGCCCAAGGCCGGCGCAGCCGGGGGGCCATGGAGCTCAGCCTGTGCAGGGTACAAGGCACCACCCTGCCCACCCCCCATCTCCCCCAGCCTCCGCGGACTCCCGCCTGCATCCTCCCTGCCCCTGCCCAAGGCAAGCAGATGTGCAAGCAGATGTGCGCCAAGCTCAGTGCTCAGCAGCTGCCCTAAGCTGCCCCAGGCTGAGCGCAAGCCTTCTCTGGCCAAGGTGGCTGCTGAGAACCAGCTTTCCCTGGCCGCCTCGGGGACGGGGACCTATCGGCGTTGAATTTAGCCCCCTTGTCTGTAATAGTTATGCCCGCGGAGGCACGGGCGTGTAAATACCCGGCTCCCCATAGTGCATCTGTGTCATCCGTCTGTGTTTCAAAGCAACCCCACCGAAGCCGCTCCAGCATCATGTCCATCACGGCCGAGCCCCCCGGAAACGACTCTATCCTCAGGCGCTACAAGGAAGACGCGCCTCACCGCAGGTGGGTGGCCAGAGGAGGCAGGAGGGTGCCCCCCGGGCCCCTCCGCAACCGCTCACTCAGCCTTGCGCCAGCCTTGAAAGGTAGGCAGGATGCTGCCCACTTTACCGATGAGGCCGAGGCTCAGAGAAGGCGTGTGGCTAGCTACTAAATGTCGACGCCTCCGTCGGTGTGCCCCCCGCTGCCCGGAAATCAGTTTTTTTCTGCCCAAGAGTGGTAGACCCCAGGAAGAGCCTCCCCATTCCTGCTTCCCCTCCCCCGTCCTCATCTCTGGGAAACCGTCCGCATGCCCAGCTGGGAAAACCACAGTGGAGGAATTCCCTGGGCATTCAGCTGCTACTGAATTCGGCTGGACGTCAGGCACCTCACCCTCGGCATAAGGGATCCCTTGGGAGCTTCCAGAAGGGCTGGTGGCACCTAGTGGCCTGCAGGGTGGGATCCACATCTCCGACCTGCCCACGGCCTGCTGTGGGCCTCGTTGCTCTACAGCAAGAACCCCTCATGGGGAACTTGGAACTTGGGGAGCACCTCCCGTCCTGTGTGAAGGGCATGCTCAGCTGGGTAGGCCCGTCCCACGAGGCAGCCTGAGCTCAAGTGGATGCTCAGTCCCCTGTGTCAGGAAGAGAGTGAGTGGGAAGTAGCCGGTGGGGCTGTCGGGGACGCTGCTGACCAGCCCGTTGTGAGCCTCCTCACACCGGCCACCTGGGACACCCCGTCCTCCAGCGGAGCACCCAGCCTTGTCCAGCCCTCCATCCACCTTCCCCCCAGCCCATGCTGCCCTCTGCAAGGCAAGGCCTCTCGGAAAGCCGGAATGTTCCAGAATCTTCCCCCACCGTCAGCCACTGCACACGGCCTGGAGAGCTCCCACGCTCACAGGCACTCCCCCATCCCCACCCCCCCCCTTGTGTCTTGCAGCACAGTCGAGGAAGACAATGACAGTGGCGGGTTCGATGTCTTGGACTTTGACGGTAGGTACCCGGTGGTTCCCAGAGGCATACCGGTGTGGTGGTCACCTGCCGTCCGGCAGGAGCATGACCACGTCACCCACGCCCCTGACCCTCCAGCTCGGGGCAGAGCCCTGCGCCTCAGGTCCTCAGGAAATGCGTGCGGTGTGGCTGTCAAGAGGGCAGAAAGAGTCCGTCCCCCCCGAGACTGGAGGTGTGGGGCAGACAAGCCCTGGGGAGACCGAGGGTAGGCAGCCGTTCTACACTAGCCCCACGGCAGAGCCAGTGTGACGGAGGGGATGCTCCCTGGGCCCAGAACGAGCTGTGCAGAGAGCCGGGAATGAGGGGAGCCGCGGCCCCTTACAATTGGGGGGGGGTCCGGTTCAGCCCAGCGCACATGGAGCCCCCACACCTCACCACGCCTGGGGCCCGGGACACAAGGACTCAGGGCCCCGGGTCCTTGCACTGGCCGACACCCAGGTGGTATAGCTGTGATGTACCAACCCCGAGCCCCTGCCTGGGTGGGCAGAAGACAGAGGGCCGGGAAGGGCCTCCTTCAGAGGCCTCCGGGAGATGACCCCGTGCCTCCGGTGGCCCCTGCTCCTCCTCAGCTGGAAGCACAGGGGCTGGCCCAGACTCCCACAGGTGGGACCTGCCAGCCTTCTCATTCCCAGGCTTCCCCGACCCTGCCTGCACCCTCAGCGGCTCAGGCTGCCGGCAGATACGATGAAGGATTAGCAGCTCTCCCTAATTGGGGACTATCAGGAGCTTTCAAGTGTTAAAGAGAGGTTAGCACCTAATAGAGGCTGGGTCATGAGAAGAATTAAAGGAGTTTTGGCAAGGGGAGAGCTCAAAAGAGAATTCTGGGCAGCCATCCAAGGCATTCTGCAGCGTCAGGACAAATGCCCGTTGCAGAGAAGCCTTGTTATCAGCCCAGAGCCGGGTTTGCACCTCCTCCATCCCAGCGCCTGGGCAGTGGGGAGTGGGGGGTCTTCCCCCCCAAGTCCTCGGGGTCCCGCTGAGTTGGGAAGAGGGGGCTTCTGCCCTCGGTGTAGGCTCTGCCCTTCGTGCCCTGCCCCAGCCCGCAGGCCTAGAAGTGGCAGATGGTAAGACCTAAGGTGGTCCCGAGATGAAAATATGGACCCCAATTCAAAAGCAGAATGGGTGTGAGCTGGTGCAGACCCCTTTCCCAGGTACAGAAACGTGAGTCTTAAAAAGCAGGTAGCTGGTGAGGCTTCCCATAAGAAGGGACTCAGAGGCAGGGGCACGGCTCTCCGGAAGAAGATTCATTCAGCGCAGCACCGGCTGCAGGCCTCCTGGCCCGGGCCCAGCGGGAGAATTTCCTGGGAGGCAGGCGGGGAGGAGTAGGGGCCGTCCTCCCTGCTCTGCGGGTCCTCATGTGCGCCGGCCCTTTTGCAGATGACAGTCACGATCGCTGCTCCTTCGGACCCCCGTCCGTCCACTCCTCCTCCTCCTCCCACCAGTCCGAGGGCCTGGACGCCTACGACCTGGAGCAAGTCAACCTCATGTTTAGGAAGTTCTCTCTAGAAAGGTACAGTGGTCGCGGGAAGGGGGAGCCAGTGCTGGGGGTGGGAATGGCAGGGTAAAGGCCAGTCACCCCCAAGATTGCCCCAAAACCATCCACCTCCCCCGGATTCTAGAATCAGAGTCCAGGAACCATAGTGTCCCAGAGCCAGAGAGCACCCCCCACCCCCCGACCCCCGGCCCCCGACCGGGCCTGGAGAGGGAGGGGCTTGTCCAGGGCCACCCAGAGAGGCAAGGGGGCAACCCTCGATGTGCGACCGGCCCCCGCCCCACCTGAGACTTTCTGCTGGGCTGGAAAGCCAGGTGGGAAGAGGGGAGGACCCTGCCCTCAGAGGCCTGCCCCGTGGCGTGTCCTAATCACAGCTGCCTAACCACTGTTTCCTTCCCTGACCCAGGCCCTTCCGGCCATCCGTCACGTCCGTGGGGCACGTGCGGGGTCCCGGGCCCTTGGTGCAGCACACCACGCTGAACGGCGACAGCCTCATCTCACAGCTCACCCTGCTCGGGGGTAACGCGCGAGGGAGCTTCGTCCACACGGTCAAGCCGGGCTCCCTGGCCGAGAAGGCCGGCCTCCGCGAGGGCCACCAGCTGCTGCTGGTGAGGGGCCGGGGACGGCCAGGGGAGGTGGCGCGCACACACCGGTGCACGCACGCCATCGCACGGGGAGGCAAATGAGTTTAAGTGGGATGCTTCCTTGGCTCTCGGCGACATTGAGTTGGTCGCTGTCTGGGGAGAGGTGTTTTTGTTCCCGGGCGGGGCGGCCCCACCCCTGCAGCCCTGCCCGCCCGTGGACCGCGAAGAACAGCGTGTCTCTGATATCTAGCTGGAAGGCTGCATCAAAGGCGAGCGGCAGAGCGTCCCGTTGGACACGTGCACAAAGGAGGAGGTGCACTGGACCATCCAGAGATGCAGCGGCCCCATCACACTGCACTACAAGGTCAACCAGGAAGGTAAAGCCACACTCACCCGCACTCGGCCACGACCAGCAGGACGGCCCATGTGGGGGTGGGGGCTTGGACAGGGCTGGGGTCACGGCTCCTCTGTCTGGGCAGTGAGCACCAGGCTCTGTCTTCCAGTTCCCAAAGTCTAAGCCCCCATTCTCACCTCCGGGTGGTTTTTTCCTGCATGATTATGTCTGCAGCTGGATCTTATTTTTAACCACTAGGGCTCATGAATGTTTCAACAGAGCATAAATAGCCACTTTCTCTCTAGCCTCTCCCCACTGCTGCTTTGCTAGCCTGCACTCCTTCCCGGCAGTGCCCAGTCAGTGCAGAAGATGATCCCGATGCTCTGTCCCCACACACAGGGCGCAACCTCCTCCCCCCCCCCCCCCCCCACTCGGGCAGGCTCCTCCCCTCTTCCCACCTGGCTTTCCAGCCCAGCAGAAAGTCTTTGGGCGGCGCCCTGCCCACTGGCCGGCAGCGTCCCCAGAGTTGTAGCCATGTGATCCAGAATTCAGGGCAGGAAAGGTCCCCGCCTAGCAGGGTCCCGTCTGTAGGGCCTTTCTCTGAGGGGGTAGAGAGTTCAGAGAGTGATGGGGGTTAACCCTGACCAGGGCAGTGGGAAGGACCCGACCAGGGATCCCCTGCTTCTCTGGGAACATTGATCAGACAACCCTGTGGGTTCAAGCCTCCCCCGGTGTGTGTGGCGCGGACACACTGGGCCTGGCTCTTAGGACTCTTGTAGCTTCCACCGTGTTAGGCGACTCTGTGCGTGCGGGGCTGATTTGGGGCTTTCTATTATGGATTTATGTTACAGACATTCAGTTTGCTGGATTTATTGTATTCGCGACTTATGCCCCGTTTCCTTCCAAAGGGATTTGTAAAAACTCATACTATAGAGGACGGTGGCGTTAAATAAGGTTAAAAGAACATGCACCGTGGTCCCACCACTTGGGAAAACCTTTGGGCGGTATCTAGAAAGCTACATGGATAGAAAATCAAGGACCTAGTGATTCTACTTCTGTGAGTAGAGCCAGGAAAAACTAGTGCACATGTCCACCAGAGACACGTATGAGACTGTCCACAGCAGAGTGACCCGTCACAGCCAAAGCCTGGGAACGGCTCAGATGTGCACACAGGAGAAGGGGTAAATGAATGCGTGGAGGGCATGAAGATCGTAGCCGAGGTCCTAGATTTGTTGCAACTTGGCACAAAACTTAGCTGTGAGCTCCTGGGCAACCAAGACAAAGAGGGAAACCCACACAGGACACCGGGGAGTCCCCGCGAGCTCTAAGAGGAACGTGCCATGCGGGCGCATCTTTGCGGGCGGCGAGGAGGGAATTTGCGCCTGGAGGTTCTTGGCAGTTCCTTGACCTTCCCTCTTTGCACAGGGTACCGGAAGCTGCTGAAGGACATGGAGGAGGGCCTGATCACCTCGGGGGACTCCTTCTACATCCGGCTGAACCTGAACATCTCCAGTCAGCTGGACGCCTGCTCCCTGTCCCTGAAGTGTGATGACGTTGTGCACGTCCGCGACACCATGTACCAGGACAGGCATGAGTGGCTGTGCGCACGGGTCGACCCCTTCACGGACCACGACCTGGACGCGGGCACCATACCCAGCTACAGCCGGTGAGGCCGGAGCCGGTGCCAGGCGGGGCGGGGGGGTGGGTGGTGGTGAGGGGGCTGCCGCCCAGCAGAGGGACTCACAGGGGGGCCGTTGCCTGCTGACCAGTGAGGCCCCCCCCATTCCCTCCTCCTCCTGAAGCCTCCCCTGCCTGCCCGGGGATATTGCTCCCTTAAGTACTGTTGCTTCACTCACGCCCCGGGAAATCCTCCTTCGGTCATCGCCGGGGAATGCCAGGCTCTCGGTTTTATGGCCCTTTGCTAGTCGTGGCTGGCGTTGCCACAGGCCACCTGCCTGACAACCTTACGTAATTATACAGCGGTAGCTCATTGGTTAGACGCGGCAGGTGTCTGTAAAGCACCTGTGGACTCCGGCGATCGCTCAGGCCAGCGCTGTGAGGTCAGCATCGGCAGACCCCACGTCCCAAGGCTCGGGGGAGTGGCTTAGCCTCAGTCTGCACTGGCCATGGGACTCAGGCCGAGCTGCCCGGGGCGCCATGTCCTCCCTGGGGTGCCCCCGGGTCCCAGAGCTCCCCCGGCGCAGGGGCAGGCCCGGCCCTGAGGTTCTGCCCTCCCCTCCCGTCTCCGCCAGAGCCCAGCAACTCCTCCTGGTCAAGCTGCAGCGTCTGATGCACAGGGGCAGCCGAGAGGAGGTGGACACCACCCACCACACCCTGAGGGCGCTCCGGGTAGGTCCCCCAGTGGATTACGGGGACTTGGTTCCTCGGGGATGGCACAGCCCCTCCAGGAGGAGGGACCTCGGGGACCAACCCCTCGCCGGGAGGCAGCCCTTCCCCTGCGTCTCTGGTCTCTGCTAGGGCAAGCCTCGGGTCGCCCCTTGCCCGCCAAGCTTGCTCCCCTTCTGGAATGCCTTGGTTCCACGACTGGCACTCTCACCCTTCACACCGAGGGGGCTTGAGGACGCATCCCTGGTTCTCGGCGGCCTCCGTGGGCTCTGACGTCCTGCCGAGCCC
Source organism: Callorhinus ursinus (assembly GCF_003265705.2). Taxonomy (NCBI): domain Eukaryota; kingdom Metazoa; phylum Chordata; class Mammalia; order Carnivora; family Otariidae; genus Callorhinus; species Callorhinus ursinus. The sequence goes on from NW_027397132.1 coordinate 4,307,776, forward strand.
AGTGCGTCTGACCGACTGATAACTGATTTCAGAACACCCTGCAGCCCGAAGAGCCGCTTTCCACCAGTGATCCCCGAGTCAGTCCCCGCCTCTCTCGAGCAAGTTTCCTTTTTGGCCAACTCCTTCAGGTAAAGCGCCCCAGAGCGCCTCCTGACTTTTCTTCGCAATCACGTTTTGCTATGGCTTGCCCTCTCGCTGCCGAGAAGACCTGATCAAAATAACTGTGCTTTGTGTTTGTACCCCACTTGCAACTGCTCACAATGCCTCACATTTCCCATCCCAGTGTATCCTCACAGTGACAGGTCGGTAGACAGTCTCTGCACCTGTTGGAAGCAACGTCTCTTTCGTAAAAGATTGGAGGAACTTAAGGCTAAAAGAACTTAAATAACTTAGGTATTCAAGTATTAACAGATAAAAAAACAGTGTACCAGGATAAGAAAACAATCGTCGTAAGTGTCTAGGTCAGTTTCATCCCTCTGATCATGCATGAAATTTATCTCTGAGCATCCTGGCAGCCAAGGAAAAAAGGGGAAATGCTACAGATTCTTTAAATCTTATCTGACCACAGAAACATTTTAGCTCTTTGGGACCAGAAAAAGTTTTCCCTTATACTTAACCCTGAAATGGATTTTTTTTTTTTGCATGAATTCTTTTACAAGGACATTGAGTAGCACAGTAGGTGATATCTTCAGAAGGGATTTCACATAAATGCGGAAGCATTCTGTGCAGCCCTTTCTTCTGTCACGGGCTGACAAGAGCTAAGGTGTGGTCCCGCGAGGACACTCCTGTGTTGATTCTGTGCTAATGAGGCCCCAGAGGAGCTGGTGTGTCACTCCAGTGCTCCATCCTGGTGTGGAAACATAGAAAACCCAGAGAAATGGTTAACGGTGTGACCCTGAAACCAGATAGATGCAGACAGGTACCAGAAAAATACTTAGGGAGGTGGAAGGAGCCCTCGTGAGTCTGAGCTACTCCTGAAGGCAGGACCACGTGAGACCACATGGTCCTGCTCACCTCACTGCCCACGTGTCATGCAAGAGTCATAAACCTTGGGCGTCTCTGGGTGGCTCACCCAAGGGCCAGTGAACAACAGGGCCCGACCAAGATCTCAGCTCCCTGGATTTTTCTTCCTGCAGCAGGAGGGTATGGAGAGATCAAAGTAGCCCAGGGAGTAGGTGGGAATTTAGATTCTGTGTCCACCACTGGGGCATCCCTCTCTACCCTCCAGGGCTCAATCCTGAATCGTACAAGGTAGCAGGCACCCCCAGAGCACTTGGGGATACTGAGGCAGGGGTCGTGGAGGGCAACATCATGGGAGGTGGAGCCGTCCTGCCAACAGGGGCTCCCAGACAGGGACCTTCCAACCGCGGCTCCCCAGGAGGGACTCCCCATGCACCCCACCTGCACCCCACCCCTCGGCAGGCTTCAAGCCTGGTTAGGGAGGAGAGAGAATCGGCCTTTGTTTGCTTACTTACCTGCTAATGATGTCTGAAACAGCTAAAGGACCCTCTCGGCCTGCTGGGTGTCTCCTGTTTTCACGGGGGAAAGTGACTGACCCCGGCCCGCAGGGGCAGAGCTGCGGTCTGAGCAGAGGTCTGCCCGTGCCCAGGTGGAGGCAGCTCAGTCTGGTTAGAAGCAAAGCCCCCCGCCCCCTGCCCCTGTCCTCCAGTTTGTCAGCAGGTCTGAGAACAAGTACAAGAGAATGAATAGCAACGAGCGAGTCCGTATTGTCTCGGGGAGCCCGCTGGGGAGCCTGGCCCGGACGTCCCTGGATGCCACCAAACTCTTGACTGAGAAGCAGGAAGGTATGGCGCTGACCGCCTGGCCCCTCCCACCTCCTGCTGGCCTGAGGGCTGCCGGGGGTCTGGGCAGGTCCCGTGGGGCCCCACCAGGGTGGCTGGGACACCCACTCCCTCAAAAGAGGGGCCGCACCCTGGGAGGATCTGCCAGGGGACCCGTCTGGCCTTGGCTGGACGGCACAGCCCACTGCAGGGGGGGGGAGGCGGGAGGGGGGCCTCCCGCCAGGCTCACCCCTAACGAACGGTCGCTGTAGTTGTTTGGAGCCCAGATGCCCGTGTTAATTGGAGCTCTTTGCTGCAAAGTGTTCACTTATTGATTTCTGTCCCCACCGCATGCTTCTGGCCGTTTATCAAGCCAGCCAGGGGTCGCTGGCTGCACAGGCCCCTGCGGAAGGCCCTGCTGATGGCGAGCCAGCCTTGCCGGCTGTCCTCGCGGGGCCAGGCCGGCCCGGGCACGGATGGCCAGAGGGCCTGGGCTCCTCTCCAGGCTGGCCGTCCGACGGCCAGGTCAGAGGACAAAGAAAAGGACAAGCCGCTGGGCTGTGGGGCAGCGGTTCCTGGAGCTGCCGGGGGCCGGCATTGCTCTGCTTTCCACACACCAGCCAGAGAGGCTTGAAAAGGCAGAAGGGAGGCCACGTCCCTCCCTGCCTCTGGCCCTGGTGGCTTCCCAGAGCTTCTGAAATAAGCCCCAACCCCTCTTGGCCGGCCCTGCCCACCCCTGCCCCTCCTCCACTCCTGCCGGCCCCTCACTCTCCTGCCCCCCTGCGCCGACCGCCCTTGCTCCACCAGCTCTCCTCGCCCGGCTGCTTCTCTGAGCCCTGGCCCCAGTCCCTGACTGTCCTCAGAAAAGCCATCCTTGCCCATCCCGCTCCAGCCCCCTCCTGGAGAGCTCAGCCCTCCTGCCACCACCACCTGAAAACAAGCACCAGGAGGCAGGGCCATTGCCCCAGCTCCCAGAACCGGGCCTGGCCCGTGGGGCACCTCATAAACACTCCTGGATGGCCAAAGGACACCCTGGTTCCTGCGGGCTCCATGGGGTCAACAAGGCTCCCAGGTCCTCCGTGCCCTGCACCCTGGCGGGCAGGCCAGGGTCTCAGCGCTGGCCCTTTCCTGTCCCCTCCCAGAGCTGGACCCCGAGAGTGAGCTCAGCAAGAACCTCAGCCTGATCCCCTACAGCCTGGTGCACGCCTTCCACTGTGAGCGCCGCCGGCCCGTCCTCTTCACACCCACCATGCTGGCCAAGGCGCTGGTCCAGAAGCTGCTCAACTCGGGGGGCGCGATGGAGTTCACCATGTGCAAGCCAGGTGAGTGCACCTCACCAGTGGGACAGGAGAGCGGACGGAAGGGCCATGCTCCCTCCTGGCCCTGTGCGCGCGGGGAGGGAGGGTCACGGTCCCTCGCGCCATGGCAGCCCTCTCAGAGTTCACCGTGGCCCCAGAACAGGGAACGCTGGCCTCCCCTTCACCATTCACACCGAGGGTCCGGGACGAAGGGCACAGGGTCAGTTAGGAGATGTGACTCGGGGTGCCCACTCCAGGCCCTTAGGTAAGAGGCAAGCCACCCATCATGGAGGGCAAGCCTCCATGTCCTCGATGTGGCTAGGGGACCATGGTCGTACACCCTGCACACAGAGGGCTGAGCCCCAGTCCTGCTGCAAACTAGAATCATCTTCAGCATCGTCTGTATTTAAATCGTGGACGTCCAGGGCTGCCCATACCAACCAAATGTCAGATGCCCAGCCGGGGGGAAGGCGGGGAGGTTGTTATAAGATACACATGACATAAAATTTACCACCTTAATCTAAGTGTCCAGTTCAGGGGTATTAAGTACATGTATCTCCAGAACTTTTTCATCTTCCCAAACTGAAACTCTGTCCCCATTAAACACTCACTCCCCACCCCCAGCCCCTGGTGCCCACCATTTACTGTCTGTCTCTGTGGATCTGACTCCTCTGTGGGCCTCACATAAGGGGAGCCATCCAGTGTCTGTCACTTGGCCTCTGGCTTGTCACTCAGCATCATGTTCTCAAGGTCCATCCCTGTGGTAGCAGGTATCAGCATGTCCTTCCTTGTTAAGGCCGAGGGGTATTCCACGGTGTGGATGGGCCACCTTGTGTCTGTCCATCATCCACCGATGGACACGCAGGGTGCTTCCACCTCTCGGCTGCCGGGAATCATGCTGCCATGAACGTGGGCGAGCAAGCACCTCTTCAAGTCCCTGCTTCCGGTTTTTTCGGGGGGAGACCCAGCAGTGAGATTGCTGGCTCATGTGGTGATTTTATTTTTAAACTGCCACTCATCTGCACAGCGGCTATACCATTCCATCTTCCCCCCGAGCACACACAAGGGTCCCGGTTTCTCCCCGACCTCACCAACACTGGTCATTTGCCTTAACAGTAGTCATCCTAGTGGACGTGACGTGGAAGTGTCAAGGTTTTGAGTTCATCCTCTGAGGTGCAATTTACATACAGCAACACGCCCCCATTTCAAGTGTGCAGCCGAATGAGTTTGGGCAGGTGTCTGTACCCCGTGACCCCAGCCGCGACCAGGAGACAGAACATTGCATCCCCTCGGGCTCCCCTCCACCCCCTGCCCCTGGCACTATATTGATCTGCTTCCCATCACACATTGGTTTGCATTTTCTAGACTTTTCTACAAACGGAACCGTGCAGTGTAGAATCACTTGTACCTGGCTCCTTTTGCCCCACGTATTTTTGAGATCCATCCAGGCGTTTGCTCCTACTGTGGCAGAGTGGCGTCCCCGCGAGCCGGGCAGCTGTATCCACCCCGTCAGGAATCCTTTATGCAAAGCTCTCCCAGAGGTGCTCCTGTGGGGCCAGGGCTGGGAGCACTCCGAACAGTCCCTGGCCGGGATCCAGACTTCCTGAGCATTCACTCCTGCTTTCGCTGCCTGCGTTTATCAGTAAGCCCTAACGTTACGATGGGACGGCACCCGAGCAGGAGCAGACCCACCTGCTGATTCCTGGGAGGCAGCTCCGCGCGCAGCCTTCTCCTGCATGCTGACGCCGATGCACCCGAGGTCTCCCGGGATGCCCGGCTCAGTGGGAAGTGAAAGGCCGCACCCCCAGTGTCCCTCCCTCCATGCTTTAGACCCTCTACAGCCCCTGGCCAAGAGGGCCTCTGCAAACAGTGTGGTTGGTGGGAAAGATCATGTTCTTTGAGGCGAGTGGTCTCCAGGTTAGGTTCTGCCCCTGCCCACCCCTCCCCAGCTGTTTATTTGGAGCAAGTTATCAACCTCTCTGTTTCTTCACCTTCAAAACCAGGATAATAGCGGCCACTTCTCCTAGAAGTTAGAGGCTCATGGATGGCCAGAGGCTACCCTGGGGCCAAGCTCAGCGTGGGTTCCAGGTTCTCAGCCCCCCACGCGGATCAGGAAGGGCGCAGACGTGGGTCCCACAGCTTGCTGAGCGCCAGGTCCCACAGCCACCGCGGCACCCCCCTCCTATCTCAACAGAGTCTGCATGCCTCCACGGCCTTCCCAAGCCCAGCTTCAGGTGCAGGAATCTTTCAAGGGTGTGCACCCCCATGCTCTTCCTCTGCCCGACTATCTGGGAGCCTCACACACCCTGCAGGGAGGCTCTGGGCAGAGGACCTCGCTCCTGCCTGAGGCTCCAAGCATTTTTCAGTTGGCTCCCTGGTGATATGAGGTTAGGTAGAAAGCCTGATTTAGAAATCCCACTTAGCCACTCTAAACTCTGCAAACATGCTCTGTCTTCCCCTTGGTTCATTCACAGCCAGGGAGCTGTAGACACTGTAGGGTGGGCGTTCTAGGCTGCCTCCCTCCCCCGAAACCACCCGCAGCTCCTCCCCTCCTGGCTGTCCCCCAGATCCTTTCCCACTCACTTCCAGTGCACAATGTAGCGTACATGCCAAACCTGGGGCCTAGTGTGGGCTCCCCCAGCCAGCCAGGGCCTAAGCAGGGAATTCCAGTCCTGGACTGACTCCACCCTCCTCCTTTCATAAATGGAAAACCTGAGGTCAAGAGATTAAAGATGTGTTCAGGGTCACCCAGCGAGTGGATGGGGCCTCCGGTACATACCTCCTCCTCCAGGAAGCTTGCCTGTTCCCCTGTTCCCTCCACATCTCCTCACTTTGCCGCCACAATAAATAGCCCAGCACTGCACCTACTAAATGGTTTCATAGTTTACTGTATATTACCTTCTTCTTCTCAGCTACATCATAGGTTCTCAAGTACAACGACAGCTACGTTTTTATCATATTTTTATTCTAATGACTGATCCTTAGTAGATTTCCAGTAAATGTTCAATTTTAATAAAAACTTAATGGAATGGTGGGATCTTGGGTAGATGGATGAATGGATGGGTAGGTGGATGAGTAGATAGGCAGATGAATGGGTGTATTGGTGGATGGGTAGATGAATGGATGGGTGGATGGATGGATAGATACGTAGGTGGGTGGGTGGATAGATAGGTAGGTGGATGGATGGATGGGTGGTTAGATGGATGGGTGGGTGGATGGGTGGAGGGAGGGATGGATGGATGGTTGGATGGGTGAGTG
>NW_027397132.1:4314512-4438334 GCF_003265705.2 Callorhinus ursinus
TTGGTTGCATGGGTGGATGGATGGTTGGTTGATGGGGGGGTGAGTGGGTGGGTGGGTGGGTGGGTGGACAGTTGTCTATGCTTCATGATAGACAACTCACCAGTATTGCACCTCAGTGCCTGAGCTACTTTGTCCAGTGAAACTTAATGCTGAGAATTTACCAACCAGCTCTTCTGTGGGCTGCTGTGGGAAGTGTAAAGAGGTGTGACCTTGACCCTGCCATTGAGAAGCCTCACAGTCTAGTAGAGGAGCTAGGATTCATTTAAATGTGGCCATAAGGGAATCAACATGGAGTTCTGTTCAGCCCAGAAAGGGGAGGTTTGTGCTGCCCTCAGGACTGGCCCTCTGTCTGCAGATGTTGTCACCAGAGACGAGTTCCTCAGGAAGCAGAAGATGGAGACCATCATCTACTCCCGAGAGAAGAACCCCAACACTTTCGAATGCATTGTTCCCGCCAACATTGAAGCTGTGGCCGCCAAGGTGAGGTGGGGGTTGGGGGCTGGATGGGGTGACACCACTGGTTATCTTTGTGAGGCAGCCTCAGCCATGGACAAGGGTGGGGTGCAGAGCTGCTCTCACCTCCCTGTGGGCAAACCACCTCCTTTTCCTTTCGTCTTCTGCTCCATGTTCCCTCTCCACACACCCTTGTTCTCTGGGGTCCGACATGCACGTTGATAGTTTGAAACCAACTTCTGTTTCTGATGGCTCCTGGCACTGGCATCGCCGATTCACATCGTCCAGGGCCATACATGTACCTGACTGTGAGAACAAGGGCCAGAGACACAGGGAGCCTGGGTCAGGGCGAGAGACAAGGAGAACAAATGGGTGCCAGGAGTCCTGTTCACCACAGGAGGGAAATTGGCAGCAATGCAGGAGAGGTGTCTGCATGCATTCTAGAATCTTCTGGAGCCAGACAACATGGTCCTTATCGGCCCCAAGCATTGAGTTCTTGTCTGCACACTTGGTTCCACAGGGTTGTGCACAGCGGTGGGCGCTGCCAGAGCCCAGGCATCGAGCCCGGTCCTTCTGGGACCTTTCCAAAGCAAAGGTATCCGTTGAGCACTGCCCCAGCACCTGAGGGGTCAGCTCTGCAGTGGATGGTGACTTTGGGTGGGGGGGGGGGGGGAGCAGGCGCCGGGGGGAGCTCCGCATCTGCCACCTGGCACGTGCCACCCCCCCCCCCGCAACGTTGTTACTCACACAGATGAAAGCATGGGCAGAGCCATCCAGCCTGGAACTGTTTATTTGGTTTTAAAGTCTGGGTCACAGCAGTTTAGGGAATTCTGACATTGGAGCGGATAGGACTTGAGTGGGCAGGGTCGGAGCCGAGATGATTGTCCCTGGAAAGGTGAGGCCGCCCAGTGGATGGATCAGGGCTGTTATGAGTCTGGGCAGTGGCCACACGGGCAGGGAGTGAGGACAGTGACCAGAAGGAGCACGGGGGTGGGGGCAGGTTCGGGTTGTGAAAATTCACTCATGCACGCTTAGGGACACACACACTTTCCTCTACTAGTGTTCTGTTTCAGGGCAGAGGGTTGGGGCCTCTGGGGGTTTGTTTGTTTTTGAAGTGACACTTTCAGCAACACAGAGATTGTCCTTCAGAAGTGATGAGCTCCTGGGTGCCAGGGAATCATGCCCGAGAACCCTTGCAGATGCTCCCAGGACCATCCAGCCCCACCTCACCCTTCGGGTGTTTTCCACCCTTGATAGTACCACAAATGTCTTCGTAAGCTGAGGGGAGTAGCAGGTGTTCCCGAAGCTGATTTTGCTTTTCATTAAAACTCACTCATGCTGCCTGCCTCACCTCGGGCTCGATGCCGGGGCTCTGGCAGCGCCCACCGCTGTGCACAAGCCTGTGGATCCAAGTGTGCAGACAAGCAGGGGTCGGGCTTCACCCCGGGTTTCTCCCTGCTGCAGCTGGGAGCACTCGGGGCTCTCGCCCCTGCCCTTGTCCCACGGAGCCTGACCCTGCACCCCGGGCCCCACCCCAGCTACCCAGAGGGGGCTACTGACCGCCGGCTGCTGTGCTTGCAGGACAAACACTGTCTGCTGGAGGCTGGAATCAGCTGCACCAGAGACTTGATCAAGTCTGGGATCTACCCCATCGTGCTCTTCATTCGGGTGTCGGAGAAGAACATCAAGAGGTTCAGGTAGGACTCTGAGACCCCTCTCTAGGGGCCTCCGGCACCCCGTCCCTCCCTGCCACACCTCTGCTTGGTCCCCCTGCTCACCCCTTTAGGGGATTGTCGTTGAGAGCCCAGCTGCAGCCCAGGGCAGACACGACCCCCGGCCTGTAGCGGTGGAGACAGTAACCCCCACACACACAGCACGTCCGGGGGGGACGAGGGCCGGGAGGCATGGCTGCAGGACCCAGGCGGCTGGGGAAGGGAAGCTGACTCTGGGGCGGCCCCAATGCAGTGAGGGCGGCCGCGCAGGTGCTCAGGGAGAAGGGTGCAGACCTCGAGGCGGTGACAGCTGCAGGAGGCCGTGTGGGGCGCAGCGTGGGGAGAGCGACCTGCAGCCGAGGGGTCCGGACCACGCCGAGTGACGTGATCTAACAGGACGTAAAAGGCTGCCTCCAGCTGCTGTGTGGAGACGGGGGTTAGGACCACCCGGGCAAGAGCTGGGACCCAGAACCTACCTGGCGGGTGGTGAGGAAAGGTCTGAATCCGTGTTCAAGGTGGAGCCGGTGGTATTTGTTGCAGGGTTGTCTATGGGGTTTGGGGCCTGGCCATTACGTGGCGCTATCCCTGACCCTACCTATCCTTCACACGCTGCCAGTGAGAGGGGAGGGGAGGCCACTTGCCCCTTCCACCAGATCTTTACTGAACACCTGTTAAGTGCCTGGCCCCGGGGAACCCATGAAAGAGCACAGAAGACAAAAGTCCCCAGCTCGCTACTGCACACACGTTCTGCTGTCTGGAAACCAGAAGTGGCCACGTGTTGGCGAGCACGGGGAGAACGTGAGATTGCGCAGCCGCCGTGGAAGGCAGTGGCTCGGAGGGTGTTCACAGAAGGACCATGTGACCCAGCGGTCCCACTCCAGGGCATCTGCCCGGAAGAATCCAAAGCGCCGTCTCAACAAGATCAGTGCTCACCCACGTTCACGGCAGTGTTAGTCCCAAGAGTCAAAAGGCGGAAGCAGCCCAGGTGGCCGTCGATGGATCGATACACAGAATGTGGTCCATGACTCAGCCTTAGAAAGGAAGAACGTTCTGACACCTGCGACCACCTTGAAGACACGAGGCTCCACGAAATCAGCCACGCACAAAAGGACAGATACTGCACAATTGAGCTTACATCACGCCCCTGGACGATTCACAGATGGGTAGACAGTGGTGCCAGGGACCGGGGAGGGTGAGCAGGGAATCAGAGCGTTCATGGGTATGTCTCAGTTTCGCGGGATGGAAAACGTCCTGGAGATTGGAGGCACGGTGATGTGGATAAATGTAACACCCCTGAACTGTACTCTTAAGAAACGGTCAGGACGGAAACGTGGACGTGCATACTACCACGACTAAATAAGACTAAGGGGTGTCACAGCTCCCCTGCTCAACCAACCAGCCAGCTCTGAAAATGGAAGAATTGCTTTTTCAAAGTAAACTAAAGGAAATGAAGATAAAAGATATTTTTTTAAGCCCCACCTCTTGGGATCTCCACAGGGACGAGAATAACAGGGCCCGCAGCACGGCCGTGTGCTGGAAGGCGGCAGGTGGTGGCCGTGGGGTGGGCGGGGGGTCTGGCTGCACAGCGCCCCTCACCCCAATCCCAAGGCTCCCCCCCAACCCCCCACCCCCACGCGTGGGCAGACGGCGGTCCCCCGGCCGGGCTCGCACGCAGCTCCCACAGTGCCCTGTGTCCCCCGCCCACCCACCGCCCTCTGCCCGCAGGAAGATGCTGCCACGGCCCGAGACGGAGGAGGAATTTCTGCGGCTGTGCCGGCTGAAGGAGAAGGAGCTAGAAGCCTTACCCTGCCTGTACTCCACAGTGGAAGCCGACATGTGGGGCAGCGTGGAGGAGCTGCTCCGTGTCCTCAAAGACAAGATCAGCGAGGAGCAGCGCAAGACCGTCTGGGTGGACGAGGACCAGCTGTGAGCGGGCCCCTGGAGTCTGAGCGCAGCTCCCAGAGGTGTCCGGACCCCCAGCGGGCAGTGCCGTGGGGGCAAGGGGGCTCCGTCCACCCTGTTACGGGGACCCCCAGCCCCAGAGAGCCCCGGGGCAGACGCAGCTGCAGGGACAGACACTCTCCGGTGGGAACGGGACGGGTGTGTGCCTCCCCAACCCCCGGGGCTGACCTGGCTGAGGCGTCCCACCCCATGGCACCAGCAGGGAGGCAGGGCCCCCCGAAGGACACGACGCCAGGCCGGAGGCCAGTGGCCCCTCGGAAGTCAGAGCAGCAGATGAATGTAATGCATGGAGCAGGTGTGCTTCCTGTAGGGCAGGGACCCAGAATGCCAGGGCACCTGCCAGCCCTCGGGACACACCAGATACACATTTCCCAGGCAGGGCAGTTAGGGGGGAATGGGAAACGTGCCATGCTATTTTTTTTCTTGCATTAAAATCTCTCCATTTCCTTGTTTTCAACCTTTTTAAAAATTATTATTTCATCGCTGGCAGAGGTGTCCCACTCTTGCCCCCTCTGTAACCTGCAAACCACTTGTGCAAAGCTAAGGTCAGGCCCCACGTCAGGTGCAGGCAGGGAGAGCGGACGTCCCAGTCTAGCCAGGACACACCTGATTTGTACCTGGGCTTTGGCCGGGATGACTAACAGCCCCTCTTTGACTAACATACGTCCTGATTTGGGTGACAAGTTATCAAGTCACTCTGGGAAGGACCCGTCCTTCCATAGGCTGCTTGGGAGGTTGCCCCCGCCCCCCCCGACTCCAGCCCTGAGGCCAGAGCCCCTTACTCTGCTCTCCCTACACAGGCTCTCTGCTTCTCTGCACGTCACGTTCATACACGCAGCCTCACTTCCTCTTTCCATTCAGCATGTGGGGTATGGGTCTCGATGGGGCTTGCTCCCACTGCCCAGGAGCTGGGGCAGGGAGTGTGTGTGCAGGAGAGCCGTGCTTCCCTCCACAGCAGATAGCAAAGGCCCTGTGGGTTCTAGAGCCATTCGCCTCCTTGACCCCTTCCTGCAGACTTTCCAAGTATGGACCCGACCGGGCGTGGCCAAAAGCAGGCCACGCCCAGCCTGGTCACCACGCTGAGTATTCATCATCCGTGTGGGTGGCAGGCTGGGCTTCCATCCCAGGTCTCTGTGTTCATGAGAACTGTGGGAGAAACTGCTGGTTGACAACCCAGTCTCCACACTCCCTTCCTTACTAACAGAATCCTGTTTTTATTCTGGAAAATTGTGTACAGCTAAGAGACCATATATCCCAGCCTCCCTTGCAGCTAGGGAGGAATCAGGGAAATGTAAGGCAACAAGGTTTGGAGGAAAGACAAAGCAGACAAACAGCCCTTCCTCTAGTTTCCTGCCTGGACTACAGATGCGATGGCTGGAGCTCCAGCAGTCATCTTGGATCTTGAGGTGACCTTGAGAATGGAAACTCTGCTCAGAGAGTGGTGAAAAAAGAGAAAAGGAGTCTGAGTCACTGATGGCACTTTGGAGCCCAGGATTACTGCTTGGGTTTTGTTTACATGGGACAGAAGTAAATTTTTATCTTGTGTTCAACGGCTGTTATTTCAGTCCTTGGTTTCTTACAGCTTAAAGCAATTCCTAACAGATACAGGAACAACCCCTGGTCTTACATACCATGGGCATGCATTGATCTGCTAGGTTTGGGCCGCATATTCAAGATACGAATTACGAATAAAAGAACTTTTTTTTTTAAAGATTTTATTTATTTCTTTTGACAGCGAGAGAGACAGCGAGAGAGGGAACACAAGCAGGGGGAGTGGGAGAGGGAGAAGCAGGCTTCCCGCGGAGCAGGGAGCCCGACGCGGGGCTTGATCCCAGGACCCTGGGACCGTGACCTGAGCCGAAGGCAGACGCTTAACGACTGAGCCACCCAGGCGCCCCGAAAAGAGCGTTTGATAAATATCTCAGTCTAAAAAAACAACACTGTGCATCCTGCAGGATTTTTTTTTTTTTTTTTTTTTTTTTTTTTAGCATTTTGACCCTTAGAAGTCAAATGAGCACAGCAAAGCCCAGAGAGGTTCAAGTGGTGGGATGGGGGGTGTCCGAGGCAGGGGGCCTGGTCCGCTCATCCCTCTGTGATGATGATTCGACCCTGTACCACCAAGATCCGAGTCTGCCAGGGAGAGCAATGCCTTAAAAAAAAAAAAGAAAAGAAAGAAAAAAAGCATTCCCCAAGGGCCAGTTAGTGAGGCTTTTTTTCCCCCTGAAACAGCCCCCAGACTCAAGCTGGATGCGCTGGGCCAGGAGAGGCTGTGCTTCTGGAGGCCCCACTGTGGTTATTTAGGGCCAGAGAAGCCGCCCGCCTCGTGAGGAGCTGCGGGAGCTGGAAGGTCTTCTGCTTCCATCTTGCTAGAGCTGTACATTGAACAGTAAATTTTCCCCAAACCGAGGCGATCATGTTTCCACTCAGACCCGGTGGTGCCTCGCAAAGTACTTCTAAGGACGGACGTGACTGAAGAGGGTCCCGGAGTAAAAGGTCTGCTGATTTATTTATATTTGTCTAACTTCAGATGCTCAGGCTTGTGCAGAGTAACCAAACTCGCGGCTTGCATGTAATTTGGGGGGTGGGAGGAGACAGGGGTGAAGAGACAACACAAATGGGGAACGATACCTGAAAAAATGTGGTGGGTTCTTGTCTCTCCCCTTCCCCCCGAGGCATTTTACCAGGCTCTAGAATGCAGGTCCCTGTGTGTGCTAATAAGATGGGGCAGGAGGAGAGAAGGTCAGGAATGAGTTTTTGTGTTCTGGGTCAGTCCCCGATGGAACCGTGAAGTCAGCAGGAGGCTGGGGTTTGCCCCGCCCCGGGGAATCGCTCCACAGGAGGATTTCAAAGAAGACCCCTGACATCATCTGCTCTAGCTCCGGGCTCTGATTTGTCAGCCACCAACAGCCCTGCGATCGGCAGCCCTGAGGCTGCCTGGGATGGAAAGTGGGGCCTGCGTGGGGCTGGGCGATCGGTTGACTGCCAGAGGGCTCTGCTAAGCTGGGCTGCAGCTCGAATTACCACACCAGGGTCTGCAAGCCGTGTTTTCCCTTGGGAGCCAGCCCAGGGCTCAGGGAGGCGCCCGAGATGCACAGTGGGGCTTGCTGCCCTTCCAGGGAGCCCAGGGCCCCAGGCTCGAGAAGGGAACCTGTGCCAGGCTGATAACACCAGTGATGGATGCTTGGTCTACCTCCAAGGACACCAGCCACACAGCTCGGAGTCCCGGAAATGGTGTATGTGTAGATCTACGCTTTTCTGGGGAGAAACTCCAGGCTTTCTCAGATTCCCGAGGGGCCCTATATCTCCAGAAGATTAATGACCCCATGCTCTCAGTTTGGGAAAATATTAGCAACTATTTTTTTGAGCTCCTACTCTGTGCCAAGCACTTTGTACGTATTCTTTTACTTACTGACCCCAAAACCTTCCTCCATTTTATACAGGAGAAAGCAGGTTCAGAGAGGCTAAGTAGCTAGGCCAAGGTCACACAGCTGGAAAGCTGAAATTCCAGCCAGGCCTGGCTGACTTGCCAACCGCAGGCTCTCCGCTGGATCTCCCAGTTCAGAGGCAGGGCCCCGGGGGCAACTGCCGGGCCACTCTGCCCTCGCAGTGACTGGGGAAGCGGCTGGTGTCCTGGGCAGTGGCTGGTGTGGGGCCAGGTCTCAGGGTCAGATGGGAGAGGATGTGGATTTCCTCTCTTCCACGGAGGCAGCCTGCTTGGGTTTCTACCTAACCAGGCCACACTTGGGGGGTGGGAGGGGAGTGCAGGAAGGGATCATCTTTGAGCTCTGGCATCGTGCCATCATGCTGCCCTCCAAACCCGCTGTGTCCAGGGCCACGTTCCCCGCAAGTCTGTCTAGGTTGGCATCCCCCTCCAGCCCTGCTTTGCTCCCTGTCCTGGATTTGTCTTCGACAGTCCTGCGAAGGTCAACCAGGATGTTCTGCTGCCTTGATGGGGAAACATCGCTCCAAGCACCTGCTCCGGCCCCTATATTACGCAGCATGCTCTGCAGGGGTTCCAACAACTTCCAGGAAGTCTCGCCCTGTGTCTGAGGGCCTGGGACCAGAGAGATCTCCAGGGGCAGGGGTGGAGGGTGGGAGGAGGGGGTGGGTTCCAACTGAGGCTGAACCTTGGCTTTTTGTTTCCATTCCAAACCCCAGGAACCCAAATAAAAGCAACAGGAAGTGTCCCACCCGCACCGCCCCGGCCCCCACCCCCCACCCAGCCAGGCTGCGGGGCTCTGGGGAAACAAACAGACCCTGAGAACAATTCAGACCTGGCACGGGGTATAGAACACCTTGAGGCCAGTGGCAAGGACCCGGGAACCTCAGGGGGGCCGAGGCTCCGCGGGAAGGTGGGACAGTTCACCTTGGTTTTTAATCTGGAATTCTGTACCCGTTTCTAACAGAGAGAGTGTTCCCAGGCTTCGGAAGCACACGTTCGAAGAGGCCATCCATGTAGATCCCGTCCCCACCCCTGTCCCGCCCCGAGCCTCCTGCGCCCGTCCAGGCTCTTCGTGCACAGACAAGCGATGTGTTGTTCTTACCCCCCACTTGGGTGCATGACAGAGGACATTACCCACACAGTCCCGTACTTGATACCTAGGGCCTCTCTCCCTATCCCTTCCCGTCATTTCCTCGACAGACATGTGGGTTATTGGCAGAGACTAGCTGTGGCCCTGCGTCTCTGCAGGGCGTGCTCCCCTGGGAGGGGTTCTGCACGGGTCACCCCGCTGCACGGCCCCCGGTGCCCTCCGTCGTGGTGGCACCCACGCATGGCCCAGGCTTCCGAGGCTGACGGCCAGAACAGGCCTGGCACTCTGCTCTGGGACGTCTCCCGTGGGCCTGTCTGACCCGCAGGGCCCGTTGGCGTGTGGACGGCCAATCGCCATACCCTCTGGCCTCGATGAACCTTTGAAGTTCTAAGACCCCGTCCCCTGGGGCTGCCCTCTGCTGCAAAGAGGTAAGCATGGGTTTTGAAATGGGGGAGGCTTGTGCTGAGACCCCACCCCACCTCCTCCTGTCCATTAAGGGTTACCAGTCCACACAGGCCTAAAGCCGACCTCACCCCCTCAGGCCCCAAACCTGCCCTTCCCCCCCCCCCCCCCCCCCCTCGCCCCCGCCGCCAAAACCCTGGGGGACACCCGCTTTCTCTCACTGTTTGTCTGTCTGTCTCTCACACCCTCAGTCACTCAGCCTGTTGGTTGAACTCCTAACTCCCTCCTGAAGCCGTTCACCCCTCCACGTCCAACAGTTGCCATGCTGGTCCAGGCTGCCCTTGCCTCTCGCTGACGGCTAGGACACCCCCAAACCACACATAGCACCCCCAACCACGTCAGCCCTCTTGCTTTTCCTCTGGCTTCTGGGGCCCCGTACCGTTCTGATACGTTGATCCCTTCCCTCTGGCTGCCTAACCCCTACTCCTGCATCAGGCATCAGCTGCACTGTCACCTCTGGGGGAGGATGGCCTGACCTGACCTGAGGGGCACACCCATGACAATTCTTGTCAGCCCATGTTGGGGTGACTCTCTTGACCATGAGCTGCACAAAGGTGGAGAGCAGGTCTGACCGATTTACCCCTCACGCCCGGTAACTGGGTGCTGGTAGCTGCTGGGATGGACGTACAAGTAAGTGTAAGTCATCCCATCCTCCCTGGAACTGCCCAGGCTCCAGCAAGGATGTAAGTGAGTGAAGCAGGCCATAGTAAGGCCATAGGGACAGGTGGGGACCATGGCAAACTGGCCAGCCTATAATCCATCTAAAAGAGGGAGTTGGGACTCAGCCCCAATCACTTAGCGTCATGTAGGAAGCAAACCGTGTCTCACCAGACCTTCGCATTGTTCGAGAGAACAGTTGGCTTTCCTTTTCAGGCTAGTCACCTCATCATTACAGGATGGCTGCCACAGCTCCAGACATCACATCCTCACTTCTGGTGCCAAAAACAGGAAAGGAGGGTCTCTCCTTTATTGTGGAGGAACATGTTTGCCAGAAACCCCCAGTAGCCCTTTCCTGATGCCTCATTTGGCCAGTATCAAATCATATACCCACTCTGGGACTATGCATATTGTCACTCAAACACAGAAAACGGGACTGGTCTTTATGGGAAGAAACAACAGCATTTGCCACAGGAGAGCTTGTTTAGATGGTATAGCCTCTTTGAGGAGGTGACATTGGAGCAGGGCCCTGAAGAGAATGGCAACAAGCTGTGAAAAAAAAAAAGTGGGGCAAGAGCATTCAAGCAGTGAGCACAGCAGTTGCCAAGGTCCTGGGGCAGACACAGAAGCCTGCCCCAGCTAACTCAAGTGAAAAAGGAAGGACAGGTTGTTGTGTGATGGGATACACCGTCCCCTGTCCCGCCGTCTCCCCCGAGGGGGGGCTCTACCACTCAAACCCTTGGAGCTTTTATGTCAGGAGTGGGGGCGAGAGAGACGCGGGCAAGAATGAGGGTAGGGGCTCAGGGGAAATCCTCTGAGAGAGGAGGAAGCAGCCGCCATGAGAGAAGTCGATGGGAGAAGAGAGAACATATTTTCCAGGGTTATAGCATGAACAATGTGTTTGCTTCGTGACATTTAAGGAACTCAAGTCTTGGGATTCCTTTTTTGGTTGCTGGACTGTGTTTCTTGGCTTCGGCCACTTCTGAGAGGCCGCCCTTGGGTCACATCACCAGAGGAGCTGAGAATATCTGCAGCCAGAAAGTTCCAGAAGAGCCAGGCCCCGTGGGGGTGGGAAGCGGCCAGCGACCGAGGCGGCCCTGGGGGTGGCTGAGCCAGACGGTACCGGGGAGGGCCTCGGCGTGGTGGCAGCGTTGACGCCATGGGATCGGCGAGAGCTCCGAGTCAGGACTCTGTCCCCTGACAGCGGGCAAGTGTCTCCCTGGCGTGACCAGCTGTGGGCACAGGCAGGTCAGGGTTAGGGGACCAGCCGTTGGCAGAGAAAGGGGCACAGGGGAAGGCACCCCAGGTACACGCACTCCCACAGGCTTCGAAGGCCCTTTGATTCCAGCTCTTGATTCTGGCTTTCTCCAGGCCCTCGCCTTCGGAGAAGAGAAATCCAAGAGGGACACCAGAGAGGTAGTTTCGCATGTTGGCAGCTGGCGGTGCCGCTCAGAGCAGAAACGGCAGCCCATGGTCACTCCTCCCTCCATGACCTTTTCCTGGCTCACACCTGATTTCTCCTGATGCCCGTTGTTTCCATCCAGGCAGCCAGCCCTCGGTCTGGCAACTCCCCTTCCTGCCTGGCGCCCTGGCCTCTTGTCATCAGACCGCTGTGGATGAACTGAGCTGCATCCATGGGGCTGGGGGGCCGCCCGGCGCAGGCAGCCCTTCCTCACCCACATTGATTTTCCACCGTGTACCCTGGCATCTGCTCACCTGGGCCTCTGAGCACCACCGCGGCTGAGCTGGGCAGGGATTGCCTGCTCCCTTTGCTCTGAGGCTCCTGGACCTCTGACCTTGAAGAACACCCTCCAACCAGCCGACAAGTGCAGTCGCCTCCGGGGGAGATGCCACTGCGGTGTGCCAGGCACTCTGCACGTCATCTCCACGCCTGGCACCCATCTGTCCCGGTGGCAAACACCACCCCCATTTAATAGATGGGGGAACTGAGGTTCAGTTGCTGGGAAGGGACAGAGCTGAGACTTGAAGGGGGGGCCCCCGGGGTGCTCCTCACAGCCAGCTGGGACATCCTTGGTGCAGGCTCTGCTGTCAGGGCAGGGGTCGAGGTCACACCGGAGTGCCCAGGTCTTCGGGAGGGAGAGGGATGGACACCACCCTGCGGAGGCGGCCTGTGGGAGAGCGCACGGGTGCCGAGGTGCAGGTGGGCCTTGTCTCTGTCCCTCCCTGTTCCCTCCATCCTTTCCTCCCCGTGCTGCCCCTGGTGCCAACAAAACCCTCTGTCCACAGGAGTGCCGGGCCCGGGTCTCTGGGTCCCCAGTCCTGCCTGCCCCTGGCAAGGCCACATCTGCACGGCGGGCCGGCGGCAGGAAGCGTGGGCCTCAGAGGAAGGGGGTGTGAGAGGAGGGGGCGTGGACCAGGAGAGATGTTTGGCTTGCTGGTTTGTTTGGATGCTAAAATTAGCAGCTTGTGAGTGAGGGGGCCACGGGCTCACGCTCTTCTCTTAGCACTGGCTGAATCGAAACCCCAGGTGCTCGTCTAAAAATTGTATCGAAAGTTTCCGAGCTGGTATGGCTGACTGGAAATGAATGTCTAATACAGGAATTTCCTTCTTTCCTATCACGTGTCATGTTCGGCTCTGACCTTGTTTTGACCGAGGCTGCAAGTCTCCCCCGGCTTGTCTGACTGGACACGAATGTGGGTGTGAGCCTGTGTGTGTGTGTGTGTGTGTGTGTGAGACAGAGAGACACACACCAAGCCTCAAAGACCTTTAGTTCCTCAAGAACAGACCCGGTCCTTACCGTTCGTGTTCCCAGCCCGAGGCCCAGCACAGGGTGGACACCGGCACCTTGGTGACGGCGTGCCTGCACAGCGAGGGGTCCCCGGGCATCTGTGGGCTGGCAGATGCAGGATCCCAGGGATGGAAAGGGGGACATCTGAGCTCTAAGGTAACTTTCTGTAACTCCTTGAAGGTCACCTTCTGTAAAGTGAGGCCATAAAACCTGGGTGACGTGCCACGTGGGGTGGCTGTGAGGACCAAGTGAGCTCACACAAGGGAGCCCCCAAATGGGCCGGACTGGTGAGGCCAGGGCCCCTGGACTTCTCAGGTTGGATTTGCCCAAATGTTCAAAACCAAACAAGGGTGTCATTTGCCCCGAAAACAGATTCCTCATCCCCCACCAGCCACCAACCCCCACCCTAGGTCCGCCCCCAAAATGCCCCCCCGGGCCCTTCAAATCCCCCCCCCCCCATTCCCACCCCCTGCCCAGGGAGCCCGCTGGCCAGACCTCCCCCCAACCGGCTCCCCCTCCCCTGGTGTCCCCCTTGCCGGGAGCGGTTTTCACCGGTGTGTGCGCCATGATCCCTCAGGCATCTGAAACCCCTCAGAGACCCCCTCCTCTCGAAGCAACGTTTCCTCGTGCATCGTGCAAATTTAAAGCTCAAAGGATTGCAAAGGAAACCATCTCTGTTGAAATAGAGTTATCGAAGTATTTAAGAGCCGACTTGTAATCTGGTCACTCGTGTGCTTTCTTGCAAATGTGTTCAAGTAACAAGATTCGACAGCAAGACCTGGGGCCGGGGATGCCGGTGTCACTGTCGTGATGGGCATGACGTGTCTCCAGTTGCCTTTGGGAGCCACGGTGAGATGTCCGTGTGTCTGCTGGCGAGCAAGCCCAAGGGACGCGTGCACGTCCCGGGAACTCGTCGCCCCTGTGATGGAAGGAAACACCAACCTTGATTCAGAGTTAGGGAAAATGAGGTTGTCATTCCGTCCAGTTGAAGCTTGCAGACCCCCCTGGATTCTGCTCACAGACCCAAGTGAAGAAGCCTTGTCTGGAGCACAAATTGGGTCTTGTTCATCCTTCTGTTCCCAAACCCAGCAAAGCCTGGAGCGGGCAGGAAGTGTCCCCGAGACAGGGCCTGGGAGCCCAGCCCCGCCTCCGCGGTACAGGATGGACAGCCCGGGAGGCCTGGTGTCCCGAGTACTGAGGGTGGAACCAGGGCCCGCCGCGTGCTTTGCGCTGCTGCCCTCGGGGGCCTGGCGAGGGCTGAGGGTGTGTCTGACCTTGAGCATGGCTGGGGCTGCGCTGCCAGGGACCCCTAAGCAGTAAGGAAGGGAGACCTTCAGCTAAAGCTTGAGCTGGGGAGGCCTGGCCCGGAACTCACCTAGGAGCCCCTGACAGCTTAAAATAAACCACTAGCCCCCCGTTCCATGCCCCAGACGAAAGGGGGGAAAACCGTGTTGCTGCAAGGGAGAGCAGCTCAGCTCGTCCTGGCTCTCCGCGCCCACGGGCGAGGGGCCTGGCAGCAAAGGGCTGCCATCCGGCAGGGCTCTGGGCACTCGGCGACATTTGCAAGACCAAGTTCCCACTGCGTTCCAGGTCACAGTTGGGGAGAAGGAGGGCCAGCTAAGACTCAGGGGTGTTGCCATGGGAAATGCGATTTCTTACCCCCCACGCCCCCCTTCAGCTCTTAGTGGTGCAGAGAGGAGTCAGAAGGGAGTGTGAGGAAGGAGGCGTACAGGGTGCCCAAAACCTAGAGCCAGGGCCAGCGATCTGGGATGGAAAGCATGAAATATCTGTTAATCTCACGCGGCTCTGTTCATACTTAATTATTGTTAGCAGCCTCCGGGATCTACGGCCCTCGTCCACTCGAATTACCATCAGCTGCTGGTTTTTCCAGGATTTTCTTCGCTCTTTCCTTCTTTTTCTGTTCGACACACAGTGTGTGTGTGTGTGTGTGTGTGTGTGTGTGTGTGTGTGTGTGTGTGTGTCCACGAACGCACGTATGTGTGCACACCCGTTTGGGTGAATGAAGTCTTCCCACACCAGGCTGGGAAGACTTCTAGTACCCTCTAGTGGTGGGAAAGGCTTCACGGTGCCGTGCCTCTGTGTGTGTGTGTGTGTGTGTGTTTAGGTGTGTGCACACGTGTGTGTGTGTGTGTTTGGGGTGGGTGTGCACCCATGTGTGGGGTGTCGGGTCCATGGTGGGGCA
Organism: Callorhinus ursinus; assembly: GCF_003265705.2. Lineage (NCBI taxonomy): Eukaryota > Metazoa > Chordata > Mammalia > Carnivora > Otariidae > Callorhinus > Callorhinus ursinus. Next base: position 4,329,244 of record NW_027397132.1, read on the forward strand.
TGCATATTCATGGAGCACCCCCCCATTTCCCCTTTCCCCCACCACTACCAGCCCCACTGGTGGCCTTGTTCCCTGCAGGCCATGACTGCCATCTGCCCTCCAATGCACCCTCCCTCTTCAAATTCCCCCAGGCAGGCTGCGGCCAGCTTGTCACACCCCATCCCCCCGTAGATCCTCACCCTCAGGCCCACTGACACACTCTTCAGTCAGAGAGACGGGGATGGGGGACTGAGACCCCTTCCCCCCGACCCAGAGTTCCGTGATGCTTGGTGCCATAAGTCTCCCAGGATTAAGCCCGCCCTGGTTCTGCAGAGACGCAGCCTCCCGCCCTCACCCGGCTCCGTCACTTCCAGAGCCACAGACCTTCCCCGCACCAGCTGCTGAAGCAAGGAGCTATTGATTTCTCCTCCGTAAAATAACACGGTGCCAAAAGAGCAGGCTCCTCTTGGCTTCTGCCATCCCCCGGGTCACCCGGGCCCTCCAAGGCCTGGCGCTCCCCTAGAGGTCCCCAGACCCCAAAAGTCATATCAATAAATCCAGCATCCTCACGCTGGCCCCGGGTGGCCTGTGCAGGGGAGAAACTTCTCTCTGTGGTGACTGGAGCCCCCCTCAGTAGGGTGTGAATCAGGCTGTACCACTCACAACTGTGGGGACTTGCACAGGTGTTTCCAACTGTAAAATGGGCGCGGGTCTGTATAAAACTGGAAGACGGTCACGCAGACTGTTTACACGGGCATATGTGCCTGATCACAGCGTGAATTCATGCAGTGGGATGATGAATAGTCGCTTGCAGATGTGGCTCTTTCCCAGGTGGGGGAGAGAAGGTAAAAGGTTTGGGGTAGGGAACAGGGGAGAGGGACCCCAGTAACACCTGTCATGGTCTCTCTCTTGCATAAGATCCAGAAAAGCACCTGCAGGACAAGTCATAGAATTCAGGGGACCCGGAAGACAGGTACGGGGCAGGTCCATTCTGCTACTCTCTAGTTTTCTCTATGTTTGAATTATTTCGTGAGAAGATAGTAAAATGAAGCAGGAATATTAACATCCCTCAGAGGAGCGCTAGGAGGGTGGGTGCAAAGCATCCAGGCCAGAGCCTGGGGGCTCCTCCCTTGTCCATCCCACCATGCCCACCACCTGCTGCCCAGCACCCACCAGTCCTGACCCAGGGCCACGCTGTACGCTTCCGCTGTCCTCTGTCCCTTCCCAGCCCTGGGAGAGCCAGCCGATCAGCTCCTCTTGGGCATGGATTTGCTTTCGCTTGCAGGGTGCACGAGTTAGCAACAGACCTCAACCCGAAAGAACGGAGTCACAGGCTCAGACTGAGGGAGCGTTTCCCAATATGTAAGTGATGTTAGGAACTCGGCAGACGTTTCAAAAATAATATCATATATAATGATATGTATGTGATATATGTAATATATTAAAATGCATATACATATAGCACACATTATAGTATATGAGGATACAGGATATATTCGGGACATTTATTTTTGAGTTGTCTGGTTTTGGTGAGCAATGCTGGCTTCCCATAGACTTTTCTTCTGTAATCAGTTTGTTTGCATTGAAGAAGTCACTTCGCCTACAGAAGCTGGGGTCAGGGTGGCCACGTCAGTGCTGATCAGGACCCTTTGGGCCAGGCAGGGGTCTAAGGGGGGCTGAGGTCCTGCCTCTGTCTGCTCACTGAGGATGGGCAGCTTTTTTTATACACAGACGCACCGTCCACTCACCAAAAAATTGTAAGGATGAAGTTTGTAGTCTGAAAGACAAAGGGATGGGTACCACATGCGGCCTCCTTTCTATCTGAAGACATAGAAATGACCCATGTCTCTGCACCCCCTCATTCCAGGGGGGCCCGTAGGCCTAATGACACCTCGCCTGAGCCCATGCCTGGGTGACCCAGGGTGGTCCCAACTCTCCTGCTCACTTGCTGTGTGACCTCAGGCAAGTTCCTGTCCCTCTCTGGGCTTGAGCGTCTCCGTCTGTAGAATCAAAGGCGGGAGCTGATTTCTGATGATTCCTAAAGGCACCGGCCTGGGGTTTCCTGTCCACCTGCCACGCACACACCCTGCGTCTAAACTTCGTGGTTTATTTGCCAGATCCAGCCGGTGGAGAAGAGTTTCCGCCCCAAGCTGAGGGGCGTAGGCTTCGATCATCAGCGGCAGCCTCATCCGCGGGGCCCAGCTTACTGACGGAGGCTGAGGATGGAAGCAGCGCCGCCTGCCGGCCCCCTCGGCAGCCCCTGGTGTTTGCAGGCTGGAAGCAGGACCGGCCCAGAGGCCCCACGGGTGCCACGGTGGGAGACGGGCAGGGCCTGATGTGGGGAGGGGTCCAGACCCTCAGGAGCTGGGCCATTCCCCTGCCTCACTAACAGGGGGATTGCACCTGAAGCCACCTGCCAGGCGCCACACAGGAAGTCCTGGGGAGGGCCCAGATGACGGGGGCCACTGAGGTGGGAAAGGCAGAGAAAAAGTCTGGTCTTGCTCCCAGCCTCCCAGGCAGGTCAGGTCAGGCTCAGCCCCTCTCGGCCCCTCAGCCTGCCCCTGCTTCCAGCCCTTCGGGCCCCACCCCGCAGGACCCCTGCTCCCGGGACCCCTGCACATCGCCGGGCCCGCTGTGAAGCCCCCTCCTCAGTGGGCCCGAAGGAGACCCTCATTCTCTCTTGGCCATGCCTGGGGAAGCTCCACCGGGAACCATGGTTCCTGCAAATCTCGCCTCCACCGTGGGCCGGACAAAGAAACACCACCTCTTGAAGTCTCAAAACGCCCCGGGAGGTAGGGGCTCCCACGATCTATCTCCAGCTTAGGAGGAGGAAACAGGCCCAGAGAGGGGAAGCAGCTGAGGACAGGAGATACGCAGCTGGGATTCAGAGCCAGGTCAGTGTCACCCCAAAAGGTTGACTCTGTGGTGTGCCCTCCACAGGCCACCCCCCAGAGCACGTGGTGCCGTGTGCACGCTGGCGGGCAGGTAATGCCAAACGTGCCCCCAGGGATAGCCCCCTGCGACTAGCAGGCCCTCAAAATTACTTTGAACTTGGCTCTAGGCGGTGGCAATTTCTAACGTGTCATTTTTGCACAGCTGGGAGGGGTCAGTGGGGGACTCACAAAGAGCCACAAGAATCAATAACCTGCCCGGAGACATCTCCTCCACGTCCGGTCCTATTGCCTGGCAGGGCTCCCGGCTCCCACGCAGAGCCCTTCGGAGGTTTACACCTGAGCCAGGCAGGTATGCTCAGATACGGGACGAGGCCCCAGCAGGTAACATGACTTTCCCAAAGCCCCCGCCCGCCGCGACTGGCAGAACTTGGAAACTTTGGGGAGCACGTACTACCCTGGGGAGCCCGTGGTTCCCTCCTGTAGGACTTGGCTGCAGCACTATGGGCCCCCAACCCCCAAAGAACAAGCCCCCATCCTGGGGCTGAGCCCACCTCTGCCCAGGCACGCCCCTGCCCCCCGTTGTGGGCTGAGATATAAATTAAAATTCAATTTCATTAAGCCAGTGAGCAATCAATCGCTGGCTCCGGCTAACAATGCTGGGCAGGGGGCCTCCACTTCCTCGGTGGCTGTAATTCACCCGGCCTCCCCCGCTCTTGTTCGCAAACTGCTAGAGCAGCACTTCCCGCCCAAATTTATGGTGCTGGCAGAGTCTGGGGCCTGAGTTACAGCTGCAGGTTTGAAGGTTTGATCGGGGACTGCATTATTCTGCATGTAATCCTCACGCCCTGACAGGCAGGGAAGGGCCTGTTGTTCTCCCAGAGCTGGGCATTGTTCCCCTGCCAGCCGGGCCCCACTTGGAGCCCGGGGTCCTGGGCCCCGGGCGCCAAGCCACCCAACCCCAGGCGGAGACCCACCCTCAGAGAGCTCGACCCACTGTGGCACCGATGCCCTGCTGAACACCCACCCATGCCATCCCGTAAAGGGGGGGGGGCATGCTGGAATCCCATTTCACAGATGGGCAAACTGAGGCACGGAGCTCCGTGACCTGCTCGGGGAGAGCCAGGCCTCAGCCCCAGGCCAGCTAACAGCAGAGTTCACTGCTGAGCCTCTGCACCATTGAAATCCTCCCCCAAGTGCACACCGGCTGTGCCCATGCGTGCCCACTGCGGCATTGCTTGCTTGTAAGAGCCCAAAATCAGAGTCAAGGAACGTGTTCAGTAGTCCACAGAGCACATAAATCATGGGCCCATGGGATTCTGGGCTCGTGAATAAGGGGGAGGCTGTTCCGTGTGTCCTGACATCCAATGCTGGAAGAAACGTAAACCTTACATGTAACACGCGCATGAAGCACATACGTATGTGGGTGTGTATACAAATACAAATGTATATACATATATATGTAGGCAGGCTTGTGTGTGCACAGAAAGTGTGGATGTAGATACCACACTGTTAGCACGGCTCACCTCTGGGCTGCAGAATTGGGAGGAGGAGAGGGGTCCGCTTCCCACCTTGTAAAGATCTGAATGTTGCAGTGAGCACATAATGCTTCTGTAATGATAAAAGCCATAAAGCTTTTTTCAAGACCCATATGCTCCCCCACAGAGCACCTGACTGCACCTAGAAGTTTCTTTTTTTTTTTTAAAGATTTTATTTATTTATTTGAGAGAGAGAATGAGATAGAGAGAGAGAGCACGAGAGGGAAGAGGGTCAGAGGGAGAAGCAGACTCCCTGCTGAGCAGGGAGCCCGATGCAGGACTCGATCCCGGGACTCCAGGATCATAACCTGAGCCGAAGGCAGTCGCTTAACCAACTGAGCCACCCAGGCACCCCACCTAGAAGTTTCCATACCCCCATCTGGGCATCAGATGTTCACACCGGTGCACGGGAGGAGAGTTCAGCCATCCGTGCCCTCCCCACCCACCCCCCACCCCGTGCCCACCTTGCTGGAACCCCGGGTGCCTTCCACAAGGACTGGGGCACCTCTGACCTTTTGGGGGTGGCCCTGGGGAAGGGGGATGATGACCCAGGGATGCGGAGTTGCAGGAAATGGGGATTGGCCAGAGCTGGAAGCAGAAGGCAGGGAGGGAAGAGAGAGGAAAGAGGCCCAGAAAAACAGGGGGATCATTCCCACCGTGTTAGGGAGCTCCCAGCTCATGGAGCAAGGTTTGCCCCACTGTGGGGGGGGCCAGAAACGGTGGTCCCCTCCCCATTTCACATTGTTCTTTTTGGAGACCCAATAGTTGTTAAAGCTTCTTTCACATTCCAAGGGCTACAATTTCCAGACATGATCTGTGCCTCCCATGGACTCACAGGCTTGGAAGCCCAACAGAACCAATGTGCCTGAAGCGTCAGCCCGGGCAGTGGTCCAGCACGAGAGCCTGCAGGACAGGCACGCTCCGAGCGGGGTCCCTCTCTCCGTCATCAGCCCCGCCCCGAGTGCAAGCCACGCCCACCTCCCCCCACTGGACGCAGCAAGGGTCTCCCCGCAGCCGCTCAGGCTCCCTCTGCCCGTTTGCCTCTCTGCAGCCAGAGGAATCTTTCTAGATGCAAATATGGCCTGGTCCCTCCACCAGGCCCTCCAGGGTCCCCACCAATGCTCTCAGGACAGAATCTGCCCTTCTGTCTGGTTTCCAAAGCCCTGCATGGTCTGGTCTCTGCGTCCTGTGCAGACTCTATCACCTTACCCCCTACACGCACACACACACAGACACACACCCACACAAGGACACACACAACATACAATTGTGCATGTACATACACATACACTCAGGCATACACACATCCACAAACGTGCACACACGCACACTCACACACGTGCACACACACTCCAGCCATGCTCTGCCCCTTCTCTCCCCTTGCTGCCCCTCCCCCGTCTGGCCAGTTCCTACTCTTGGGACTCAGCTCAGGATGGAGGCTCCCACACACCTACCCTGTCACTGTCTTCCCTCTCCTTGCGGACCCACGGCTAGTTTCCACGTCCCGTCCCCTCGGGTCAGGGTGCGCCACGTGACCCGTCGTGGCCAGTGCTGTTTCCTAGACAGAGCATTGAATTAACCAAGGGAGAGACTCTGGTGATCCTTTCCCTTCACGGACCAGCACACGTTGGCGGTGCAGGGAATGGGGACGGCTGGTCACTACCCGAAGGACAACCGCCTGAGAGACGCATGGACTCACAGCCAAGTGTGTGACCAACACAGGAAGCCTTGTCGTTCTAAGTGACAAGGTTTGGGGGTACTTGTTACAGCAGTATAACCGTGGCCCAAACTGTCACTACATCAAGCCAAACTTCCCTCTAGAATTTCCTGATCACCAATCCCTCCGCTCCCACCACAAAGGGAGGTTCGCTGCCCTTCCTCTGGTGCCCACAGCCCCCGAGGTGTCCCCAGTACACCTCTGTACACTGGATTAGCACCACCTGCTCCCAGCTCTGTACGCCGCAGTACTCGGCTCTAAGGACTCTAGATCCCACCGCTCAGAGGGACCCAGCTCAGAGGAGGGGTTCAGTACATGATTGACGAGCTAATGACCAATTGGAAATGAGCTGGGTTTTGAACGGTGCATGTCCCAGGTAGGGGGTACTGCACAACCATGGCCCATGGCGCAGAACCAGAAACAGCCCAACGGAGGAGGGGGTGCTGGAAGACAGTGGGAGGGGGCTGGCCAGCGGGGCAGCAACAAGGGTAGCGTGGGGGTTGGGATTCGGGGCAAACGCCCTCCGTGAGCAATTCTGAGCACTCATGGGCTGTGACACGTAGCACCTGCCCCTTCACCAGGAGAATCCCAGCGACCTGGTCCTCAGCCTGGAAGTTCTAGACCCCACGAATCACACCAGCTGATGCAGGGTGGGCTCAGCCAGCGGTCTCACCCTCTCCCACCTGGACACCGACACTTCCCAGGTGACACTCCCGGGGCCCCTCAGTGTGTCCTTCAGCGGGAGGGGTGGACCGCAGCTTCTCCGCAAGAGCAACAACCCCTGGTGGGGCCGAGCTGGTCTTTGCTGCTCCCTCGGCTTCTTTGTGAGTTGAAATGTATTTTTTTTTTCCCCGTTCCTAATTAACTCCCTGCCACCCTGCTTGCAGGAAAGCCTGATTTATCGCTGCCTTTCTGCATGCAGGGGACGAGCTCTTTAATCTCTGCCGCGTGGACTCCAGCACACCGTCTCAATGAAATGTACATCCCTCATCCTGTTAGTATCCCGCCAACTCTCTTCCATCTCCCTGCTGTCCACGAGCCCGGCCGTCCCGGACCGAGGCGGCTGTAAATCACAGTCTCTCCTTCTATAATAACACCCTCCGCCCTTTGGCCTCACCTGTCAGCATGGCTCGGACTCTGCCAAGCGGCAGTCTGTGGCTCACTCCTGTTGGCAAACCCGGCAAGCCAGAAACTGGACCCAGGTATTCCCCAGCCTGGCCCCCTGTGGGTGGTGCTCCCCATGCTCCGCCAAGCCCAGAGGTCACCTTTGGGCAGTTCCCACGTGTGCCTCCCCGGGGGATGCCCGGCCAGGGGAGCATGCTCTGCCCACCTGCGGGGCAGACCACGGTGCCAGGAGTTGGCACGCCAGGAGCCACTCCCAACCATGGAGGGGCAGGAGCAGAATGGTGAGCTGGTAACTAGGAGGGAAAGCAAGCCCTGATGGGTCATGTTCACCAGGTCTGTGGGGTCAGTACTCCTCCACGGCCCACGTCAAGCCAGCCACGTGCTGCGTCTGCCACTGCTGAATGCCAAGTTCGGGAAAGATGGGCATCCTGGGTCTTCCCTGCAGGTCCAAGCCCGCTCCGCACACCCTGGAGGGGAGAGGGGGTGTGTTCAAACCTCAGCTGCTCACCCTCGGGGGGCATTTCCAAGGCGTGTCCCGGACAAGCATGAGCAGGAAGGAGGGGACACTGAGGCTAGGTACCCAAGGGTGAGTGGGCGCCCCACCGGCTGAAGAGGAGGGGAGCAGAAGCACCTTCTCGGCGGAGCAAGGAACGTGGCCGGAAGCATGGGCAACTTTCGTGGCCGCCTGTTTGGCTGCTTCAGAAACCGTATGCAGAGCAGGTGGGTCTTGGCCAAAGCCATGCCATGGCTCCCAGATCCGTCCCCGGCACTGCACAAAGACCCTTCTCTGACTCCAGGTGGATGGATTTCTTTTCCAGAAGAATGAGCCTATAAATTCTATTTCATGCCAAGCACCCAGGCATTTGTCCACAAATCACAAGGTGGGTCCCTGATGCATTTTTAACTGATGGCGTCAACTGGGTTCTTCAGTGCCTAAAAGGGCTGGCGTGCTCTCTGGCCCCACGCGGCCCCGGTCTCCGTGCAGGACCCAGAACAAGCCTCGGGGCGTAAGTCCACACACCTGTATAACGCAGAGCTGGCATTCCCAGACTGGAATGGGCACAGGATCATCAGCCGAGCTTGAGAAAGGCCAACTCCTAGACGCCATCCCCAGGATTCCCATCCTGTTGCTGCGGGTTACCCCCCGGAGAAGCCTCCTTGACCTCAGGACCCTGATACAGCGGCCTGTCCGCCCGCCCTGTGGCAGTGATGCTAATGCAGGGGAGGCCCTCGCTTTCCCTTCGGGAGGCAACTGCAGAGGGCAGGCCCTGAGCCGCCGGGCCCGGCTGGAGGCAGCCCTGGGCGTGGAGGGGCTGCCGTGCCTGCCCCTCCCACGACTTCTCGTGAGCACCCCCTGGCCTGGCCGGGATTGTTAGGGGCTGCCCTGCCGGCCGAGGCTCTCCCTACCCACCCCGCCCCCCGCCTTCTTTCTGGGCGTCAGACTTGCATCATGGTCTGAGGCTGAGCGTCTTCTCATGTGCTGGTCTGCCATCCAAACACTATTTTCAGTGACACGTCCATTCAAATCATTTGTGCATTTTTTACTAGGTTGTTCCTTTGCTCCTGAGTCTTGAGAGCTCTTTATACGTGCTGGATACATGTCGTTTGTCAGATACCTGTTTTACGGCAGCCTCATTTTAACACCAAGGCCCAGCCCCAAGGGTGGGTCTCTGTGCTCCTCAAAGCCCGTCATTTATTTGGAAAACAAATCTACAGCAGCACCCGCCCAGAGGCCAGGGGCCAGGCCATCCTGGGGAGCTGGGGGGAGCAAGCGCTTGAGGGGCCAGGAGGGGTTAGCCAGGTAAAGGCCGAGGAGAATGTGTGTTGAGAGGAGAAGGAGAGAACATTCTAGACTGCTCTGTCCAACAGGGTAGCCCCTGGCCACACGTGGCTATTGAGCATTGGACATGTGGCTCGTGAGACTGAGGAATCAAGTTTTTTATTTTCTTTTAATTTGAAAACTGAGGCTGGATTCAATTATTGGGAAACTTTTAAGTATGTTTGGTGCAACTGGGGTATGCGACTCTCTTCTCCAGCTGTAGGTTTTGTGACATCTAAATGCAGGTCAAGTATTTCTCATTAAAATGTAGCATCAGGGCTGAGATGTGTTACACGTGTAAAATACACACCAGACTTTGGAGACTTAACCTGCATCACCAATAACTTGTCTATTGATTACGTGTTGTTATTTTGCACATATTAGGTAAAATATGTTCTTAAAATTCATTCTGGCTGTTCCTTCTTCGTTTCTTTTTTTTTTAAGATTTTTATCTATTTATTTGAGAGAGAGAGAGAGAGAGAGAGAGCACAGGAGAGGGGGGAGGGTCAGAGGGAGAAGCAGACTCCCTGCTGAGCAGGGAGCCCGATGCGGGACTTGATCCAGGGACTCCAGGATCATGACCTGAGCCGAAGGCAGTCGCTTAACCAACTGAGCCACCCAGCCGCCCCCCTTCTTCCTTTTTTAATGAGGCTACTAGAAAATTTCTGGTTACCTACGCAGGTTGTGTTTGCGGCGTGCATGCTATTTGCAAGGTCGGCGGCTCTGATCTAACTGTGGGAGTAGAAGCCCCAAATGCTGTCAGCACCTGCCCACTGCCTGGCACACACCTGCCCCAGCGCACGCGGGCGAGTGTTCAGATCCTAGGAACGAGGCCACACCCCTGCCACGTGGAACAGGTGTGTTTGTTCTAGAGCGACCAGGTGGTCCTGGGAGCACTGCCCCACCTGAAACACGCAGGGTGCGCCCATACGCCCACTCCCTTTTGACCCCACGCCCCTCCCTGGCGGGCAGGCAGCCATCCCCTCAGGGGAGAGAGCTTGGAAAGCCAGATCTTGACCATTATGTCAGACCAAAAAATGTGGCTCCAAAAGCTTTGGGAAGAAACTAAGATCCAGAGAACGCCTTCTCCCTGCTCCTAAACTAGCCTGAGCCCTTTCCAGCTGGGGAAGGAAAGAGGAGACACAGGGGAAGCACAGGGTTTGGATGCCACTGGGGGTCCGAGAAGGGGATCCTGCAGGCTGCCCCCTCGGGCGGGGGAGGAATGAGAAGTCCCCAGACCTAGGACAGCTGGGGACAGACGGAACCCGGGAAATCCGGTAAGTGGGGGGTGCTAACACGGGGTGGGGGGCTGGCAGGGGGCAGGGAGGACAAAGGACACGGAAGTCAGTAAGGGACAGCAAGCAGGCTACCAAGGAGGAAGCGCTCTGAGGCTTGGACACCTCGGAACAAGTAGAGCAGGGGGATGAGACCTGACCGTGTCCCTTCAGGGGACGCTGGCATCAGGAGCTACCAGTGACCAGGTACCCCCCCAATGCCATAAGTCTGTATGACCCCCTAGAACATAACTGCCACGCTAGGGCCAAAAGAAGGGCAAAGGGACCCTCTGAACTCTGAGTTTAAATGGCCCAGTTTACCCAGAACTGCCCAAGATGGCATTTTCTGCCATGGGTCAGAATCGGGGCTCAAAGTAGACATCAGGCTGAGGTACAGAAAAACGCAGTCCTGGTTTCGCTTCACCTGAGTCCCCAGAGTGAGAAATGCATCCCCACCACCCGGGTCATGTGACCGCTTCCTTCCCAGGGTGGCCCCAGAAGCTTCCAGAACCCAGCTGTGTGGCTGAAAACAGGCATAGCCAGACCCCCGGGGCTGGAAGCACCCACCTCGAGCTAAGAACAGGGTGAATTCCCTTGGAGCTGTGTCGGGGGGCTGACCTTGCAGCCCTGGGCCTGCTGAGCATCTGGACAGGGGCCGGCAGCCTGGGAGGGGGAGCAGTGAGCTGAGGAACGGCCTTGCTCTCCGGAGCGGCCAAGAATAAGGCTGGTGGGCAGGCGTAGTAGGCAGCTGGCTGGATGGGAGTGACAGTCACAGGCATCCGGGTCCCGACCCCAGCAACCCCCTCCCCATATGCCATCCTGCTTTCTCACCTACAGCAGCCCATAGGTGGGGGAGGGGGACATGGGCCCTGGGGCCACGACGCTGGTAACCCCTGTCTGGTTCTGGAGAAGGGAATCCAGGCACTAATGAGAACAAATGGCAGCCTGGAGAACTCATCTGTGGCTCCCAGACGAGATTCCTACCCTGCCCCCCCCCACCCCGCCACCCCGCCACCCCACCACCCCACCTACCCCTCCAAAACGCGCAATTCAACAGAACCCGGTCTGGGTTTCCTTGTGTGGCATGAGCGCCACCTGGTGGTTGCAGGTGGGAATTCCGGGCCATGTTCTCCAGGAGGCCAGACCATCTCTGGGCCAAGGTGGGACCACCCACCGAGGCTAGCAGCCGCTCAGTGTAAACCTGAGGACCTGGAGACAGTGGCAGCAAGGTCTAGCTACGGGGACTACACCTCCCAGTCAGGGGGACTTCATGCATTCATTCCCCCAAGCGTGTATTGAGTGTCCACTGCAGGCCAGCTCTCGGGGATCTAGAGATGAACGAAATGGTCACGTGCCTGGCTTCACGGAGGGTCCACCTTAACGGGGAGGGGGGGGAGGCAGAGAACGAGCGTGTAAGTAATGAGATAATTTCATAATGTGTTCGGTGCTGTGAGAATTCTCAAAGCTCAGGAACAGAGTCCAAAATTTCTCAGGGTCTTCAGTGGGGACTTGCCTCCGCCTCGTCCCCCAGCGCTCACCTTGACACAGGCCCTGGGTCCCATCCTCCCGGGGCTCCCCGCAAGTCCTTACCTGCTGTGCTGTCCAGGCCTCAGAGCCATTCCCTGCACAGGCCATTCCCTCCAGCTGCTTGCCCCTTACGTCGAAACTCAAAGATCGCCTCTTCCATGAAGCCTTCCCTGATGCTCCACAGGCAGAATCAGCCCCCACCACCATCACCATAGTATTCACGCACCTTGTATGGACCCTTTCACAAGGTCAGAGAGTGGAGTCACTATGAGGCGCTGGGTATGGAGCCGGGAAGGGCTTGCGTCCAGCCCTGACTTGGCCACTGCAGGGGTTTGTGGCCGTGGGCGTGGTTCCTAACCTTCCTTAGCCTCAGTTTTCCCGTCGGCGAAAAATGGGACTTAAAATAGCACATTCCTCCTGGCTGAGAAGATGTGGTGCTTTAATGTCAGTGAAGTGCTCCGCGCATCTCAGGGCACACGGAAGACATGTTCGGTAAACACGAGCTGCAGTCGTATCATGTTATTATGCCAAAGCCAGAGGCGCAGCTGTCTGTTGTCTGGCTTTCCCCGCAGAGCTCTAAGTGTCTCTGTGTCTTGTCTTATGAAGAAGGCCTTTTCCCGTTGTCCCAGGACTGTGATCCGGGACTCCAGTCTGGAGGCAGAGGGATATCAGGTGCCCCCCAGCCAGCAGCGAAAGGGCTGAAGGCTGAAGAAGTGGCCAAAATGCTAGCCCAGACTCTCCGGCTCCTTTCCACTGCCAGCCATACGTACATACATACAGCTGGTTCCCCTCCCTGCCTCCCTCCTGCGGCTCTCAGGGCAAGGCCTGGCCGCTCTGCAGGAAGGGACAAGATGACCGTGAAATTGGATTTGAGATGGAAGTTTTAGACTCAACCAAACAGGCCTTTTTATTGCCCCAAAGTGCCCGGGAAATGACAGGCTCTGTCCGAGCCCTAGTGAAGGGACAGGAAGCAGAGAATGGAAAGAGGAAGGCTGACGGAGTGAATCACTAGCGGGGAAAACCAAACCATTTCCTGTGCATTCCCGACATAGGCCAGAGCGACCGTAAACAGCTACGTGTGTCCCCCCAGAGCCTGGTGCAAGCTGGTGTCCAACCCAACATAGCGGGAGGACGGGTTAATCTCTCCACCCAGGAATTCCGTGCCCCAGACTTGCTCCCCGTGAGGGTCTTGGCCCTGGATGCCCCCCAACTCCTACGGCCCCATCCCCACTCCCCCCACCCCTGTGCCCATGATCTCAGCAGACTCAGAGCTCCACGCCTGGTTTGGTGTTCTTCTGCCTTGAAATTCCTAACACCTTTTGAACAAGGGACCCCACAATTTCGTTTTGTACTGGGCCCTGCATATTATGTAGCCAGTCCTAGGATAGCTCCCTGCTCCCCAAGGTCATAGGTAGCAAACGAAACCCGCTCTTCAGGCCCCAGGGCTCCTCTGCAGAGTGGTCAACATAGGTACCTTCTGGAGGGGGGTCTCTGAGCCCAGGCAGATCCCCTGCCCTTCTCCTTCCCCAGGAAGCAGGCTCTGAGCCCACCACCCATTATGCCTCTGTGCTCTGGGAGCCTTGGTCTGTGCAGACTACCAGAGGGGAGCCCCAGTGAGCCAGAGAGGGCCACCAGGGGTCACTGCTCCTGCCTAATATTTGCAGGGCAGGATGGGACATGGGGAGGGCGGTGCTCCCAGTGCTGGAGGGCATCGAAACCTGCAGTAAGTTAGGCAGCATTTCCAGACAGCTGCTATGGGATGAGAAGGCCAAGGGCAAGGAGGGAGACGGGCCGTAACAGGAATAAGGTAACCGCCCCCGTGCCAGACTCAATTCCTCCCAGCTATTAATCCATTTCATCGCTACAACCTGTTCAGGCTTGCTTAGTTCATCTCTATTTCACAGAATAGTAAACTGAGGCACAGATTATAGATAGATACATATCAAGAGGCTTATACTTACGTATATCAAGAGACTTATTTTTAAAAATTGGCTCCCAGGATTATAAGGCTGACAGGTGTGAACTCTGTAGGGCAGGTCAGCAGGCTGGAGACCCAGGCAGGATTCCTTCTCTCTGGGAAACCTCAGTTTTTATTCTTCATGCCTTTCAACTGATTGGATGAGGCTCGCCCACATTAACGGGGTAATCCCCTTTACTTAAAGCCCACTGATTGTAGATGTCAACCACATCTACAGCACACTGTCACACCAACATCTGGATTAGTGTTTGATTAAATCCCTGAGTACTATGGCCTCCCCAAACGGACACCTCAGACTAACCATCCCAAGTTCTGGCCAAGAAGCTGTGTGCAGAAGCGACTGTCACTTCCAGGTTGTGATTTCATTGCCAGTCCAAAACCCTCCAGAGCTCTTTCTTTCCCTCTCCTGGGGGACCAGAATCTGCAAGATGGTGGCTGCCGGGTCAGCCTGAGTCCTGGGATGAGTTGAAATAAAGGAGACCTCAGGGGCGCCTGGGTGGTTCAGTCGGTTGAGCATCCAACTCTTGATTTCAGCTCAGGTCTTGATCTCAGGGCCCTGAGATCAAGCCCCGCATTGGGCGCCGCACAGCGGGAAGTCTGCTTGGGGATACTCTCTATCCCTCTGCCCCTTCTCTCTCTCTCTCTCTCTCAAATAAAATAAATAAAATCTTAAAAGGAGATCCCCCCCACACACACACACACATAATCTTCAATAGACTTGAGGTGGGAGCTAGAAATGAATAAATCTTGGGTTTGGGAGAATTTCGTGAGGCTAAACTAAGTCTAAAGAACGTGTGTCCTTCACCTTGCATTTGTACAGTCCTTGTGAACCAGCTCGATGTTTCCTGAGCATTTCCCAAAGGTATCCCCAGATCCCAGCCTTCTCCTCAGAGGTGATGTGAAAGTCTCCACGTGTGTTGCTACTGAGGATGAAAATAACACCTACCAACCTTTGATGTTTGAACCTAGACCAGCACCTGAGACAGGAACTCACCCCACTGTCCAGACTGCTGACTTGGTTCTCAAAACTGCTAACTCTCAGCTCCCACAAAGGTTCTTCTTCTGGCACTTGGGGTCAAGTTAAGTAGAACCTAGGTTCAAATAGGGAAGTGCCATAGCACATGAGTCGTGGGTCCCACAACTAACTGTTCTTTAAAAACATGCTGACTCTGAGTGACATAATCAGCCAGCAAGACAACTCTCTTCCAAACCATGGCAGGCAGAATCCTGAAGAATTCCCTTTTCCCCTTCCAAGAGAAATGACAAGGTCTATCCTAAAGAGAAGGTCCTCTGTGTTGCCCTCAAGGCCCCCTGGAGACTATGCCTGCCATTCAACCATCCATCTACTCATCCACTCATCCACCCATCCATCTACCCACCCATCCATCCATCCACCATCCATCCATCACCCATCCATTCATCCATCCATCCATCCACCCATCCACCCATCATCCATCCATCCATCCATCCATCCATCCATCCATCCATCCATCCCTTCTTCTTTCCTTCTTTCCTTCCATCCATCTATCCAACAAGCAGTGATTAAGTTCCTACTATGTGCAGGTGCAGGGCTCCAGCCCTACATAGATAGACTGCCTCATGGATACAGCTAGGGAGACATTCAACATGTAACAACACAAATAATTTTAAGTTTGATAAATGCTGGAAGTGGAAAGCATGGGGTACTAGGAGAGCAGACAATGGGAACTGGGCCTAGTTTGGTGGGGTATGTCAGGGGGGGACGTTTGGGGTCAGGAAAGGCTTCCTGAGAAAGTATGGTTTGAGCTCAGCCCAAAGGGGTGAACGCCTGGGAGAGAACTGAGGGCAGGACAGTTTTGGGAGCTGAGGGAGTAACTGGAGGGAGGTCCTGAGGCAGGAGCAATCTCCAGAATATGAGCCAGAGTCGCTAAATTCTCCAGAGTGGATGGGCTTGAAGGGGGCAGGGGGAGGAAGGAATGGTGACTCTATTCCTAGTCCCGCAAAGGGGGAGATGCATGATGCCATAAAGGGGGCATAGGCGTGCCAAGGGAGTTGGAAAGACCGGGGTGAAATTCTGGCTTTGCCAATTCCTTGGTGTGTGATTTTGGGGGAGAGACTTTACATTGCCAAGTGTCAGTGTATAGAATATGAAGGTAAGGATAGTAATAATAATTAACATTTACAGAGATCTTACTTTTCGCACGTCTTTCTTCTTAGGACTTTACAGATCTCATCTAATCTTCAATAATTTCAACTCTGTTGTAGTACTATCACGTCATGATTGTTCTCACTTTATGGATGAAGAGAAGCAGGGCACGGTGAGATTAAGTAATTTGCCCAAGGCCATACAGTGAGTAGAGTAGAGGATGGTGCCAGGATCAGAATGCAGAGCCATGCTGTGGACTATTAAACTGTATCGCCACATGGTGGTTGTAGCAGTAAGGACACGCTAGGTTAGGAGGCAATAACAAACAACCCCATGATCTTTTTCACTTGATACTGTAACAAACAAGTTTAACAAGCTGGGCTGTTTGTTTAGAAGGTCTATTTCTAATTTCTAAAACTTTGGATATTATTAATGTTAATATCAAATTTAACTTGACACTTTTTTTTTTACATAGTAATACCAAATTTAACTGCAACGTGGGCAGAGAATAAGGTCTGGATGACACCGATCCTTGAAAATGTATTGAAACTTGCCTTCTAACCTCCTTTGTAGTCAATTTTGAAAACGTTCCTTGTATTTGAACAGAATACATATTCCGTAATTGTTGGGCTCGCAGTTCAACCTATCTGTAGTAGGTCAAACTTGTTCATTGTTGCATAAGTTATCTATTGGTGCTTAACAAGTCAGTCCAAATCTTAGTGACTCAGCACGTCGTGTAGTCATGACTGCGACCTGGACTCAGCCAAGCAGCTGTGCTGGTCCTTCCCTTGGTGCAGTTCAGCTGCGGGTTGCCTGAGGGCATGGCTCAGCTGGGACGCTGGGGTGGCTGGAGCAGTCTCCCTTTGCAGGTAGTCCTGGGGTCTTCACCTTTTCCCACAGTCTCTCCAGCTCAGCAGCTGGACTTGTCAAGGCAGCACAGGGTTCTGAATGCGCAACAACAGAAGCTATCAGGGTTCCTTAAGGCTCTAAGCTGAAACTGGCAGAAGATCACCTCTGCCACACTCTATTTATCAATGCATGCACCACATCCAATCCAGATTCATACCAGAAGTGGTTCTTTTGGGGGCTCCTGAGGTAACAGACTCCCACAACCGTATTTTTTTATTTCTTGAACTCTTAATTACAAGCAGAGGTATGTTTAACCCACACCCTCACCCCAGCGGTGATGGTGGATTCCTCTGCTTCTCCTCGAGGTTGTGTCCACTCTTTCCTTTCAGTGTTTGAGGCTGTTATTAGGTGCCTACAAGTTTAGAATTGTTATATGTAGCAGTGACATAAAGCTTTTATTGTATAAAATGACTCTTCATCACTAGCAATGCTTTCAGACTTAAAATCTACCTTGTCACCTATTAATATAGATATGCCAGACTTCTTTTTTTGGGGGGGTATTTGCCTGGCAAATCTTCCTTCACTCTTTTACTTTGATCTTTTCTGGGTCATCAGGTACGTCCTTTAGGAGTAGGCAGCTGGACCTTGTTTTTATTTCATTCAGTCTGATAGGTTTTGTCTTTGAACTATTTTAGTCTGTTCACATTTACTTTGATAAGCCATATATTTGGATGTATTTACACCTTATTCTGTCCCATTCTCCTGCTTTTATTCCTGTGTTTCTTTCTCCTTCGTTCCTCCCATTCTTTTGTCTTGGTGGATTTTTCCTTCCTCATTCCATTTTCCCCCTCTGCTTGTGTGGAATTTATACACTCTATTTCTCTTCTTTTCGTGTTTACCCTAAAATTTTCGGCATGAATATCTAACTTGACAAAGTTTAGCATTAATCAGAATGTTTATTCTCCTCTCAAACGATTAAAAGATCTTAGGACACTTTATGATCGTCCCCTCCCCATATACATATATGTCTTCGGTGTCCAGTGGTTTTAATCCTATTTTTTCCTTAACTCCACAAGTTAAAATTATTATTGTTATTTCATATAGTCAGTGATAAGAATTACCTGTGTGTTCACAGACTGTCCACTCTTTCTTTTTGTATGGCAGACCTTCCTTCTGAGATGATTTTTTCCTCCTCCTTGAAGCACATCAGAGTAGATTGCCAATGCTGCCATAGCAAAAATACTACAGACTTGACGGTTTCACAACAGAACTTAAATTTCTTACATTTGTGGAGGCTAGAAGTCCAAAATCAAGGTGTTGCTGGTTTGGTTTCTTCTATGGCTTCTCTCCTTGGCTTATAACTGGCCATCTTCTTCCTACGTCTTCACATGACCTTCCCTCTGTATGCATCTGTGACCAAATTTCCTTTTCTTATGAGGACACCAGTCATGGGGTTGCAACCCCACCTAATGACCTTGTAGATTAATTACCTTTTTAAAGACCCTATGCCCCAATAGAGTTACATTCTGAGGTCCAGGGGATCAGGAGTACAACATATGAATTTTGGGAAGAAGGCACAGTTATGTGCCCATAATGCACATTATATAAACTAATGGTCTGTTTTTATTTGTTTGAAATGCCCTCATCCTCCATTTTCTTGAAATATATTTTTACCGGGTTTACCATTCTAAGTTAATGGTTATATCCCCTCAATGCTTTTAGATATTAATTCCAGTCTAGCTTCTACCTTCACCATCGAGAGATCAGTTTTCCGTTTCTGTGGTTGCTTCGGGGGTTATGTGAGCTAGTACATGCAAAATGCTTAGAACAGTGCCTGGCCCCTAGTAACTATCATATAAATAATAGCTATGATTGCTTTCTCTCTGGCTGTTTTTAAGGTCTTCTCTTGTCTTTGATGTCCTTCAAGGTCATGATGGTGTATCTCCATCTAGATTTCATTTATCAAGCTGAGCATTTTGTGTCATTTGTCAACTTAAAATTCTAAGCTGTGATTTCTTCAGATATTGCCTTTTCTTCTCCCTAGCCCCTCTGGAACTCTGGTTAGATATATATTCAGTAGGTCTTTCCTGTCTCTTACTCTCCATATTTTTGTGTTGTATTCATGGTGACGTTTTCAGGTCTGTATTCCAGTTTCCTCTCTTCATTTGCATCTTAGTCTACAAAACTTAACATGCCCATTACATTTCTATTTCAATGTAGTTTTCATTTTTAGATGAATTATTTGGTTCTTGTTCACATCTTCCCAAACATTTTTTTTATATTCTCTTATTCCTTATTCATACTTTCAATACCCTCTTTTATTTCTTTTTTTTAAGATTTATTTATTTATTTTAGAGAGAGAGAGAGCGTGCGTGCACGAGGGAGCAGGGGGAGGGGCAGAGAGGGAGAAGAGAGAGAGAATCCCAAGCAGACTCCCCGCTGAGCATGGAACCCGACACAGGGCTTGATCCAAAGACTGTGAGATCATGACCTGAGCTGAAACCAAGAGTCAGGTGCTCAACTGACTGAGCCGTCGAGGCGTCCCCCCCTTTTATTTCTTTAGAGATATTAAGCATATTTATTCTATCATCTGTATTTGACAAGTCCAATATCCCACATTTTTTAGTCTATAGTTTGGGCTGTTGTCTATAGTTTGGGCTGGGTCTCATTCATGATGCCTTATTTTCTTCTGTGTTCACTGGTTGTTAAAAAAAAAATGTACACTCACTTCCCTTGGAACTTAATCTGTTGATAAATGATTGACATCCATACTGTTGATTTTACCAGCTCTTTCACTGAATATGTAGTCCTTGCTGGTCCTCGGTTTACGCAGGTGTCTTCTATCAGACTCTCTACCTTTAATGATCTTTGGGTTTTTATCTCTTGCAGCCAGGAAAATAGAACCCTAAACTTCAGGGGTTCAGCAGATGTTGTCAGGGAAGCTGGTGGCTTCACCACTAATCTGCTTAACTCTGAATTTTTATTTCCACTTTGATTTTGGCCCCTGAGCCTTCCTTAATCAGATCAGTGACTCTTAGAAAAAGTTTTGAATAGTTTATAAGGCATTTTTAATTGTCGTTGCAGAAGGGTTGGTCTGAGTATTTGGTCTACAATACTATCAGAAAAAGAAGTGTCTTTATTACTTCTCTCTTCCATCTCTTTCCCTCGTCCTTCTAGAACTCTTAGCATTCCCATGCAACTCTCCCTTCCTTCCTCTCATGATTTCCATCTCTTTATACTTGTCCTCTGGGTTTTGAGATACTTCTTTCACTTTATCTTCCAGTTCTCTCGTCTTGTTTTCGACATTTCTCAATGGTTACCATTATCATTTGTTGTTGTTGTACAATGCCATTTTATTATTTTTTTTTTTTTTAAGATTTATTTATTTGAGAGAGAGAGAGTGTGTGTGAGCAGAGGGGAGAGGGAGAGGCAGAGGGAGAAAGAGTCTCACACAGATTCTGCATTGAGCACGGAGCCTGATGCAGGGCTTGATCTCATGACCCTGAGATCATGACCTGAGCTAAAACCAAAAGTCAGATGCTCAACCAACCGTGCCACCAAGTTGCCCCTACGATGCCATTTTATACCATGAACAGCTCTCCTAAAGTGGAATGATGAGGTGATGATGGTGATGGTGGTGGCAGTGCTGATGATGGTGATGATGAGGGTGATGATGATGATGATGATGATGATGGTGGTGGTGATGATGATGGTGGTGATGGTGATGATAGTGATGATATTGATGGTGGTGGTGATGGTGATGATGGTGATGGTGATGATGGTGGTGGTGATGACAGTGATGATGGTGGTGGCGATGATGATAGTCGTAGTGTTGGCGATGATGGTCATGGTGATGATATTGATGGTGGTGATGATGGTGGTGGTGATGATGATAGTTGTAGTGGTGGTGATGATAGTGGTAGTGGTGGTAATGGTGATGATGGTGATGATATTGATGGTGATGATGGTGGTGGTGATGGTGATGATGGTGGTGGTGATGGCAATGATGGTGATGGTGATGATATTGATGGTGATGGTGATGGCGATGATGGTGATGGTGATGATGGTGGTGGTGATGGTGGTGATGATGATAGTTGTAGTGATGGTGATGGTGGTGGTGATGGTGATGATGTAAAGATTTCATCCATTTACCATTAGTTGAGATGTTCGTTTCTTCTTTCTAACACCTCAGTCCCCTTAAGCCAATTCAGACTTTCTTTTTCCTACTCAGAACTCTTTGGCTTTCAGGGAAAGCTCTGAGGGTCTCTTTATAGTGATGGAATATGAGGTAACAGACAAGATGTTGCTTCTCTGTAAGCACAGAGGAAGCTCCCACATTTCAGCAGTTGTGGCTGTTGGCAAGCTCCCATTCTCAGAGACGAGAAATCTTTCAGCCCCTTTGCCCATGCAGTTCTCCCACATTCTCCCCAGGCCAGAGAAGATATCACACAGGGACTACATTCATAGGATGCAAGGGGAGTTTATTCCTTTTGGGAACCCCAGATTCCTGGGCCTTATCCCAGACCTTGGAGCTGCTAATCTCCTCACTTCCACCCAGCTGGAGATTGGGAGTCCTGTGGCAGTTCTTTTTTCTAGAGATCCCAGAGAAGCACATTCTTCCACATATGCATTCCAGGCCCTGCCATTGGGCCCTCCCTCCTGGCTGCCCCTTAGCTCAGGAGGTGGAATTGAACACAAGTTGGGAGGAACATTCAGGCCACCCCTCCCATCCCTCGACCAATCTTTAAGCACATGGTGGCTATCTGTTTACAAATTTTGGTCTCGCTTATTTTTAGGAACTGTATGTTATTTCATCTATATGGCTGTACCTTAATTTATTTAACCTGAACTTTCCTCAGGTTTTCGATTTTAATATCATACAGTGTATTGTCCTTATGGATTCTTCATCATCATGCCAGTATTATTGTTCTAAATTTCTAGCACTGGATCCCTAAAGCTCCATGATAATAATAATAAAGTTAGAAATTACTGAATGTCCATTATGTGTTAGGGCCTTCTTTATATATGTTAGCTTATTCGACATTTATCACAGCCCTATTTTTTCCTGATTTTACATATAAGGAAACTGAGTCTCAGAGAGGTTAAGCGAGTTGTTCAAGGTCACATAGCTAGTAGACAGTAGAGCCAAGCTTCAGAGTTCTCATGCTTTCATCCATTTCATACTGCACGTAGGGAATACACTGGGTCAGGTTTCCAACTGTACTTCCCCTGACATGTGGCATGAAATTCCTGGGACCCAGATTCTTCTGTTACAATAATCTCTGCCTTGCCTCCCTCCCAGCAGGGTTCAGAGGACAAATGAAATCATGTATGTGGAAGCACTTCAAAAACTATAACGTGTCATACAAATGTAAGGGATAATTAAGAGACTATTATTAAGTACACAATAAGCTTGTTTACTTCAAGCACCCGAGCCCTTTGACAAATGTAAAAGATATGTCCAGAGATCTTATCAAATCCCCAAACTGGATGCTACATAATAATTGCATAAACACAGACACAAAGTTATTTATAAAGATGTAAAGTTATTTGTAGCTTGCTCAGAGTGCTTTGTGAATCACCTTTTCATAATTTCTTTTAACTGAACGAAGATCTAACTCTGGTCCACTGCTGAAGTCTACATTTTCCTCTTTCTTTGTTCAAAATTCCTATTTTCTGTTTAAGAAACATTGCTTTCTGAGGTTTCTGCATGTTCTTTCCATTTCTGTCCTAACACTCGTGTTTTGTCTTTCTGCAGAAGGCCATTTTCACAAACAAGACTTTCATCATTTTTGAAGGATAACAGAGTACTAGATAATATGTTGACTCATAGGTGATACAAATTCATGCCTCTGTAAATGACATTGCCACACATCATTAGCATTTAGGATTCCTGGGGAGTTGAGATCCTTGGATACCCTGGTTCTGGGGCAGAATCTAGGGGTTCCTGTAGTCTCCACTCTGCTCTGTGCCTTGAGCAGCCTGGCTCCCTAACTAACGTGGAAGTTTCTTGACACAAAGAATGCATCTTTTCCGCCTTCAGCTTCCTCTTCTAAAGTCCCCAGTGCCTGGTGTTTTCATGAGTACGCAAACATTATTTGTACAACGGGATGACATAACACTCACAAATCACTTTTTCTATCACTCACCCCTCTCTAGTCAGAGACACTGATACAGTAAGAGAGCAGGGCTCCAGTCGAACCTGTGTGGAACCTGGTTACTTGGGTCAGTCGTTTGCAAGCTGGTTTTTATTTTATCCACCTGGTGAGAAGGGCAGTTTGGGGACAGAATCATCTTTAAGACTTGGTAAAATAATTCAACAAGGAGGCCATTAGACTAAAGTGATTTTAATGCAGTGATGACTTAGGAAAACAAACCAAAATTGAAACCTGTAAATGCTTCAAAGTTACAAAATCAAAACGCTAAAGACAACCAATCACAAACAGCCAACTAGCCTTTAAGCTATAGCCAATCAATTTTCTTTCTTTGCTCCTGGCAAGTTCTCTATGTAAGTCTTTCCCCTGGCCCACTCTGAGGAACATTCTTAACCGCTTCTGGTTTGACGCCTCCGGATTTGAATCCATTTTTGCTCAAAT
The DNA here is from genome assembly GCF_003265705.2 of Callorhinus ursinus. Lineage (NCBI taxonomy): Eukaryota > Metazoa > Chordata > Mammalia > Carnivora > Otariidae > Callorhinus > Callorhinus ursinus. The sequence goes on from NW_027397132.1 coordinate 4,352,662, forward strand.
ACTGCAAACTCTTAAAAGTTTTAATATGCTTCAGTTTATTTTTAATGGACCATGGTTCCCAAGTCTGGCCAGTCACCTGGAGATTAAGAGATACCGGAGCTCCTTCCAAGAGGTTCTGACTCACGCTTCATCTGGGACAGGTACGAATCTGTAATAAGGTCAGCTAACACTTTCCAAGAACTTACTTCGGTCTCAGCAGCGTGCGAAGTGTTTTTACAAATTCATGTTCTCAGTTTATGTCTTCATAGCCATGTGAGGTAGTTGCTATAATCGCCCCCATTTTGCAGAGGAGATTGAAGCTAAAAATGGGGTTGGAGGGGTGGGAACTGCTTTTAAGGTTCTGCAACCAGTTAAGGGATTGAGGGGAGATTCCAACTAAGACCCAGCAAATGCAGACACCAATCACTGTGCTACATAAGACTTTTTCGGGGGGGTGGGGTACTTCTGGTGATTTGGATGCTTAGCCAGCTTTTAGAGAAGTCAGATGCCCAGAGGCCATGCCACTCTCAAAGGGTGCATTTGTTTGAAAATGTGTGTCCCTTTGCCCCGTTTCTGGAAGGAAAATGGTTTAGGAACAGCTTTCTCTGTAAGCCTAAAACGAGCAGCTGCATCTATCCGCATTTTCGGGCAACACGAAGTCCACTCAGCGAGCCCCAGGGTCTCACAGGTTGACCCAATCTGGGAACCCAGGGGGAATCTTTCTGTACACCTGGCACTTCTGGTCCCGCCCGGTTTCTCCAATCCCCCAGTCCCAAGACCGTTCGCTTGATTGACGTGACCCCAGAGCAATTATAATTGGCCGTGGCGGACGGCTGCTCCGCCTCCCCGGCGACCCCGCCTCCCTTTCATTCTGAAAGAAAGAACCTCATCCCCGGCGCCCAATGAGAAGCGCCCCCACCCCAAAGATCCCGCCTCTTTCGGCGCCGGCCCCGCCCCGAGGGCGGAGGGACGCCCGCCTCCCGGCGCGGCATGGCCCAATCGGAAGGCGCGTTCTCCCGGATGGACGCCAGCCGGCCCAATCGCCGGGCTGCAGCGGCGCGCGCCCCGCCCCTCCGCCGGGGCCGAGCGGCGGGCGTGAGCGGGCCTCGGGGCGGCGGCGGACGGACGCGGCCTGAGGGAGCGGCCGGCTGCCGCGCGGGGCTCGCCTCGCCCGCGGCGGGGTCCATGGCCTGAGCGGCCATGTCCGGCGTGGTGCGGACCCTCAGCCGCTGCCTGCTGCCGGCCGAGGCCGGCGGGGCCCGCGAGCGCAGGGCGGGCGGCAGCGGCGGCAGCGGGGCCCGCGACGCGGAGCGCGAGGCGCGGCGGCGCAGCCGGGACATCGACGCGGGGCTGGCCCGCGAGCGGCGCGCCGTGCGGCGCCTCGTCAAGATCCTGCTGCTGGGCGCGGGCGAGAGCGGCAAGTCCACCTTCCTCAAGCAGATGCGCATCATCCACGGCCGCGAGTTCGACCAGAAGGCGCTGCTCGAGTTCCGCGACACCATCTTCGACAACATCCTCAAGGTGCGCACGCCTCCGCGTCCCCGCCCGCGCACCTGCGCCCAGGTGTGCCCAGGTGCGCCCAGGTGCGCGCAGGTGCGGCCGCAGCTCCCGGCGGCCGGCTGCCCCCGGCTCTGGGGCGGGTGGGGGGGGGGTGGCATGGGAGGGCGCTGGCCGGGGTAGGGGTGCTCACCCCGTCTCCGCTGCCGCCCGGCCGTGGCCTCCGCCTCTCCTTTCTCGGGGCCTGGGCGACGCAGAAGCGGAAAAGCCGGCCGGCTCCGGGGGGTTGGGAGGCCCGGGTCCTGGACGCCGGGTCGGGGACGCGCCCTTGCAGGATGGCTTCTGCGCGCTTCCCACAGCCAGCCTCCTGGGGTCAGGGAGCCCTCCTTTTCCTGCCCTCCCAGTAAGTGCGGACGAGCGGTGTGGACCTGAGGGGAAACCGGCCGCAAGTCTCTCGGTGGAACTGCTTATTAGGAAAATTTCAGACCTACCCAAAGTCCAGAGAATAGAACGAGCCGTACGCACCCACGCCCCCTCCCCCACCTTCGGCGCTGGTCTCTGCCTTGCCGCTGGGTTCACCTAGACCCCTGCCCTGTGGCTTGTAGCAAATCCCAGACGTCGTGTAACTTCGGTAGAAAGTCTTTTAGCGTATATCGCCAGAAGATAAGGCATCATTTTAAAAAACAGTCACGGTACCCTTATCAGACCTAAGGATTAGTAACTCCTTACTTAATATTCTCGGCTGTCCAGCTTGTGTTCATATTTCCTCCCCAGCCCTGTAGTTGTTTTGTTTGTTTGCATCAGGATACAAATTAATTCCTTGCTTTGCAACTTTCAATGTATCTCTTAAGTGGTGTGTAATCTTCTGGCTCTCCTCTTCCTTGCTCCTCTTATTCTTGGCAGTTTTGGGGGAAAAAAAAAAACAAAAAACCTGTAGAGTTGACAAAGTGTGGGTTCTAGTCTCTCTCTACTGTGAGTCAGTGCCAAAAGGGCCCCCAAGAAAGGAAATCTGGAGAAAATTGACCATGAGCAGCAGAAAGTAGATTCTCTCCTGCACCTAGAGTCATTTCGGGGGTTTGTTTTGTTTTGGTTTTTTTTTTTTTTAGTTTATCCCTGCTCCTTTCCCTGTCCTCTCACCTACTCTTTCCCAGGCCCATTTTGGGGAAAGTAAATTACAGGTATGTCTCAAAGCAGAGGTAGAGGAGAGTTTGTCATACCAGTCAGCTGTCTGGAGGCTAGATTTTAGGGTGCCCCAAGGGACTTTAAATTTAGCAAGAGGGCTGTAGAAACCCATCAGGTACGTTTCTTTCACTTCACCCATGAGGAAGAAGCTCCAGGCCTTGGGGGAAAGTGGCTCCTCATTGGGACCTGGATGCTGGAACCCTGGGTCTGGTCTCCCAGGCCTTCCTCCTTCCAGGCGCTTTCACTGGGTTTCCCACTTTCTGTATTTGTTATTAAAATAATTTATTTTAATAGAAATAGCTCTTTTAAGAATCTTGCCGGGAATGAAAGGAAGAGAATAATTTGAATGATAAAACACTCCTTTCCTTTTCACCTCTTTCAAAAGCCTCTCTGTGAGTCAGCTCTGGCCAGTACTTCATCAGCTTTAAGGCTAGGAGCCCAGTGTGATTCAAGGGGATCCACTGTGTGCTTAAAATTCCCCTCATCTTCTGGGGTAAAGTGCATGTCATTGTCTTTATCACAGAGCCAGATTGTATTTTTGCTGCTTTTCTGAACCTCCAAACCAAGCAGGTATAAAAGTATAAGGATTTCGCTGTCTCCCTCTCACTTTCTTTTAACTCCGGAGGTGGAGAAAATGTTTAGAAACATAGAGTCTTAAATCTAAGTCATTGTGTTGAGTGCATTTTAGAAAACCCCGTCTTAACGTTTTCCCGTTGCACAAAAACCTTTAACTTTTATAGACTTCCTAATCAACAGAAATAAGATTTGTTAACCAGTTATCTTATTTTCCTTCCCAACTTTTTACTAACTGTAGTTCCATTTTAAACCACTTTATCTGTTGTGACTGTTTCAATGACTAGTTAGAAATTTATCTTCTGATTTTTTTTTTAAACCAGAAATTCTTCCCCTCGCCATACCATTTTTAGACTGATCAGTTTGGGAAGAGACCTTTTAAATTAATTGCTTTGTAATGGCTTTAGCAGTGGACCTTTGAATGATACTGTTTAGAATAATAGAATAATAATTTGTGTCTACATAGAGATTTGGTGTTAACGGGGTATTTTTGAAGTACTCAGTATGTGCTGTGCACATTACCCTGTCCTTCATAAATGACATTTAGTTTTTATCATGCTTCAGATGGTATTGTCCCATTTGGCCAATGAGAAAATTGAGGATAGAGAGTTTAAAATCTACACTCAAAGTCAGCTTCTAATAACCAGGTGGCAGCGCTGGGAACCAAACCTAGTCCTTTTTTTAAAAAACTTTAATTTGGGGATAATTGTTGAGTCCCATCCAGTTGTAAGAAATAATACAGAAAGCCCATTACCCTTTACTCACTTACCTTCCATGGTAATAGCTTGCTAAACTGGGATAAAGTATCACAACCAGGATATTGACAATATGAACATCAAGGTACAGAACATTCCCATCACCATTAAAGATCCCTTATGTTGCCTTTTATAGCCCCTCCTTTCTGCCCTTCTCTGACCCTGGCAGTAACTTAATTCTCCAATTCTGTAACTTTTATTCATTCCAAATTATTATGTAAATGAAGCCATGCAGAATGAGTTCTTTTATCATTCTGCATAATTCCCTGGAGAATCACCCAAGCTGTGTGTATCAAAAATCAATAGTTTATGTCTTCTGTTTGCTGAGTGGTATCCATGGTACGGATTTACCACAGCACACTCTGTAACCCTTCAAGGCCTCTGGGTTGTTCCAGTTTTCTGCCTATTAAGAATAAATCTGTGAATGTTCATGTACATGTATTTGCATGTACACACATCTTCATGCATCTGGGATATGTGCCCAGGAGTACAGTTGGCTCAGTTGTATGGCAGTTGCGTGGTTAATGTTCTTACTGTTTTTGGAGTGCCTGTATCATTTTGCATCCCCACCAGCCATGTCTGAGTGATCCAGTTTCCCCTGCATTGGATGGCCCTTTTTTTATTTCAGCCATTCTTGATAGGTGTGCAAGGGCTAGCTCATTCCTGTTTTAATTTTCATTTCTCTAACAGCTAATGATGTAGAACATCTTTTTTTGTGCTTGTTTGCCATCCGTATATCCTCTTTGGTGCAATATCTCTTCATGGTTTTTACCTATTTTCTAGTTAGGTTGCTTGTTTTTTGTTTTTGTTTTGTTTTGTTTTTAAAGATTTTATTTATTTGACAGAGAGAGACACAGCGAGAGAGGGAACACAAGCAGGGGGAGTGAGAGAGGGAGAAGCAGGCTTCCCGTGGAGCAGGGAGCCTGATGCGGGGCTTGATCCCAGGACTCCGGGATCATGACCTGAGCTGAAGGCAGACGCTTAACAACTGAGCCCCCCAGGCGCCCCTGGTTGCTTGTTTTTTACTGTTTGTTGTTTATTGTGCTTAATTGTTGGTAAATGTTTTGAGAAGTGTTTTTATACTAGATACTGGTCATTTGTCACATATTATGTTGCAAATATTTTCTTCTGGTCTGTAACTTCCCTTTTCATCCTCTTAAGGTCTTTCCCAGAGCAAAGCTTTTTTTGATGAAGTCGGTTTATCAATTTTTTTCCCTTTATAGGTAATGCTTTTGATATCAAAGCTAGGAACTCTTTGCCTAGTTTTAGATCCCAAGATTTTTTTTTCCTAGAAGTTTGGTAGTTTTACATTTAAGTCCCTGATCCATTTTGAGTTAATTATCCCATGAAAATGTGGGAGGTTTGGGTGGAAATTACGGTTTGTTTTGTTTTGTTTTTGCCTTGAGTTGCTCAATTGTTCCAACACCATGTGTTGAAAAGACTGCTTTCTCCATTGAATTGCTTTTGCTCCTTTGTCAAAAATCACTTGGCATATTTGTATGGACCTATTTCTGGGTTCTCCATCCAGTCCCACTGATCTGTATGTCTCTCCTGCCATTATCACATTCCGTTAATTACAGTAGGCCTTAATATCAGATAGAGTGCTTTCTCCCGCTTCATTTTCTATTTTCAAGATTGGCTTAGCTATTCTAGGGCCTCTGCCTTTCCACATGTATCGTAGAATAAGCTTGTCTGTGTCTATTAAAAAAAGAAAATCTTGCTGGGACTTTGATAGCAATTGCATTAAACCTATAGATCATTTTGGGGAGAATTGACATCTCTATATATCGAGTCTTCCAGTCCATGAACATGGTATGTCTTTATTTCCATCTTCTTTGATTTCTTTATCAGCATTTTGCATTTCTCAGCAGACAGACCTTGTATGTGTTTTGAGTTTATACTAAGTATCTTATTTTCCTTAGAGCAATTGTAAATGATACTGTGGTTTGTTTTTTCAGTTTCCACATGCTCCTTGTTCATATACAGCAATTGAATTGATATTTCTGTCTTGATTTTGTGTCCTGTAACCTTGCTGAATACACTTAATGGTTCTAAGGCTTTCCTATAGATTTTTTGGGATTTTCTACACAGATCATCATGTTCCTTGCAAATAGGGACAGTTTTATTTCTTCTTGAGGCATGCTTTTTATTTCTTTTTCTTGCCTTACCACAGTGACCAGAACTTCTGGTATTATGTTGAATGAGAATGGTGAGAGGCATATGGTCTGTTTCTTTCCTGTGTTGGTGATTTGTGTCTTTTATTTTTGTCAGTCTTCTTAGAGGTTTATCACTTTTATTTTTTTCCCCCCTGAAGAACCAGCTTTTTATTTCATTATCTTTATGGCTTTCCTCTTTTCAATATCATGTGTTTCTGTTCTTATTTCCTTCTTCCTTTTGGGTTTATTTTGCTCATTCTTCCCCTAGTTTCTTGAGGTAGAACTTTGGATTATTTATTTGAGGCCTTTCCTCTTTTCTAATGTAAGCATTTTAAGTGCTATAAATTTCCCACACAGGACTGTTTTAGCTGTGTCCACATATTTTGATATGTTTTAACTTTTATTCAGTGTCATGTGTATTTTATTTCTTTTCAGATATTTTCTTTGACCCATGGATTATTTAGAACTGTGTTGTAGTTACCAAGAGTTTACAGATTTTCTTATCTTTCTGTTATTGATTTCTATGACTTTATTAAGGTCAGAGAACATATTTTATATGATTTTCAGTCTTTTAAATACTTAAGCTTTGTTTTATGGCCCAGAATATGGTCCATCATGGTATATATTCTGTGGGGCTTTGTTGGTGAATGTTCATGGACACTTGAACAAAATGTATCTGTTGTTTGGTGGAGTTTTCTACACATGACAGGTAATGGTGTCGATGGTGGTGTTGAGTTCTGTATTCGTACTGATTTTCTGTTTAGTATTTCTGTCAGTTGCTGAGAGTGAGGTGTTGAGGTCTCCCAACTATAACTGTGGATTTGTCTATTTCTCGTATCAATTTTTGTTTCATGCATTTAGAGACTGTGTTGTGTGGTATATAAACATCTAGGATTATTATGACTTCCTGGTGGATTGATTCTTTTGTCATTATGTAATGCCCTTTTTTGTCTCCAGTAATTTTCTTTGCTCTCAGGTCTACCTTATCAGATATTTTAGTATAGCCATCCTTTTTTTAAAAAATGAATGTTTTCATGTTGTGTATCTTCCAATCCCTTAAACCTACCCACATTGTTGCTGTGAAATGAGTTTCTTGTAGACAGCATATTGTTACATCATATTTTTTTCTGTCAATCTTTATTAATATGCATATTTAGGCCATTTACATTTAAGGTAAGGTAATTGATATGTTAGGGCCTAAATTTCCCATTTTGTTATTTTTCTGTTTCTTTTACTTTACTGTGGGTTATTTAAACATGTCTTAGGATTCCGTCTTGATCAATTGGTGGTTGATCTTTGAGTATATCAATTAAAGCTTTGTTTACCTTTCTCGGTTGCTCTGGGTTTATAATACACATGCAGAGCTTACCCCAGTGCACTGGCGTCAGTGTTTTACAGCTGTGGGTGAAGTGTGGGAGCTTCCATTTAGATCCTTTACCCTCCCCGCTTCTTAAATACACAGTTTTAAGTGTTTATTATTATACTTTGAGTCCCACATCAGATGGTTTTATGTCAGTCATCAAATATGATTTAAGAAAATTGTGAGAAGTAGGATGGTTTGTTATATTTATCCCTATTTTTACCTGCTCTGATGGTCTTTTTTTCCGCTGAGGTTCTGAGCCTTCTATTACCCTTTCCTTTCCGTTCAGAGAACTTCCTTTAGCCATTCTTAAGGGTGGCCTTGCTTACAACGAATTCAGCTTTCCTACATCCAAGAATGTCTTTATATCCCCTTCGTCATTGAGATCTCTTTGCCAGTTATAGAATTCACAGTTGACACATTCTTGTACTTGAAAAATGTGCCTTATTCTTGCCTCCCTGGTTTCAGATGAGAAATCCACTGTCATTTGAATTGCTTTTTCTCTGAAAGTAAATGTGTCCTGTCTCGCTAGTTGCTTTTAAGATTGCTCACTTGTCCTTCAGTTTCCAGAGTTGAACTATGATTTGTCTGGATATAGGTTTCTTTCAGTTTATTATGTTTAGGGTTTGCTCAGTTTCTCAAATCTGTACATTTGTGTCTTTTGCCAAACTTGGGAAGTTTCCGGCCGTTATTTCTTCAAATACTTTTCAGCCCCACTCTTTGTCCCCTCCCTCTGAGACTCTGGTGATAGGAGGGTCAGTGGCTCTTATTACTGACTTCTAGGTCCCTGAGCCTCTGTTGCCTTGTTGAGTGGGATGTGACCTCAGTTGCCCCTGCCCTGGCTGATCCCGGGAAGTATTAGGAGCAGCAGAGTGGCAACCAGCCCAGCCTCCCACCCCCTTTTCCTGCCCTTTGGGACTTGAGTCAGGGTGGAGGCTCCTCTCCCCAATGACGCCACCCTGGTCGGGGAATTGGAGCACCTCCCGCATTTCCAGGCGGGGTTAGGAGAAGAGAGCCTTGCTTGGCCCTGCCAACATTACCTAGGCCACCTGATACTTCTTGGTTCTGCAGGGCAGGAAAGGGAACTAGGAGATCAGCTTTTCTTTCAACCCTGCTGAAACCTCAGTGGGTGATATGTGCAGTTTTTCTGTTGGTATTTGGCTAGAATGGGGTAGGTGTTGCCCAAACAGTTTTCTGTTGTTAAGACCACCCTTTTCCCAGCCCTTCTGCTGGGAAGCTTTTCTCAGAGCTCTTTCCATCTGCACCTTTTGGCTGTTGCAGCTTGGAGGCTGGGCAGCACCCTGTCCTGGACAGGTCGGCAGTGTGGATACCTGGGACTCCCCGTCACGTGGTTGCTCAGGTCCTGAAATCCCAGGCAGCCTGCCTTCTTGTCTCCACTGTCTTTCCTGCGCTTGCTTGTTGTGTTCTGTCCAGAGCGTCCTTAGTAGTAAGGGAGAGGCCCAGGAGGAATGGGGCTGCTCCGTCTTGGCAGAACCAGAAGTTCCCATCATCCCTTTTGATTCCAGGTCCAGGACTCCTCCTTCAGGACCACAGTTGTGCCTGAATTTGAACCTGTCATTTCTTTGACTTCGTCACCTCATGCTACCCTCTGCAGGGATTATTTGAATCTCTTCGTTGCTTTGACCTCTGTAAACATTCCCACTTAGACTACTTATTCATTCTTTTCATTTATATAATCTTAAAGATGCTAGTCTCTCCCTCTCTGTGTAGGCTGTCCCTGAAGTTTGTGTATGTCTTGTTTCAGAACCTGTGTGATAATGCCTCTGGTGATGGCAGGGGCCTCGGCATTTGTGTGGAAGGCTTCAGACCAGCTTGGCTTTATCTCCCAGGGTCTCCACCGCCCCCCCCATCCGTACTTTGAGGAGCCAATTGTGAGGACCAAATCCCACATCCCATTGGAAGTAGATACGATGTAAGCCATTTGAAAAGTTAGCATCTGTTCCATGGACAGGGAATCCCAGTACCATACACACAGTTGTGTGAGTGTATCCTTGTGGGGATGATTTAGAAACCTTGTGAAGAGTGGGATTGTTAGAATTAGTGGTCTCCTCTTGACACTGAAACAAAAAAATTCAACAAATGCTTTTTGACCATATACCCAAGGTGATGTGCTCCGCGCTGGTGGGGAAGGGGTTAGTTAATGGTGTATCCTGCCCAGTGTCTACCCTTCAGGTGCTCTGGCTAGCTGGGAGGACAGTTGCACTCTTTTTTTTTTTTTTTTTTTTTTTTTTTTTTTTTTGACAGTGGGCAAATCTTTGTTTTTTTGACTTAAGGAACCACAAATGTTCAGAGCCATTTTTGGTGTCAGTTTGGTTGTTCTGGGTGAGGATTCTCCACAGCCATGACTGCGGGTTGAGCACATGCTCTCCTTAACGGTTATTACAAGAGTCCCGCGGACCGTCAGCTAACAGAGCAGAAAGAATGGTGGGGGCCGTTGAAATCAGCCCCGGGAAAGAGGTCGTCGATTTTTCATTGACAAAGCAAATCAAGCTTCCTAATTAGCTACAACATGGCTGGAAAGCTCAGCTCCTACTAGCCTGCAAGCCCTTGCTCTCTGCTTGTGTGACGCTCAACAGCCCCTGAACACAGTAGCTGCTCTTGCTGCCTCACTCGTGTTCAAAGAACTCGTGGCAGGCGGTGGTAACCATGGCAACGAAGGCCATAAATTCCTGGAAGTCACATTCGCCGTCTCCATCACTGTCCAGAGTTTCCATGACTTTATCCACGACCTCCTGCTCTTTGATTTCCTCTAAAAAATGGGAGAGCTCATTGTTGATGAGCTCCTTGAGTTCCGATTTCTTCAGCTTGTGCTTGTCACCCTCCCTTCCGGAATACTGATGGAAAACATCAATGAGGGCCACCATGGCCTTCTCCAGCTCAGACATCGTCAGTGGCTCCTGCTAGCTGCTCCCGTCCCTCCTGGCGGCCGCGTCCAGAGTGGGACAGTTGCACTCTTTAATATAAAGTCTGAATGTAGATCGTGTTAAATGCCATTGTAAAAGGAGACAGGTGGCTTGGTGAGAATAGGGAAGATTAATTCTGGCTGAGCTACCTGGAAAAGCCTATGAAGGAAGTTTGATTTGTGCCAGCCCCTGAAGGCTCCATGGCTTTTTAGCAGGTGGAGAGGAACATACACATGAGACTATCTCAATGCCCCGTGTTTCTACCAGTTAGGTCAGAGAATTCTAATAGTATGGAGTAGTAAGAAGGAGTGTAGGAGCCAGACGGAACTTTCTAGTGCGGAGGACCGGTCATCATGCAATGGGTGGTAGAGGCCTTGGTCAGGATACTCTTTATCTAAAAGCCATGGACCTTCTCCCTAGAAAGTTCGTACACATGCACATAGTTTAAAGGGGTCCCTTGCCATCCTAAGCCTCAAAGTGGGCCTACTTACACTCTATGGACTGCAGGTTAAGAAATTTTGTGGTGGAATATCTGATTATGGTAAATTTCTGTAAATAAACTTTTTTAGGATTGCTTGCTGTGTCATTACTTTTTGCAAAGGTGAATAGGACTTTGAAGAAGCCTCCACTGCTGTTCTGTATATTTTTTTTTTTTTTAAGATTTTATTTGACACAGAGAGCGACAGCGAAAGAGAGAGCACAAGCAGGGGGAGTGCGAGAGGGAGAAGCAGGCTTCCTGCGTAGCAGGGAGCCTGATGCGGGGCTCAATCCCAGGACCCTGGGATCATGATCTGAGCTGAAGGCAGACACTTAATGACTGAGCCACCCAGGCGCCCTGCTGTTCTGTATTTTTAAGCACTTTGAAACCCCTGGCCTGCAAAGTCTTTATTTCTTGGGTTCAGAACCCCTTTGTGCTTGATGCTACAGTGGGTTTGCGTGAGAGCAGAAGCGTAAATGCACTTCCATGGTCTGGGAGAACAGTTGGGATTTTACTGCCTTGTTGGCTAATTGCATTTAAGTAAGTAAATTTACTTTTACACCTGGACACACATGGTTGGTCCTTTGATAATACCAAGAAAAAAAAAATCTCTTTTTCCATTGGTTCACAAAATCCAGAGGCCCCTCTGGCCCTTGTTGGGGATTCATGGCACATGGACGGTTGGTGTTCCTCTCCAGCTTGCAGGCTGACATGTTGGTTATTTTAACCGAACCGATTTTAGGGGAGTAGTTTTGACCCTCAGTTATCTGTCATGTGAGATCTGAAATATAGCTGTGCTTGATGTTAGACGGTGTTCTGTTGACAGCTCATAATTATTTTCTGTTATTACCTAGTCGAGGACATGGATCTTATCGCTTGTAAATGGAACTGAAGATTCGTACTTAAGGCTTATCTAGAGATGTAATTACAGGGCGATCTTCAAACCAACAAAGCTAATGTGTGATGGACCTGGCATTTGACTTGCATCACCCGGAGGGTGGTGCCCTCCCTTCAAGACACGTGGCTTTATTTCCTGTGCTAACTCTTGTAGTTTATATTTCAACAATTAGTGGTCCTCTTCGCCTCTGCCCAGTGGGCTGGACAGGGCAGCTGCTTAGTTTTACCTGATGGCCCTTCGAGTGAACAGAATATGAAGAATAGTTGCTGACCACGTGGTTAGCTTTTTTGAATGATTCTTTTGTGCATGAAGAGGTTTGTCTGTGTCCATTGGGGTACATGTTCAGGTGGGCCCAGGCACATTGGGGTATGGAAAGGAAACCCAGTTAGCATTCTGCAGTATGTGTCGGGAAGCCAGTACTTCTGCCTTGGTTCGGCATGCTGGGTCCATCTGGAACTTGTGCTCTGGAAGTGCCGTGTCTGTAGGACAGAAAAGGAAGAGTTAACTCTTGGGAGTATTTGCAAGTGGGTAGAAAGGAGCTGGAGAGCAGCCCTGCAGTTGTCCGGGATGCCAAGAAAGTGTTCCCCACCCCTGTTCTCTTCAGCAGAGGCTAAGTAGACAGCACCTCTCTCTGAACTTGGGCATCTGTTTTACTGTCTAGCCTAAAACCATGGCACCAGCTTTGCCTAATGGCTCCATTACATCAAGACTCAGCAGGGAAGACTGATCTTAATGAATATTGACTGGTGTTAGCCAGTGAACCCAGGCCTTAGGGAGTCAGTTCCTGAAACTGAGTTGAGCAGAAACGAAGCCACCAGAACAATGATTCAGAATCTGTGTCCTGTGCAGTGTTAATATTGTCATTGCCTTGGTGGAAGGTTCTGGGGATTGTGCGTGGTATGTGTTCCATCCAGCCCTTGAGTGCGTGTCTGGGGCAGTCAAAGGGAGCTTCCCTTTGCTGTACCCAGGGAAGGCCGGGATAGATGTCAGGGCTGCAGCAAGACCTGCTCCTGACTTTCAGAGCCAGGCCCTTTGCTGTGCTGTGTACACGGCGGTGAGTCCTTTTACAGTGCTTACCTGCCCAGTTGGCTTGTGGGGGCAGGAAGCACAGGGGAGGGCAGGGCAGGAGAGGGGACATCGCTGGTTAAGTCACTGGAAGGGTGGGAGTCCCAGCCTAGCTAAAGGAGGCCATCACAATTGTCTGCAGGATGTGTGATGAGATTCATCGGGACTCGTGTCTGGGACAGATCAGCAACCGGGCTGCTGAGAAACCTGTAACAGGCAGTTCAGTGCTGGGTGCTGGTCCAGGGGCACTGGTCCACGACAGCTGTGGAGCCCTGTGTGGTGCCGAGTACCGACCTTTTCAGGATAAGATGGTGCTCATATTTGTGGACAAGTTACACAGCATTCCTGGCAAAAGACTCGACGTTTACCGAGGAAGGAGAGGGAGTGATTATTTAAACTCTCACCTTGCTGCTGGTTTCTGTTACAGGTGAAAGGAAGTAGCTGCTTCAGAAGTTTGTTTTTGGAGTTTTTATTTTATCTTTAAGATTTTTTTTTTTAATTTGGGAGAGTGAAAGAGCAAGAACAAGAGCGAGAGAGTGAGCGCGTGAACGGGCGAGGGGCAGAGGGAGAGGGAGAAGCAGACTCCCCGCTGAGCAGGGAGCCCGATGCGGGGCTCCATCCCGGGACCCTGGGATCATGACCTGAACCGAAGGCAGACGCCTAATCGACGGAGCCACCCAGGCGCCCCTCTTTTTGGAATTTTCATAACACACGATGTTTAATCTGTGTTTTCCATCAATACCAGTTCTGTATCTGCAGTTGTTGGCACTTGGGATGACCCCAGACTCTATATTTGCAGCCACTTAGATGTTTTCTCAAGGAAATGAAGCTCCATAATTCTTGTTTCAGGATGGGGAAGGGAGGGTTTTCCCCTAGGACTCTGACGACTCGATTAGAGACCTGTAGGTTGAAAAGTCTAGGTGTGGAGCCACGTGGGAAAGGAAACCTTCCCTGAGAGGTTAGCTGGTCAGGATTGAGAGATGGAAGATTGGCTCTTTACCTTATCAGTACATATTGATAGAAGTATAAAGAAGTACGATTGTGTTTTTAAACAAACATGCCAGCACCACCAGAATGTCCTACTTCGAGCAGATGTCTTGTTAAAAGTAATCATCTTGGAAGCTGAGCTGACAGATCCTAGTGAAGTGTGTGTTTATGTGGGAGATGCTGCAGAAGCCGTGAGGATGGGCCCTAGAAGGAAGAATACCTTCCCTTTGAATTGGGAGCTTTGGTTTTTGTGTTTGAGGCCCCTTCTCTCTTACCTCCTTTGGTCCTAAGTAATCCTGTAAAGTCAGGTTGGGGGTTTTACTTTGGTTTGGGGGGGGGCGGTTTCAGCTCCAGTACTTTCTTGCCTTCCCTCCCCAGCCTCCTGTGCTCACGGGAGGAGGAGGAGGGAGCAGCTGGACCAGTGAGTTTTGGAGAAGGGAGGATGTGCTGGTCTCTGGCCCTCAAGGGTCCCTCCTCTGGAGCCACCCTGCTCACAGGGAGCTAGCATTCCTGTTTCGGGGGCTTAGCCATAGGGGCGGTCCCCCCTGTGTCTGTCCAGCCATGCCAGAGAGTGCTAACTGCTCACCGGTTTGTGGAAACGTTAAGGGCTTGACAGGACCTCGGAGTCCCTAAGTTTCTGCCCTCCCCACTGTGTCCCTCACGGGGGCACTTCAGCGCTTCCTTAAGCAGCTCTTATGCCGGGGAGCTCACCCGGGCTGCCCCTCCCTTCTGGCCCTGCTTCTCGACACTGAGTTGTTACAGGTGGCCCTGAAACGCGTGGAACCATTTGACATAATGTTCTGTGGAGCCCACAAGCGACAAACCTTCCTTCTACGTGATAGCTTTCGACTTCTTTTATTTATTCAACAGATTCCCTGCATACTGCAGAAATAACTAAGAACAAAACCGAGTTCTCCTTCCCCCTATGGGTAGAGCTGCCATTAGCCCCGCACTGTGTCTTCATAATCCATGTACTTTGAGTTGGGGACTCTGTGATTTGAGGCTGGAAGCACATGAATCCGGAAGGCAGGAAGGCACCAGCTCTGCAGTGAGCTGGGAGAAAAGAATTCAGGCAGAGGAATTAAAGAGCATGGGAGCAGATGCCCTGAAGCAGGAAGGCAAGAAAGAAGCTGGCTGTTAAGGAATCGAAAGAAAGCACTCTCGAAGTGCTGGGTACAAGGTGGAAGAGAACCTGGTCAGATCTGGCTGGGCCGCCTTGGCCAAGGTGATTCCGGTGGGAGTGGGCAGCAGTCGCAGAGTTGGTGAGCAGGAGACTGCCTTGATTCTCTGGTGAAATGACCTTTCTGGGGCAGGATGTGAGGTTGGAGCAGGTTCACAGGACCTTCTCCCGTTACCTGAAGGGGTATACATATACACATATGTGTGTATCTATTTAAAAATAATCTTACATGTGAATATGAAAAAATTCAGGAGTAATCAAGAAAGGGAAAGAGGCCTTATTACACAGGTAGGTTGAACTGTATGAAATTCTGATTTTTGACCTACAAAAATGGCGGTTTCATATGGTCCAACCTAATGTTTCAAAAACACTGCAGCCAAAGGCAAAAAGATGATTCTCAGGCCGTATAGTTCATCTCTTGGCCTCAGCCCCAACCCCCAACAGTAATGTTGAGGGACGAAGGTGGGTCAGTGCAACCCCAGACATCCTCACTAGTCCCCTCCAGTTTGGAGAGAAGCAGACCCACGGTTTGGAATGGAGCCCTGGGAAAAGTTAGGGAAAGCACCAAGAGGCAAAGGGACCTTGGCAAAGGCAGAATCTGTGCTGAGCCAAAGCTCAGGAGACGGGAAGTGAGCTTGGACAGGACATTTCGTAGGATTTCAGGAGAAAGCCCTCTGCGCCCCAGACGGGGTTCCAGCTTCCTTCCCCTCCCTTCTCTCTGACACAGATTAAAAGCAGCATCTGTCTGCGACATTCAGCTCTGGTCTGGGAAGACAGATGAGGTAGAAATGCTATCTGGGAAACTGCCCCAGAGTCCTTCTGCGAAGAACAGGTTGGTGGAGAGACTGGGCGTGGCCACTTTCCATCCTGTATCCAAAGGGGGGCGGGAGTGGCAGGCCAAAGGCAGGTGAAAACCCAAGTCTGGAAAAGAAGGTGTGCTGTGAAAGCATTTATTGTAGAGGACCAGAGCCCAGGGGGCTGATAAACAATAACGTGAGGAAAAAGGGACAACTGCAGCGTTAGCGAGACCCTGAAAAGTCACACACGCCATTCTAGGTCTCCTAAGTCAGACGCGGGAAGGGCCTGCACGGGAACATCAGGACGCGGGGACAGATCCAGTCCCGCCACCACTGATCTCCCCCAGTTGGGGAAGGGGCATTGGAGCGCCAGCCAGAGCGCTGCAGGCGTCTGCAGGGAGACACGCCCCTAAACCCCACGTCCAGGGAAGCCTTCCTGCCCTCGTCCCTGTGCCCCCTGTGCCCGCCGAGGCGGACAAAGGCCGCGCCGTTCTCTCGTCTCTCCCAACTGTGAGCCATTCCGGGCGAGGACTGCCAGCAGACCCCGCTCCTACCCATCTCTGTGTCCCCTGTGAGCCCTTCAGACTGCGCAGCAGAGAGTGGGCCGTCCGGGTGTGGGTCTGTGTACTGAGGAAGGATCTGTCTGAGCAGGGGGAAACTTACTTCTTGGGGCACCTGCTAAGCTGAGGTCCTCGAGAGCAGGAAGAGCTGCGTTCGTGTTGCTTTCCTGGCGGTGAACCTAGTGCGCACACCTAACGGGAGTGGGAGGACTCGGGGGCAGGCACCCACAGAGCTTGGTAGCAACTCTGGCCTTTCTCCACCTGCCTCCGTGGTGCCATTCAACAGTACTGACTACTTCTGCATGTGTGTGGCCTCACGGTTCTTAGACCTTCTGTCACACAGTTCTCCTGTTAACTGGCAGCTTCCTAATCACAGGTGAAGGGCGGGGTAGGGGCCACACTTCAGGTGAGAAAACTGCTGCTTGGCCCTTTGTAACACATGACTTTGCCTGTGGGAGTTGGTGAGAGTAGACTGTGTTGACCTAAAAGCGGGCGTATTGCTGAAGCCGTGGTAACCTTCGCAGCGGTAGTGTGTAGTTCCCTGTACTAGGACAGTAGTAGTAGGTCTGCAGACTCCAGCGCAGTCTGACAGCTGTCACAGGTGAGCGTAAGCACCCCCAGATCTCTCATGGGACACCACATGAAATTCGGGCACACACACCCACCACAGCGCTTCATGCACTATGATCTCGTACAAGTCTGTGTATCCGAACCAGGAAAAAATACCAGAGGGTAACAAAATGCCACCTGTTTATTTCTGTGAAGCAATTATGAATTTATTTTTTAAAATGTGTTTTCTACAGTAAACATTATTTTAGAGCGTGCCTTGTAATAGCAATTTTACAGTATGTGTCCTTAGGAATATATTCTATGTGATTAATATAATTAATATAACTATAATAAGTATAGTGTATATAACAAACAGTCCAGTAGTGATTAAAGTCCTTTTTCCCCTGTGTCAGCTCTCTGCAGCTGCAAGGACGTCTCCATTTTTAATTGTAGGTGTTTTAATTTGTGGTTTGAATCTTACTTTAGAATTTTTGTAATCTTGAATATTTTCAGAATGTGTAAATATTTACCAAGGAGACCACAGCATCTTTAGCATTTCTTTTCAACATTTTTTTTTTAATTGGAAACTTGTTTCTTAATGCTCAGTAACTTCAAGAAAAGAGCCACCACGGTGCCTGAGCTCTCTCTTCTCTATCTGGTACAAAGTAAAACTCTCTGACAACGTAATGCCTTTTTCTAGTCTTCCATTAATTTTTAAAATCAATAACATTCTTAAAAATAAAGTATTGGATGTAAGTTTTAAATGTAGGTGTTTTTGAGGTAGACTAAAAGACAAGTCTTGAGCCTTCTAAAAACAAAAAACTGTCCCCTGTTGTTTGGACACACAAAACATACCTGTGACATACCTGGATACCTGTGAATATTTTCTTTTGTACTGTTTTTATAATTAATACTCAGGTAATTGTTTCCTTGATTATGACTTTTTCCCCCAAGTAGTTTTGACATTAATCCGTCATCTAACCTATTTTGTATAAACAACATGATCCAAGAGGAGGCCATTGAGTACTCAACAGATAGAATGACAGATAGGTCACGATTAGAGAGTCTGTAGGGGTGTTGTCTGGAGGAAAGATCTTCCCTGCACAGAAACATTCTTACTGCAGAGTGGAACAAGTCAAGGGTGCCAGGTGCTAATCTAATTCAGAGATGTTGTGGAGTTTCTAGTCAGTTAAATAAAAAAAAAAGAAATTACGCATATCGACTAGAAAGGAAGGGACAAAAATAGCATTATAAGTGGTAAATATCACCCAGAATGTTGTTGGAATTAAACATAGTTCCAGAAGTGGCTGGATACAAAATAAATCCAGTGTTTGAACATGTGTGCCCATGTACTTTCCTAAAATAGAAAAATATCCTGGGGGAGGGAGGGAAAAATAAAATAAGACAAAATCAGAGGGAGACAAACCATAAGAGACTCAACATTAGGAAACAAACTGAAGGTTGCTGGAGGGGGGAGGGGGGGTGGGGGGCTGGGGTCACTGGGTGATGGACATTAAGGAGGACACATGATGGAATGAGCCCTGGGTGTGATAAGCAACTGATGAATCACTGAACTCTACCTCAGAAACTAATAATACACTATATGTTAATTACTTGAATTTAAATAAAATAAAATTTAAAAAAACATATCCCATTCACAACAGCAAGCTAGGATAAAATACTAGGAATAAGCAAGAAGTGAGTAAAATCTATGTGATGAAAGCCGTAAAACTGTGCTGAAGAAAGTGAAGACTGGGAAAAATTATTTTTTGTGAGTAGAAATTCTTGATATTGTAATAATGCCAGATTACAAATTGAACACAATACCAGTCAAACCCCAATTTATTTTTCTTAGAACTTGGCAGAATGATTCTGAGATTTGCATGTTGAATGAATTCTGGGGGAAAAAACGCCGTGTGTTTGGAGCAGTTACCATGAGAAATGTTGAAGTGGGGTAAAGCCGCCATGATTAAAGCAGGGTCGTGCTGGCTCAGGAATAGGCAGTGGACTGGTGAGGTAGACTCGAATCCCAGACCGACCCACCTGCACCAGGGCCTTTAGAATATCGTGAAGCAAGGCTTTCAGAACAGTGGGGAATGAGGGATGGTTGAAGAAATGGTGCTGTGGAAATGGCTAATCATCTAGGAAAACAAAGTTAGATCCCTTTCTAATACCCTAACTCTATATGATTAAAGGCAAAAGCATCAAAATCAAAATTCTAGACTAAAATGTAGATGGGTAGGAAGGCCTTTCAGATTATGACACCAAAGACCAGACAAAAAGGACGGGGGATGGATCTTTTTGACTCCATAACAATTTCTTAAATTCTGCTTGGCAGAAAAGAGAGTAAAGTTGAACAAGCTGGGAAGTAGTATTTACAGGATATGATAAAAGCGGATGTCCTTAGTCCTCTGATATTCTTCCATCTGCTGGTAATTTCCAAGCTTACACATTTAGCCCTGACTGTCCCCTTGGTTTCTGGACCCTCTCATACCACTGCCTCGACGCCTCCACCGAGTGCGCGATGGGCATCTCGAACGTGACTCGCAGAACCTAACTCCTGACCCGTTGCTCCACGGTCCTCTGCCCGGGGTCCTGCACTCGCGCCCTGGGCGGCCTCTGATGGAGTCCATCTGCTGGCTATGCTCTCAGTTTGGGTGCTTTAAATCAGGACAGCAGTGTTTGAATTTCGGTCAGACATCGAAAACCTGACCGGCAAAGTTGCTTTGACATGACCTTTTTATTTTTGCTCTGCTTTTTTCATGATTGAGGTCAAAATCACATAACATAAAATTAATATTTTAAAGTGAACAGTTCAGGGGCGCCGGGGTGGCTCAGTTGTTAAGCGTCTGCCTTCGGCTCAGGTCATGATCCCAGGGTCCTGGGATCGAGCCCCGCATCGGGCTCCCTGCTCTGTGGGAAGCCTGCTTCTCCCTCTCCCACTCCCCCTGCTTGTGTTCGCTCTCTTGCTGTGTCTCTCTCTGTCAAATAAATAAATAAAATCTTTAAAAAAAAATATGTAGCCTTTTATGTCTAGTTTCTTTTCACTTAACACTTTAAGTTAATAAGCCTTTTTTTTAAAGTATTTATTAGAGGGAAATCACGAGCTGGGGGGAGGGGTAGAGAGAGAAGCAGACTCCCCACAGAGCAGGGAGCCCGATGTGGGACTTGATCCTGGGACCCTGGGATCATGACTTGAGCCAAAGGCAGATTCTTAACCAGCTGAGCCACCCAGGCGCCCCAATAAGCCTTGTTAAGAACAGTTTTAGGTTTACAGAAAAACTGAGTGGAAGGCACAGACTTCCCACACACCTCATCCCTCCCCTCCCCAGAGTCTCTCTGTTGTTAACATTCTGCATCAGTATGGTACATTGTTAGTATTGATGAACCAGTGTCAGTACATTATCATTAACTAAAGTCCATAGTTACATTCATGCTCACTCTTGGTGGCTACAGGTTTGTGGATTTTGACAAATGTATCCACCGTCACAGAGTCACATAGAATAGTTTTGCTACCCTAAAAATTCCCTGTGTCCTACCTATTCATCCTCCCTCCCTTCCCCGCCAACCCTTGGTGACCACTGATTTTTTTTTTTTTTTTTTTTTTTTTTTAAGATTTTGAGGGCGCCTGGGTGGCTCAGTGGGTTAAGCGACTGCCTTCAGCTCAGGTCATGATCCTGGAGTCCCAGGATCGAGTCCCGCATCGGGCTCCCTGCTCGGCGGGGAGTCTGCTTCTCCCTCTGACCCTCCCCCGTCTCATGTGCTCGCTCTCTCTCCCTCTCATGCTCACTCTCTCAAAATAAATAAATCTTTAAAAAAAAAAAGATTTTATTTGAGAGCAAGAGCATGAGAGAGAGAGCATGAGCAGGGGGAAGGATTAGAGGGAGAGGGAGAAGCAGACTGCCCGCCGAGCAGGGAGCCCAATGTGGGGCTCGATCCCAGGACCCTGGGATCATGACCTGAGCCGAAGGCAGACGCTTAACCGACTAAGCCACCCAGGCGCCCCATGTGACCACTGATCTTTCACCATAGTTTTGCCCTTTCCAGAACATCATATAGTATGAAGCCTTTTCAGGTTGGCTTCTACCATTTAGCAATATACATTTAACATTCCTCCATGTCTTTTCATGGCTTGATAGCTCATTTCTTTTTAGTGCTGAATAATATTCCACTGTCTGGGTGGACCACGGTTTGTTTATCCATTTACCTGTTGAAGGATATCTTAGCTGCTCCCAAGTTTTGGCAATTATGAAGAAAGCTGCTATAAACACTTGTGTGCAGGTTTTTGTGTGATAAAAAATTTTCAGTTCATTTGCATAAGTGCCAAGGAATGTGATTGCTGGTCAGAGTTCAATTTTGTAAAAAAAAAAAAAAAAAAAACCCAGTCTTCTAGAGTGGCTGTACCATTATGCGTTTCCAACAGGCATATTTCTACTCGCAAAATAATTCCTCTTGCTCCTTACCCTCACCAGCCTCTGGTGTTGTCAATGTTCTGGATTTTAGCCATTCTAACAGGTGCAGGGTGGCATCTTGTTGTTTTAATTTGCAGTTCCCTAATGACATAAGATGTGGAGTATTTGTTATGGGCTCGTTTGCCGTCTCTCTGGTGAGATTCAGGTCTTTTGCCCATTATTTGGGTTGTTTTCTGATTCTGGAATTTTAAGAGGTCTTTGTATATTTTGAACACCGGTCCATCATCAGACGTGCATTGCCATGATTTTCTCCCAGCCTGTGACTGTTTTCTCATTCCCTTCCGCATAATGTTAGCGGGCCCATCCGCACGGCAGCGTGCGCCGGCCCTGCCTTCTCCTGGCTGGGGGGCATTCCACTGGGCGAGTGGACCGCGTTCTGCTCCTCCAGGCCTCAGCGCGCGGACGTGTGGGTCATTTCCCACTCTGGGCTCCTGTGGATAACGCTGCTGTGGACGTTCACGTGTGGGCGTGTTTTGTGTGAACGTGTTTTTGTTTCTCTCGGGTACCCACCTAGGAGTGGGATCGCTGGAACACGTACGCCAGCACTTGGAGGAGCAGCGGCTGCGCCCTGTTACGTTCCGTCCCGTGCGCCGGGGCTCCGTCTTCTCGCCAGCACGGCTGGTGTCCGCCTTGTGTATGACGCCACTTGGGGTTTTGATTTGCGTTTCTCCGTGGCACTGAGGATCTTTTCATGTGTCTGTTTTGCTCTGCTTTTAAGACTTCTCTTTAACTTCCTGACTTTCACTGCCTACTTAAACCTATGTGAGGAGTCATCGTATTTTTATAATCATATATATATGTATATTTGAAAGCTACTTATTTTTGCCATTGTGATGCCAAAGAATTGGAAATAGGAAGAGACTGTAAAGAGTTTTTTTTTATTATTATTATTATTTTAAAGAGGATGTTGAGGACCTAAAATTGGGACAAAAATACTTCCAAGGCGTGTTCTTCTCCACTGTCTTGATTGCCAGTGTGCCTGCATTTCCCCCAACAGCCGTTTTGCTGGTTTGTCTGCTTTGTATACCTGTTCTTTCATACCCTTCACATGACTGTCAGCGTGAGCCCTCTCAGCCTGTTTTCAGAAGGCTGTGTTTCTGCTTCAGAAATTATAGTAATCCTTAATCTCCATTTAGACCCCACAACTTCTAAGCCAGAACTGCTTGGCTTCTGTATATTTCCCTATAAAAGGGGGACACACCGATTCTGGGAAAAGGGAAAGGCCTCCTCCTGAGCTGCAGGTGGGAGTTCACGTCCGGCAGCCTCTCTGGGCCCCTCCACCCTTTCGGCTCAGCTCTCTGCCCTGCGGGGCTGACCTGCACAGGTTTGGTGCTCTCTGGCTTCTGTTTGGCCAAGAGCCATCCTCCCACAGCCTTAGGTTTGTATTTCAATTTCACATAGACCACCTGGTGGTGCATGACCTCTCAAGCCAAGATTTTGGTCTGTGGTGATCTGGCCGCAGATGAGGGGTGGGGAGGGAAGAGCATGAGACCAGGGCATTTGCTCCCCCAACGTTTTTTTCCAGTGCCCCTCACACCTTTGTAATTAATCCCCAGTCTGAGTATGCTGTTTGTTTCCTGCTGGTAACCTGGATTGATTTAGGGCGTACAGTAACCTTTCTTTGGAGGGCTGGCCCATGATTAAAGATGGTCACGGGCTTGTGTACCACCCGAGGCCAGGGCGTCACTCTGTGTGACCTAAGACAGGAGCCTCCCTCTGGGGTGCACTCTGGGTGCCTGCTCACCTGCCCTTGTCTGGGCCCTTCCCTGTGCATGCAGCCACCGGCCGTCTTGTGAAAATGCAGAGTCCCATTCAGTAGGCCCGGGAGAGAGAGGGCCTGTGACGCGGCCTTTCTGGTAAGCTCCCAGGTGGGGTCCAGGCTGCTGCTGGTCCTCACCACACTTAGAACAGTGAGGGTCTGCGCCACAGTGGTGATTCATAACACTGACACCCCAGAACACCTACCTGCCAGCAGTTAGGGGTACTTGGTTCAGTGATAGCGTGCACTGGGTACCACACAGCCATTGCAAAGTCATTTCACTCCTATTTATTGACCATCCCTATGTGTTAGGTGCTCAGGATGCATCAGTGGAAAGAAAATCCCCATCCTCTAGAGCTTCTTCTCTAGTGTGGGAAATAGGCGGCCAACATAATCAGTGTTAATTTTCTAGAACATTAGAAGGTGTGAGGTGCCATGGGAAGAGGAAGAAGAGCAGAGGGAGGGAGGAGGCAGAGAGTGGCCTGGAGAGAGCCTGCTGTCAGAGGTGACATTTGGGCAGTGGGAGGCGGCCGGGAGCTAGCAGGGGGACGTGGGAAGAGCGCTTCCCACAGAGAATATGCCTAGAGGCTGGTGCCTGGAAACTGGGTGTCAGCTTGCCCCAGAAGGGGAAGGGAGCTGAGAAGGGCGTAGATCCAGTGGGGCCTTGCAGGCCCTCGGAGGGACTCTGGCTTTATGTCTGAGAGACACGGGCTCCATGTGACAGTTTTCCCCAGAGGAGTGACCCGATCAATCGGAGTTGGACATTCAGGGTCAGTGGTTGCTGTCACTCGGGAGGGGGAGGCCGGGGTGTGAGGGGTAGAAATGGTGAGAAATGACCAGGTTCTGGGAATGGTTTGAAGGTACTGATACTGAAAATAATATGTTTGAGACATGAAAACATGCTTGTGATACGTTTAACCGAAAAAGGAGTGAGCTATTATTCTTCAAGGTCCAAAGTTTGCGTGTAAAAAAATAAATAAATAAATGCTGCGGGGAGGGGGCATGATTATATTCACCAAAATGGAGTGAGTAGTTACCTCTCATTAAAGGGGATTTATTGGGGCGCCTGGTTGGCTTGGTCGGTTAGATGTCTGCCTTCGGCTCAGGTCATGATCTCAGGGTCCTGGGATCGAGCCCCGCATCGGGATCCCTGCTCCGCGGGAAGCCTGCTTCTCCCTCTCCCACTCCCCCTGCTTGTGTTCCTGCTTTCGCTGTCTCTCTCTCTGTCAAAAAAAAAAAATCTTTTAAAAAAAAAAAAAAAAAAATAAAGGGGATTTATTCTTTTTTTGCTTATGTAAGCACATGTATTAATTTTATCAAGAACAAAAAGTTAAAACAACTTTTTCTATGCAGTTTTACTGCAAGCCTTTATTCCATCAAGATCATTCATTTGCATTGCTCTTTATAGATATTAACCTATATTTTGCACTTTATTGTGTCTACAACATGCTTTTTAAGTTTTTTATCTTTTTAGTTAATTTTGTGTGTCTGTCCAACTAGAATTCAGGATCCTTTGAGGTTCAGGATGTCCTTTTGACTTTCTCTGTACTCCACCTTGTAGCAGATTCTTCTAAGTGCTTATTGGTTGAATTGTTCCAGTTCTTCTGAGGAAGGACTGGGCCTCTTCCAAAATGGCTTTCCTTTTCTAAATCTGCAGAGGTTTGTTATCGGTGTGATTGAAAGACCAAGAATGTCTAATTCTTTCCTCTCTCCTGTCCTCGCATTCTCCATTCCTGTTACCCTCCCCTGGCGCTCGTTCTGCCCCATCAGAAAGTTCTCCCTTTTGAGCTCACAGAAACTGTAGATCCGGGACCCAGCTTGCCCTTCCTGCTATCGATACTTCAGTGAGATCAGTGGTCCGTTCTATAAATAGTCTTGTCCCTGCAGTTGCAGAAAAACAGGGCCCTTGGGTTTAACGGCAGGCGTGGTGTGTGTGGTGGGGAGGAGGAGCCCTCTGTGCTGGGGGCTGGCTCTGGGCCGTTCAAACCAGCAAGTGTGGAAGAGCCCTTCCCTCAAAGCCTGCCACAGATGCCTCAGACCAGACTTTTTGTCATTACAAAATATGTATGAAGAGTCACGGAGCATTAAAATTACTTGTTTCAAGGCGTAGTGTAGTGGTGGTTGGTCACTGTAGTGTTCCTGAAAGGCTTATTGTTGCTAATCTCTTAAACCATATTGAATTCTGGTAAGCGTGAGGTCAGGGAACGGGCATGAGGAACTCTGATGATAAATCCAGTGCTTTTAGAAGTGGTTTTAGCAGACCATCTTGGGGGGTGGGGGCGTCGAGGATGTTAATTTTGGCCAGCTTCTTTGCAAGTCACTGTCTTTATCTTTAGTAGGGCTTGAGAAAGGGACTCCCTTAATATAGGTCTTAGGTTTGGGAGGTACAAGTGTGCAGATCTAAGGTCCCCGTTATTCAGAATTACCACTCCTGGTTATGGGATACCTACACATGCTGGCTCAGACAGGAGGGTTGTCTTTGAGTTCTGAGACACATGGGAGGTGACACAGACAAAAAGCATGCAGAATAGAACATCTCAGAGAAAAAGTAGTGTCCAGCAGCTTCAGAATTTGCAAATTTAGCTAAAAAGTTATAAAAACAGAACATAGGGAAGTCGAGGTAGGTAACATTCTAACATTTTTTAAGCTAGATTTGTTAAGAAATGGTCATGTCAATCTGAATTTTTTCCGTTTGTGTGCCTGTATTACATTTTTACCTGATTCTAGTGGGCGCATCCGGGAATGCCTGTCCTGGGGGATGTGCAGGGACCTGACCTCATGCACCACATATCCCTGAGGCCCAGCATGGTGCGGGCATATAGTAGGCATCATATATTTGTTGGACATACAAATGAGTGCTTCTAGAGGAAAGAAGTCTGAGAGAACACAAAAATCAAATTTTAATTTTGATAATCTCCTAAAATATTTTTCATGTTTTAGTAACATGAAGGTCAGGACTATCCGTGTATTTCCTGGAACTAGCCCTGTGCTGGCAGGGAAGGAAAGGGAAGAAGAATCACCTGCCTGGTCTTGCGTTGAACTCTCTTGCTAAGGTGCAGTGGAAATGGGACAGGATGCACGGGGTAGGATGGCCGGAGGCGCCACCATTACCCACTGGGGAGTGTTCAGTGGTGAGTCGCTTTGCTCTGGGCCACCCAGTGAGTTCGCGGGGAGTTTCAGCCTTGTTTCCTTATATAGAGTCCTGCGCACAGATTGGGAGTTGCGTGAGCAGCCGATAAAGCGATTCTCTGGTCATTATTCCATGTAACTGAAAACACGTGGGTCTAGTTTCTCTCTGCAGTCAGTTGGGGGCTGACATCCATTTTCTCACAGTTGTATTTACTACTGAAAGGAATGCTAGTGGATTAGTTCATTCACGTGATCTTTCTGCAGGGCGGGGGCGGGGGAAGGGGAAAACCTTTGGGCACCTGAGCACAGGAAGCAGCAGGTTTCCCACTGTTGAAAGAAGGAGTCTCCCGAAATAAAGCCAAAGTGATCCGGCTGCTTTGCTTTCTCAGCCTGTCTTTGTAGAACGTTGATAATCTAAGAATCTTCACAAAAAATTTTAAGCCTACAACTAAGCAGAACATTAATCAGAAAATCATTGGTTCACATCTTTCACTTAAATAACATTTTGTAGAATGTGCGGGATTCCCATGGAGTTTTGTCTGTGTTAATTAGAATGTGGCTGCAGAAGTTATAAGGTCGAAGCCATGGTGGTCAGTTAACCAGGCGAGCATAACTGATTTGTGGGAGCAGGTCTGGATGCCACACAGCTGACAAAGACTCACAGAGGAAGCCGACCCCGCCGCCGTCTGTGGGGAGAGTGCTCCAGGCAGGGGGAACAGTGACTGCAGAAGCCCAGAGGCTGGGGTGTGCCCTGGGATTGGAGAGACAGGTCAGTGTAGGTGGAGTGGGGTCAGCAGTGGCAGGGTTGGGGAACACCGTCTTGGAGGCTGCACTAAGGATTTCACACTTAAAACCAAGTGTGATGGGAAGCTCCTGGAAAGTTTTCAGTAGAGAACCGAAATGATCTGACTTGTGTTTGTAAAAGGATCACTCTGTGTACCAAACAGGAGTGTGATCCAGAGTACAGGTGGGGAGATCACTTGGAGGACCTCAGGAGTCCCTGCATATTAACGTTGGTAGTTCAGTTAGGTTGGGAGCGGATGTGGGGTTTTGTCATCTTGCTTGCCTCTGTCTTTCCATCTGTGAAATGGGGATAATAATGGTAGCTGTCTCCTGGTTTCCCTAAGAATCAAGTGAGTTAATGCCTGCCAGACTGGCCCCTGGACCTCGTTGGGGTTCAGTGAGTGCCGGCTTCATTCTGAGCATTACTACTACCTGCTGCTCCCTTTCTCCCCAGAGGCAGTCACTAGCACGAGTTTGGTTATATTCAGTCTGTTTTGATGCTTTTAGTACCTGTGTATATAGCCGTAATCAGTATATATATTTCATGTGTTTTTAAGAATTTATAAAGGAGGGGTGCCTGGATGGCTCAGTCGGTTAAACGTCTGCCTTCGGCTCAGGTCATGATCCCAGGATCCTGAGATCGAGCTCCACATCGGGCTCCCTGCTCTGCGGGGAGCCTGCTTCTCCCTCTGCCTCTACTGCTCCCCCTGCTTGTGTTCCTTCTCTCGCTGTATCTCTCTGTCAAATAAATAAATAAAATCTTTTTTTTTAAGATTTTATTTATTTGAGAGAGAATGAGAGAGAGAGAGCACGAGAGGGAAGAGAGTCAGAGGGAGAAGCAGACTCCCCGCCGAGCAGGGAGCCCGATGCGGGACTCGATCCCCGGACTCCAGGATCATGACCTGAGCCAAAGGCAGTCGCTTAACCAACTGAGCCACCCAGGCGCCCATAAATAAATAAAATCTTTAAAAAAAATTTATAAAGGGGCACCTGGGTGGCTCAGTTGATTAAGCAATTCTTGATTTCGGCTCAGGTCACCATCTCAGGGTTGTGGGATCGAGCCCCACATCGGGCTCCACACTCAGCTCAGAGTGCTTGGGATTCTCTCCCTTTGCCTCTGCCCCTCTCCCTCACGCGCATGTGCATGCACTCTAAATCTTAAAGAATTTATATATGTGGCATCTTGAATATATTATTTTTAAAAATTGGTTTGCTCAGCAATATGTTTGCATTCCGTCCATGTTGGTACATACAGATCTAGTTTGTTACTTTAACCATCATGCTAAGTATGTAATTTGTAATCCATTCCCTACTAACGTGTAGCAAGGTGGTTTTCCGTTTTCCCTGCAGCCGGCCGAGCTGTCCCGCATGTCCTCGTCCATGGCTGCAGTGCACTGTGGCCACAGTTTCTCCAGAGCATGTGCTTAGACGTGGACTTGCCAGGTCAGTTCTGTGCACCCGCAGCTTTATGGAGTTGTCAAATGCCGCTTCTCGGGGAAAGTCTTAGCGAAGCTATTAAATGAACTGGAAAACTATTCCTTATTTCAGATAAGTGAAAAATTCCCTGTGTATGTGTTTGAGTGGACAAAGTATTAAGGACTTGTCAAGTACATGAGCTAGAGGAGCAGTAGAAAATTCACCCACATTTGTTTTAATCGGGAATGGTAAGACACGTGGACACCGAGATAGCGGTCGTGAAGGAAGAAGTTCGTACTGACAGATCTTCAGCAAAGGGGCACTACCCACCCCTCAGGGCCCTCGGGAAGCACCAGAGTCAGTCAGGAAGCAGAGGGAGAAGGAAAAGCATGGCCCGGAGCCTCAGTGGTACTTTCATGGGAAAGAGTGAGCAGAGCAGAGTGAGCAGCTGATGGGGAGATAGTTGACAGGGGTGGTCCCTGTTTGTCCAGTACCTGGCCCTGGGTGTTTGGGACAGAGGGGTCTTGCCTCCTGGGCCCTGCACTGGTTGGTTTGCCTATGAAAGGGAGTTAGCCGGCCCTGGGAGGGGCCATCCCTCCAGGATTACAAGCTCCAGAGATGTAAGGGCATCATGAATACAGAAAATAGAGAACACGATTAATACAAGAAGAATCGATTCAAAGATAGTCATGACCTAGATTAGGAATGCCCAGAAACATGAAATTGCTCTTTTTCTTCCCCCCCTGCAAGCCTGTTTCCCCTCCTAGTTCAAGTCCACAGAGGTCACAGTGGTAGGAGGCCCTTCTGGAAGTGCCCAGCTCAGACTCCACTGCCAGACTCCGATTCTTTGGGTCTGGGGTTCAGCCTGGGCGCCAGGATGTTTAAAAGTCCCTAGGTGACTCTCCCAGCAGCCAGGCCTGAGAAGTACTGGTCTGTAGAGAGAGAACCCTGAAAATCCATTCTTGGGGGTTTGTAACATCAGATACACCCACCTTGCAGGCAAGAAGCAAAAGTCCTAGTAGTCAGCAAACGTTCTCTGTAAAGAGAGTAAACATTTTAGGCTTTGTGAGCCAGGAGTCCATATCAAGTCTATTATGAAGATATCCATGTAATAAGAAAGAAAATGAATTTCAGTAATTTTTTTGCTGATAAAGTCCAATACGTAATAAGAATTGTTATGTAGAGCACAGTGTTATGTAATACATAGTATATACAAATAGAATTCTTTTGCGGGGGAATAACATTGCATTTAATTGGGGTTCAAAGTTAGTGTTCCTACCATCGAATCAAATGCACATATTCAAGTCTAAGAACCATTCTTAGCTCACAGGTCAGATAAAATCAGAAGACAGGATGGATTTGGCCTGCAAGCCTCAGTCTGCAGACCTGCCCCACCCCACGTGAGTGGGCTGAGAGCGTGTAGTTCTGAACTAGGACCAGGAGTCCCTGCCACTCCCTGTTTCTGCTTGCAGGCGGGACGGCGTTCCCTTGGCTCTGGGTGGTGCTCAGCCCAGGGTGGCCTAGGGAAGAACATTCTTTATATTCTTTGGTATCATGATAGTGCAATATAGACCCATTTGTGGTGCCTCAAGGTTTGTGTTTTCCCCTGAGATTCAGACAACTGCAGGCTGCTCACCAAAGCTCAGCTCCAGAGAATATGGAGCCTCAGATGCCACAGAATAAAGGTGGTGCTAGAGCTTTCAGTTTGCCAGCAAATACAAGAAAACCATTCCCTAAAGTCTCTGCTCTGCCCTGATCCACTGCTATGTAATGAGAGTGTATAAAGAAGAACCCTCTGTTCTGTTGTCTTCTTGACCAATTGTGGGAAAATCTGAAAGTGCCTCTGTGCATGTGGATGGATAAACTGATAACCCGAAGAGCCAAACTCCCAAATGGGCTATCTCTGAATCCATCTTGGCATATTTTTAAGATTGTTTGGTGAAATGACACTAGCATTACATTTCTCCTAGTCCTAAGTTACAGTTTTGTAATATTTTCAAACCATAGTCCAGGAAAACTGCCAACACCCCGCACCTCGGCTGCCTACGGATTCCTGCACCTACCAGGCTCCACTGCGTTCTCCCACCCCCCTCCTCGCCAGCCACGCTCCAGCCCCTTGGGTGTTTGGTTTCAGTTTTTCAAAACACTAAGCTCGGGGCCTTGCTTCCCTTCCACTAGGAAAGCTCAGCCTGCCACTTACTGCATGGCTGGCTCCTTCCTGTCCTCAGGGTCAGCTCGTCACCTTAACAGCCTTCCCCCGCAGCCCTCCTGACAGTGGCCTCCTTCCCCATTCTCTCTGCAGATCCATTACTGCCTGGAGAGCATTCGTCCCCTCCCAGGGCTGGGATGCGGGGATTGCTTCTGTTTTTGTTGCCTTGTGATTCGTCTCTGCCCTTGCCCTCAGCATGAGCTGCAGGAGGGCAGTGGCCCGTCTGTCTTATCTCTGCTGTATCCCGGGTACCTGCCGCGGTGCTGGCACCTGGTGGCTTTGAAGATGACCAGAACTGGACCGAAGGGGCTGCCCGCCACAGGATAGAAGTGAACTCCTCATCACCCGCATGTGGTGTAGCGTGCCTACTGTGTGTTCGGTGGTAGAAATAAAATGGCACATGCCTCACAGGCGCTGTGCTGAGAATATGTGGTCTGGTGGGTGCGCACAAGCCATTTCAGGGCACCGTGGCGAGGGCGCTGGGGGAGAGGGAAAGGTGGGGGCTGGATGCGCACAGCACAGGAAGGTGTTTACGGGGTTTGTGGGATAACTCAGGAACCCTTTTTCTGTCATAGGCTGATAGCCATTTATGGATAGAAAGCTGATCTTTAGAAGGAATTCCTAGCCGGAGGGTGATTTGTTGCAGCACCTTTTTAGAGGTCCTTCTAACTTTGAAATGCTGTGAAATTCTGTGCCATGAAAAAAGCAGGAAAAGGAAATAAGGAGTTTTGTGGTGGGGGCTGTGGTTTTAAATAGGAGAGTTGGGTAAGGCCTCACTGAGAAGGTGACTCTGGAATAAAGACTTTATGTTTGCAAAAGAACTCCCCTGAGAGTCTTGGTTTGTGACCCTGACTAGGTTTGTGAGCCAGCATTGAGAGGGTCTTCATTCTAGTGTCTTTAGCTGTCCTTAGTTGCGGTTATGGGATTCGTAGAGACAGAAGTTGACTTGAGTGAAGCAGCACAGTGGACGCAAACTGGACAGCCGCCACTGGGCCAGGCACACACACGCCGAGTGCCACCGCGGCTGCCACCACGGCCTGGGGCTGCGCCTGCCTCCAAGCGGCACCCAGCCAGAGCCGGCTGGAGCCAGGAGCCGCTTCCGGAGCTGCTCCCAGCTTGTCCACGAGTCTGCAGACGGGCAGACATAGCCGTGGCCTCAAATCCCAGTCTTGTGACTAATCCCAGCGTCTCCTGCTTTTCCAGTTCTGCGCTTACACCTCACAGTGCTCGGTTGCTTGCCTTTTCATCTTGTTTTTCCCTGGCGCCCTGCTCTGCCCCACCTTCCCGGCTTGGTCGGTTTTCCCCATCTTCGTGCTCTCCCGGAATGACTGTCCTTGCGTCCCCAGCATCTTCCTCTCGAGGGGCTGCAGATATGGTCGGTCTCTTGGTACGAGGTGTGCTTCTCTTGCAGGGACAGCAAGTGTCTGTCCTTAGTGGCTGTAACCCCTGTAGCAAGTGGCACCCACGGGGCACTCTGTGTCCTCTGCAGGGGGAAGGGGGCCGAGGCAGCAGGATGGGTGGGAGGGGCTACCTGAAGGAGTTGGTACTGGGAGCATCTGTCCTCCTGTCAAAAACCTCATCCTGCTGAGAAAGAGCATTCTGTTTCATCAACGCTGGTATATATTTACAATTTTGAAACCGTAACCTCTTCTTGTGGGAGATGAAGTAATTACATTTTAAAGGTCACTCACTTCTGATGCGTATGTGCAGTTGACCCTTGAATAACACAGGTTTAGGCTATACGGGTCCACTTATACATGGTTTTGTGGGGTTTTTTTAATAAATACAACACTGTACATGTATTTTTCCTTCTTTATGATTTTCTTAATATTTCCTGCAGCTCACTGTATTGTAAGAATATGGTATGGAGCACACAGAACATGGAAACTGTGTGATAACTGTTCATTTCTCCCAAGGCTTCTGGTCAAACGGTAGGCTGTTAGTAGTCAAGTTTTGGGGGAGTCAGAGTTACACATGGGTTTTCAACTGTGTAAGGGGACAAGGTCGGCACCCCTAACCCACACTTTGTGTAGGAGCCAACTGTATTTGTCCTTGAATCCATCTACAGATGCTGAGTAACTGTAATTGTTTACCAGCGTTATCCTTCGTGGAAGGTGCAGGTTTTGTGGTGGGTTGCCTTTCTTTTTCTGTGCTCCCCACCCCACATGTTATCTAGGTGGACTTGGAAGTTCACCATGAACATTTATGTGTTCATGTGGCTTCAGCAGTGCAGTCAGGGAAATCTGGTGTGTCCGAAGGGGAGTGTGAAGTCACCCAGTTTTAGCAAATTATGGAGGTCTAAAGCCTATGTTGGTGTCCTAGCAGCTTTAAAAGAAAAAGAAAGCTAAGGAAAACACTGCCTGAATGATTGATCATAATTTTGAGAAAAAGCAGATGTGTGTCCTTAAGGAGATATTCTTACTTACTTGAAAACTAAAAATAGTTTTGTTTTTTTTGTTTTTTTTTTTTCCCATGGAATTAGTAACACAAGGATTAACTTAGTCTGCAGGTTTCTGGTGAAGAACGGTCTGAAATGCTGGTTGTGTTTAACACTTGGAAACCTCTGGGACTACCCTCTCCCATGGCTGTAGTGTGGCATTTCTAGGGAATCTTTCTGGGAGGTTGCCTCCAACCGCTGAATAACTAATGCTTTCTGTGCTAAATGTCAGATTTCCTTTGGTTTTATATGGATGGAAGCAGTATGTGACTTTTTACCTGGTTCTTTATGGAGGGTGCTTTTTTTTTTTAATTTATTTATTTGAGAGAATGAGTGTGAGCGGGGGGTGGGGGGCAGAGGGAGAGGGGAAGCAGACCTGCATCTGAGCACAGAACCTGACGTGGCGGGTGCGGGGGCTCAATCCCAGGACCCTGAGATCACAACCTGAGCCGAAACCAAGAGTCAGATGCTTAACCAACTGAGCCACCCAGGCGCCCTCTGGATGGTGCTTTTTAAGAAGTGGACATGGGTGCTTGCTGTGGCCTGTGGGGCTATATGTTTAAATAGTCAGCAGAATCTATTTGGGGGGAGCCCCTGCTTCCCACGTGTGCTGCAGGAGCACTTGGCTGAGCGTCTGAAACCAGCACGATGCCTAGTGCTGGCCCCGCAGGTGCTCCCTTAAGACTGCCCAGTGGAAAGGGGTCAGGCGTTGCTCATGGGGAGCTCGCTGTTCGGTAGGAATAATCCTCGTTTTACCGCCCTTCTTCACAGCTCTCCGGCCTGTGGGTATGGGCAGTCTTCTTCCAGGTACACCGATTTTACTTTGTGGTTTCTTCTCTGGGTTACTTTACTGGTCATTAATGAAATCAGTCTGAGTAACAAGCAGCAAGTGTATTCTCTGATCCCTTTTAAACATGCTAACGATTTCATCTGTCTTGGGGTTCCCTGTGCCACCGTGGATTCACCAGAGTTGCAGCAGCTTTGTCGCTCTTTGTCTTCCGAGCAAACTGGCCTGACACCTGCAGCTGCGCCTCTGGCCACAGTCGCCGTGCTGCAGGGCTGGTGTGATGGAGAGCGCTCCCTGCCGGCTGCAGAGCCAACTGTAACCCCGAGTAGGAGCCGGGACTTCCTTTCTGGGTCTGACATCGCTGCCCGGCCCGGGGACCTCAGGCTGGGGCTTCCGCCAGCTCTTTGTTCCTGGCCCCATTCTCAGCTCCTTTTGCTGTTGGAAGGGGAAGTCTCCTCACCTGACTATGCGAACATCTTTATTGCTTCTGGCCCTCTGTGCATACTGTCTGAAAGGACTGAGCTGCGGGCCTCAGTATCCTCCATTGAAGGGCATCTTCCCTGGAGCCCTGCTTCCCTGTTTGTTCTTATCGTCTTTCCAGGGACCGCTGGACTCGGTCTGCTGGTCAGGAGCAGGTCTGACCCTGGAAGGCTGTTCCAAGTGCATTATGCTTTTAAATAATTATTTGTATCTTACTAATCATAAAAGCATTTGTATATTTGGGAAAGAGGTGATACACAGATGTGGGGCATTTCTTCAATTTAAACTTTGTCATGCTGCAGTTTTAATTTACTTGCTACAGTAAATTAAGCTGTCTCTTTGGTTGAACTTTCCCTGTAAACTGGCTTTTTATCTTGGATGTGTAGAAAGGAGATAGTTTTTAAAGGAATTTCCAGACCCATTATACAACTAAATTACTCTCGGGTAATATATGAGCCAATATTAACTTATTAATCTCAGTAATGATTCCTCAGGTGGGGTAAGGTTTCTGGTGAGAAGTAAATTGAAATGGTTGACATTTGGTTTGTGTGCTATTTGATCCGTTTAGGTACAAGACAGATCTAGTTAGTATACAGATAACATTACCTCAGGTATTCCTCGCTGTACCCTCAGAGGTAGAAAGGATGGTTATCCTTATTTAGCAGATGAGGAACCTGAAATTCAGACATTTGTCCTCTCAACAAATAGACCACCTACTGTGTGCCAGGCCCCGGGAATGGGAATATGGGAGTGAACAAAACAGACCAAGGATCCTGCCCTCAGGGGCATTCCGGTCCAGTGGGAGGAGAAAGGTAATACACAAGATGAATGAGTAAACCATAGGGTCCATTAGCCAGCTACTGGTCAGTGCTAAAGAGAGCGAGAAAGTAGGGAAGGGGCAGGAGAGGTGGGCTTGGGGTGGCAGAAGGTCACAGTTATAGATGAGATGACCAATGGAAGGCCTTGCTAAGAGGCTGATCTTTGAATATAGAGTCAAAGGAGCTGAGGGAGTGCATTATCTAAGGCAGTCTAGGGATATCTTGGGGCCAAAGGGTTTCAAGCATCAGGAACCGGAAGTGCAAAGGCCCTGAGGCAAAAGCAGAGAGGCCAAGTGATTGTAGTGGAGCCAAAGGGAGAGATGAGGAGGAAGTGAGGTTAGAGAAACAACAGGGTCAGGTCATGTGGGACCTTCTAGGCCTTTATAAGGACGTGGGCTCTTACTCTGATGAGACAGGGGTTCTTGTAGGGTTTGAACAAAGTGCCATGAACTGACTTTTTTTGAAGATAGACTGGAAGGGACGCATGCAGTTGTGACCTGCAGAGGGCCCTGAGGGAACTTCCCCTTGGGTGTAAGGGTTGTCAAAAGCACGTGCTGCCAAACATGCAGCTGAGCTATGCTGCTCTGTGTGCGGTGCTGGACCCCACTGCATGTTAGTGCCACTTCTGTATCTGAAGAAGTGGGGGGGTGTGAGTCAGTAGGAAACGTATGCATAGATTCACGAAATACATAGTGAAAATCGTGGAGGCCCCAAGAGCAGGGCCTCCGTGTAGCAGCTAGAGCACCAGACTGCAGGAAGGGGCCTGACTAATAGGGCTCGAAGGTGCTTTGACCTTGTTTAACCGTAGCTCCTCCGTGGGGCCAGGAAGCCGGCTCTGCGATGTTCCAGGAGCTCCTGATGCACCAGGAGCTGCCTCCCCCTGTCGCTTCTCTGCCCAGGTATGTGTACGCCTGAAACTTGACCCGAAGGGGTCTCAGTGGTTTAGCAGGAGTCCGCCTCATGCTGGTCTTGGATTTGTTGACAGGTTCACATGCATTTTTGGTGCTGTTTATGTTCTGCGGTAGTAATTTTACCTTCTTTTCTCCAGTTAGTCTTGTAACCAGCCTCAGACTTGCCATCGGATAGCTTTGGAGACAGGAATGAAAACCGTCAGCGGGCTGGTGTGCTTGCTGTCCAGGCGATTTTTCTGCCCCTTGTACTTTATCTTAATGCCTCGCTATTTCAAGGGATTTTTGTCTGTACAGATAAGAATTGACCTTAACTCTCCCATCAAATTCAAGGCTCTCCTGATGGGGAAACTTCTAAGATCTCAGGTTAAAGGTTTACATCTTCTCTGCCTTCATGCAAGTTGCTTTACTGGAAGTACTGGCTGATCTTCATTCTCTGACTAGAAGCAAGAGATTTTAGAAATTCACACATGTTTATTAACGGTTACTTCATGATTTTATCTCTTTTTTAATTAACTCACTTTTACTCATCATTTATTTGGCTTATTATTCCTGTTTTATTATTAATAGGACTTGGAAAATGCTTCTATAAAAGCTTATTTGAAGTATAGAAGCCAAATACTTAATTTTCTATTTTTTCCTGACTTTGGGTTGTGAGTATGTATGTGTGTGTGTGCGCGCGCACACGCACACACACACACTAAATTTGCTTCATTTTTTTTTTTAAAGGTTTATTTGTTTTAGAGATCATGAGTGGGTGGAGGGGCACAGGGAGAGAGAGAATCTCAAGCAGACCGTACTCAGCACACAGCCCATGTGCATCCTGGATCTCATGACCCTAAGATGATGTCCTGAGTTGAAATCAAGAGCCAGATGGTCAACCAACTGAGCCACTCAGGCACCCCATAAATTTGCTTCGTCTTCAATTGGTAATGTTTGGGATTTCCCTTGGAGCTATGGTTTGAGGATGTGACTAGTTAAATATTATTGTAGGACAATTTTAGCAAAGCCAAACCAATCAAAAAAACAGTTTTAGGAAAATGAAAAGTTACCAGCTATAAATGTGTACATTGGTACAGCCTTTCTGGAGAGCAGTTTAGTAATACTTATCAGAAGCCTCAAAAATGTGTGCATACTTTTTGACCCAGCAATTTCATCACGAAACTTTGAGGAATCTGTCACAAGACAGTAGTCAGATATGTGCAGATGTGCCCGTCCGGGGAACTTCCGGCCTTGTTGTTCATACTTTCCATGCTTTGGAAACAACTCAGATGTTCAGCAACAGAGGATCAGTTTAATTATAGCTCTCCCCATAGGTGGGATTACTTCACAGCAGTTACAAATCCTGAGGTTTTGAAATAGTTAATGACATGGGGAAATGTTTATGATATATTGCTAGAAATGTTTTTGAAGATTTATAAGATGTTTATACATACACAAGGAGAATTCTGTAAAGAACAAGACCAATAACATTCTGCATTAACAACAATATTCTTGAGGACTTAATTTTCTTCTTAGTGCATTTCTATGTTTCCTCTGTTCTCTATGCTCAAAATATTTTTGTAATCAGAAAGAACAAATTCCATCTTAAGAAATGTTCCCACATAGTGATTCAGTGTACTTTAAACTAGCTACACTAAGAAAGGTAAAATAAAATTAATATATTTTGATAACCCAGAATATCAAAACATTATCATTTCAATGTGTGATCAATATTAAAAACTAAAAGATATTTACATTTATTTTTCATAAGTCTTTGAGAGCCAGTATGTGTTTAGAACACATCTCAATTCATACTGGCCAGTCATCCACCACTCAGTCATGGGTGCTAAGGACGTCTGTGTTGGATGGAGCAGCCGTCGAATGTTCTAATTCTGTGCTGCTAAGGTCGTTTACATGAGTGAAAGGTTTTTGCTATTCGGAGATTAAAGTATGATCTGAACTCACTAAATTTTCTCTAACTTAGTCAGGTGTAAGCATATCCCATGCTTCTAGATTTTAATAACTGTTTTTTAAAAAATCTTATAGAGAATACCAGAAATGTCGGGTCCTCAAAGGTCAACTCAGATCTGGTTGTAGTCTCGGGCCTGCTGTCAGCTGTGTGAAAGACAGGAAGCAGACAGACATCTTCTGCCTCCTGCCTTTCTTTGTGCCTTCACTTCCCTGATAAACCCATAAAGGAATAGAATATAGGTAAAAAACAATAGCGGTAGGGCGCCTGGGTGGCTCAGTTGGTTAAGCAACTGCCTTCGGCTCAGGTCATGATCCTGGAGTCCCGGGATCGAGTCCCGCATCGGGCTTCCTGCTCAGCGGGGAGTCTGCTTCTCCCTCTGACCCTCTTCCCTCTCATGCTTTCTATCTCTCATTCTCTCTCTCTCTCAAATAAATAAAATCTTAAAAAAAAAAAACAATAGCGGTAGAACCACAGAATCACATTTAACTGACTGTGTGATTGAGCTTCAGTTTTTCTCATCTGTAAAATGGGCACAATACTGCTCACCTTACAGTGTTACAAAGTGGAAATGAGCTAGTGGATGTTAAGCACTTGACACAGTATTGTTCACATGGCAAGTACTTTAGTGTGAGCGATGGTAACATGTTACTGTAGCATCCCTGAGACAGCCTCTGGATTGCTGAGAGAGCATGACTTTTGTGCATGTCTGCATCTGCTCGTTGGACACCCTGATAAGAATGGAAGGGATTTGTGGAAAGGATAACATTTTTGTGACCTCTGTGCTGTTGTTTCCCACAATATGCAAGGCCCTGAGCTTGATCAGGCTGGACGCAGAGGCTGTTATTCAAGGACTGGCTTCTGTGCGTGCATCACACACCCGACCTCAGGACAAGTCAAGAGGTGGTCTTTCTGCAGCCCATGTTAACTGCCTGTCGTGACCAATGTCTGCAGGGTCGAAAATATCATGAGATGTGTTCCTGGACCTTACCTTGCTGCTGAAGATGACCCTGAGAGATCAGCCAAGGTTGTGTTTCCTCAAATGCAATCGAGTGGCCTGATTTTCTCACACCACCTTCCTCAACCTCTTTCCACTCTGTTATCCATTCTTCCCCAAACCCACCTCATTACTGTTTGGAGTTCTGAGCCTCAGCTCAGTCCTGTTAGCTTTGAAATGGTAGAGGCACAAGAGAGGGCCCACCCCAGAGCAGACCCTGTGAAAATCTGGTCCGGTGGCTCTCTGAGCACAGTGCATGGTAGAAAATACATTTTACCCAGTGTAGTTGCATGTGCGGGTGCCTGGAAATATATAGACACATCCGTCTGTGTGCATAGCTCTCCCTGTGTATTCAGATCTTGCTTTAAAGCAGAATTTTTTTTTTTTTTAAGTAGGCTCCACACCCAGCATGGAGCCCCACTTGGGGCCTGAACGCTTAACCAACTGAGCCACCCAGGCGCCCCTAACACAGAATTTCTATAAATCACTTGCTGCTGCTATTTACAGGTTATTCAGATATTTACCATTATGTTCTATTTCATTTTTTAAAAACTCACTACATGGTTTCACTGTGTGGATCCTGACTTGAATTTTGAAAACACTGAATTAGCACATTGAGCTGTGTTACCTATGTGTAGTGTTTATGGGATGTTTCCCCCCCTTGGAATGATATTTAGTGTTTATTCTCGAATGTCTTTATTATTTACTGTACTTCAGCAGGAAGGCTTCATTCCCCCTTGCGCCAGTGCTTGTCTTTAGAACATTTAGTGGATGTTTAGTCCACGCGGATTCCAGGGTTTAGAGCCTGCCACTTGAAAGAGAAGAGGAAAAGTTGCTCCCTGCGTGGCTCCGGGAGGTGACTTCAGAAGTCTGCAGCCTGCCGGCTCTTGAGTTCTGACATTCAGCATAGATTTTCACATTCCATTTGAGGAGATCTGAGGAATTCTGAACTGATGTTGAATTCCTTGTTTATTTATTTATTTTTTTTAGCTTTAAGGAGCACCAGCCTTTCCCAGGTACCCGGAAAAAGCTCAGGATTGACAGTTTGCTTCTCCTGTACATTTCCTGATACCAGAGTTTTTGTTACAGTTCCATTTCCTCGAAGTGTTGCCTTGGATTTCCTGCTGTCTGGTTAAATTTAATTTGTCTTAAACTTCCCCAGATCTACCCCCTCCCGAGCCAAACAGTCCTCCGGACTCAGCTCTGGAGAGCTGGTTGGTGGTCTGGTTGTGTCCTCTCTCTGCTTGCCCCGCTATCCACGTTTGGTGACTTCTTTCTCTGGCTATTACCTCTCATCTTTCTCGGGGGGGGGGGGGGGTTCCCCCCCCCCCCCCTCCCCCCCCCCCCCCCCCGAGTCTGCAGGCAGCTGCTCCTTTCCAGACCCCCGATCCTTTCCTGCTCCCACAGAGTAAATCCCTCCTTCGCAGCTCGCCGCCTTGCTGCCCCCTTGCCGCCCGCTGGCTTCCGCCCGCTCCTCTCCCCGCCCCACCACCCTCCCCTGCCTCTGATTATAGCCTGCGCACTCCGTGCTCTGTGCTGCTTCTGTGTCCTGAGAGCTCTCGGGGCAGGCGCCACGTTTACCACCTTTGTGGTCCCCCCTCCCCTGGCACTGGTCTTTGCCTGAGGGGCGTCTCAGTGTAGAACTCCGGAGCCTGTCCTGGTGGTGGGGAGGCACAGTGGGGGAGGGGACTGGCCCAGGAGGCCAGCGTTCCTGTCCTGAAAGTAGTGGCGCTCTGAGGACCGGGCTGTCTGCTTGCTGCTTCCCCTTCTCACTTGTCCCTGACCTCCCAGTTAGAAGCTCTCTTCCACTTGGGTTTCAGAGAGAAACTGAGAGGAGCCGTCTGCCTTCGCTTGCTGGACTCATTAACTTAAAGAAATGTATCCTGTTTACATTTCTGGCAGCATTTCTTTTATTTGGATGGTGGCCAGAGGCAAACAACTCGGCCCTAGTGGGTTTAAAAAAATAATAATATAAAAAAAAAGAGCTTTCCAATAGATATGCTGTTATCTGATTGGGCGAACGTTCTAAACCTTAACATTTTCTTAATGTCACTGTTTCATTCTGTAGAAAAAGCTAATTTGATCTACTGGCATTTTGGATCTATCTCGGCTTTAGTATTTACTGTGGGAAGATTTTAGTAAGGAATGACTGAAAAGATTTGGTTTGATTAGGGGCTAAACTAACAACATTTATTTTGAAATGAGATAACAGGATTTGCAAGTTTTGGTCTCCATCCAGTAAAACTGAAACCCCCCCCCCCAAATCTACATCCCCAGCAGACAGGGAATCTCTTCTTTGACTAGAAGTTTAAATTGCTGGATTTATAAGTTGTCTTAAAAATGTGCTCTTTGAACAGTCTAAAGTGTTACATAGTATCGAGATGAAGTCATCAAACTGCTTAAGACTTAAACTGTTCATATTTGGGTAACTGAATAAGACCTGTGGTTCTCAAAAAATTAATACTTCCATAACATTGTTACTGAAAGAAGAGCTCTCCTTAAAGCCATTAGTGAGACAAGCAAATTGTCTTCTGCCATAATTTTTTTTCTTTGTCTTCTGAGTGTATATGGATTTTAGGATTTTCTGGGCTTTGTGTTTCAGGAAATAGGTCTTTCATTACAAAAGAATGAGGCAAGGTGTTTTGTAATATGCCTGCTGTATAGTAGTATCTTTCTTCTAAGACATCAGCAGCTCTGTATAATGGTGGTGAACCCGTGTAGCTATCAGTTCTGCCAAAGTATAGTAAATAGAATATTTCCAAAGAGTTCATGCTCTCTCGAGAAAGCAAGAAAAAGAAGACTCCAATTTTTTTTTAAGATTTTATTTATTTATTTGACAGAGAGACACAGTGAGAGAGGGAACACAAGCAGGGGGAGTGGGAGAGGGAGAAGCAGGCTTCCCGTGGAGCAGGGAGCCTGACATGGGGCTCCATCCCAGGATCCTGGGATCACGACCCGAGCCGAAGGCAGACGCTTAACAACTGAGCCACCCAGGCGCCCCAAGAAGACTCCAATTTTAGGCAGAAACCTCTCCTTTATCTCGATTTTTTTGGGTGTTCAGAACAAAGTTGGCAGAGAGTAGTTTTTCACTAGGATAAATTGTAAAAAGCAAGAGGGACCTCTCTTTTCTTGATGCTTTTTTTCTTCCAAATGAAGGGACTAGGGTACAGAAAACAGACCGTAGCTAACTGGTATAATTCAAAGTTCATCAGCAGTTTTGTCAATTTCCCTGGATTTTTAAAAAGAGAAATAAGGAGCCTTTTCTTCGTGTTTGGGAGCAGTTAATTTGGGCCGGTTCCAAGCTTGCTTGGGTGGCAGCGTGTGCAGGGAACACAGGCTGCTTTTGGATAGACCAGGGTTTTTTAAGCCAAACTTGTGTTCACCCCAATAATTAGGGAAGGCCTGGTCTGTGCAGTGTTGAAAGCAGGCTTGGAAATGATCACTCAGTCTTCCAAGTCCGTTTTGATTCCCTGCCTTCATCTCCGACATATAAAAACGAAACTCCCCAGGGTGCAGAGGGTCAATTTCCCTTGCGAGGGAGGAGGTGCTCCTTGTGAGGCTGAACTTTTTTCATGCGTGAAAAGGGCACTGACAAGATA
Source organism: Callorhinus ursinus (assembly GCF_003265705.2). Taxonomy (NCBI): domain Eukaryota; kingdom Metazoa; phylum Chordata; class Mammalia; order Carnivora; family Otariidae; genus Callorhinus; species Callorhinus ursinus. The sequence continues at coordinate 4,395,347 of NW_027397132.1, forward strand.
CCTGGTGTGTCAGACAGAATTTGCTGAGTGTGACTTGTGCAGGCTGGGCCATCAGGAATGGTAGGTGGGTTGGTTACCTGACTTGGGGCTGGGGCTGGGCTGAGATCCTGACCCAGCTCCTTTGCCAGGCGAGGCGCCTCATGTGCCAGGACGGCTTTGTCTGATTTGCACAAAGGTGCTGTGACCCTGTGCCAAGAATCTTACCGGAGCGATCTCTTCTACCTCCTCTGTATGCAGGTATTTTTTGTTGTTGTTGTGCAGCATGTGGAGAATATGAAATATCTTTGTTTTCTTGGGCTCTTGTCCTTTTGGGCAGATGGGAGTTTGGTGTGAAGTTGTCAGAGAAAGTGGGGAGATGTGAAGGACCCAGAGGCAGGAATGGGGTGCTTGGAGCCCAGAGGCAGGAGAGCTAAGGATTTATTCAAGTCCTGTTTCCCCACTGGGTGGGTTCTAACCCACTGTTGCCACTTGCTGACATTGACCTGCACTTCAAAAGCTCACTTGGAGACCCATCCGTCGCGCTTTCCCTACTGGCCCCTCGTAAACCTTCCCTTTCCACGCCACGAAATTGGAGCATTTATTGTCTCGGCTGCTGGTTAACTTCTTAAAAAACTTTTTATTTTGAAATAATTATGGGTTCTCAGGAACTTGCAAAGATGATAGGGAGAGGTATCACACAGTTTCCCCTAGTGGTTACCTTTTCTAGAACTGCGGTGCAAGCTCACCACCAGGAAATTGATGCTGCTGCTGTGTGTGTGCGTGTGTAGGGGTGGGGGGGAGGGAGGGAGAGATACTGTGACTAGCTCTCTCACGTGAGGGTCTGTGTAGCCAACACAGCTCAGCTCCATCACCTCCAAGACCCTATAGCTGCCCTGGCACAGTCACCCGCCCCCCTGCTTCCCCTGCCATCCCCAGTCCCTGGCAGCTGCTAATTTGTGTCCTATCTTTATAACTTTGCCACTTCAAGAATATTCTATAAATGGAACCACATAGTATGTGACCTTTTGAGATTGCCTTTTTTACTCTGCATAATTTTGAGGTCCACCCAGGTTGTTGCATGAATCAAGTGTGTTCATTCCCTTTTACTGCCGAGTCCTATTCCATAGTACAGAGGCCCTCACAGAGTGTAACCATTTCTCTTTTGAGGGACTTCGGGGTTGTTGGGAATAAAGCTGCTCTGGGCATTCTTGCACAGGATTTTGTGAGGACATAAATTCCCATTTCTCTGGGTTCAACACCCAGGAGTGAGATTTCTGGATTGTATGGTAAGTATATGTTTAATTGTTTAAGAAACTAGAAAACTGTTTTCCAGAGTGGCTGTGCCCTCTCACACCCCCAACGATGCATGAGACAGCAAATATTTCTGCGTCCTCACCCCCATTTAGTGTCCTCACTGGTTTTGTTTTAGCTGTTTTAATAGTGGGTAGTGGTACTTTGCCGAAGTCTTAACCTGCTTCGCCCTCACCTGCTTACTTGCTGTCTGTGTGTGCTCTCTGGTGAAACATCTCTTCATAGGTTCTGCCCATTTTCTAACTGTATTTTTTTTCTAGCTGTTGAGTTTTGAGTGTTCTTTATATATTCTAGATAGAAGTCCTTTGTTAGAGATGTGGTGGGGTTTTTTTTTCTTTTTCAGCCTCTTAAGAGTCCTCTGCAGAACAGAGTTTTGATTTTTATGAAATCCAGTTTATTGATATCTTTCTTTTATAAATCAGGCATTTCGTGTTCTAAAAACTGTTTACCAAGCTGTAGATACTGACCATTTTCTCCTATGCTGTAGTTTTATGCTTTTTTTTTTTTTTAAAGATTCAATCTATTCATTTGACAGAGAGCGAGAGAGGGAACACAAACGGGGGGAGTGGGAGAGGGAGAAGCAGGCTTCCTGCCGAACAGAGAGTCCGATGTGGGGCTCGATCCCAGAACCCTGGGACCATGACCTGAGCCGAAGGCAGATGCTTAACGACTGAGCCACCCAGACACCCCTATAGTTTTATGTTTTGAGTTAATTCTCCAGCGTCATTTGTTGAAAAGGGTATTCTTCCTCTGTGTAATTGCTTTTGGATCTTTATAAAAATCAGCGGGCCATATTTGTGTGGGAGCATCTTTGGGTTCTTGCCTATGTTCAGTTGACCTAGGTGTCTGTTCCTTCACTAAATACACACAGTCTTGATTATTATAGCTGTATAGTAAGTGTTGAAATTGAGTGATTCCTTTCACTTAGTTTCTCTAAATTGTTTTAGCTCATCTAGCACCTTTCCATAAATTTTAGAATCACTAACTATATACACACACACATGCATACACACAGCACACACCATATCTATACCTATAAAAGATCTTGCTGGGATTTTAGAGAAATTGTGTTAAACTTATATATCAATTTAGAGAGAATTGATGTCGTTACTATTTTAAAGCTTCCAATCCATGAACATGGTATGTTCCTCCATTTAATAGGTTTACTTTGATTTCTTTCATCGTTTTGTTTTCAGCATACAAGTCCTGTACATGTTTTATAAGATTTATACTCTTTTAGTGATTGCTAATAATATTGCATTTTAAATTTCAGTTTCCACATGTTCATTGTTAGTAAACAGTTGACTTCTGTGGGTTGATTTTTACGTCCAGTGACCTTGCTGAATGAGTTCACTTGAATTCTAGGAGGCTTTTTTGGTAGGTTCCTTGGGATTTTCTACATAGATCATCATTTCATTTCTTCCAAAAGTAGGCTTAGTTTTATTTTCTCTCTCTCTGATCTTTACATCTTATATTTCTATTCTTTATCTTACCGTACCGGCTAGAACTCCCAATACCATGTTGATTGGCACTGCTGAGAGTGGGCATCCTTGTCTTGTTCCCAGTTTTGGAGGAAAGGATTCAGCTGTAGGTTTCTGTCAGTGTTCGTTAAGTTAAGGAAGTTCTCTATTCCTGGTTTTCTGGGTGTTTATATCATGAATGGGTGTTAATTTTTTTTAATTCCTAGGTCTTTCTCTCTAGTTAGATTCTGAGTTTCTGGAGCTCAGACTCTGCTTCATAAACATTTTGTTTACCTGCAGTGCCTAGCTTGTGCTTTTCCCGGAGTAAGCATTGAACTCATGTTTGTGAATCACTACAAACGGGCCTGGTTACTGATGGCACGTGTGTGGGTCCTAAGGAGGGAACTCACAGGAACACCTCTCACCGGCAGTCCCACTTTGCTAGGCCTGGAGGAGAGATCCTAGCTATTCTTTCTGGTCCCCGTTACCATTTGACTCAGTGGTTTCAGGCAGAAATGGAAGTCGTAGGCACCGAGCTGATGCCACAGTGGACATACAAGGAAGGTAGAGACCTGAGGAGTCTGCTCTGACCCACGTGTTGGAAGTGAAACTTTTTAGGGTAACTGCTAACTAAAAACCACTGAGTTGTACACTTTAAATGGGGGAATTGTATGTTATGTGACTTAGAGCCAATAAAGCTGTTATTTTTTTTTTTTTTGTAAAGCAAGTGCCACGTGGGCAGTGAGGTCCTGGGATTTTCTCTGCCAGGGGGTGAGTTACTGCTCCCAGTTGTTTGGGGTCTGAGCCCGTGAAGGCTTTTCCAGACAGGCCCCTGCTGCTCTTCGCCCACCGCAGTATTCACTGGGTCGCCTCAGAACGTAGAAACTGGCGTAGGTACAGTATTGCTAATTTGGAAGCACTAGCCTAAGAGCAATGAACTGTACCTACTTCCCGGTAGGACCAGATCTCCTGCGGTCTGGATGCTTCTGTTCCTGTACTTAAGGCGAGTCTGTGAGGTAAGAAAGGGGCTGGAAGTACTTTAACAGTGAGGAGCTAAGAAAAAATGAAAACAGGGGCACCTGGGGGGCTCAGTTGGTGAAGCATCTGCCTTCGGCTCAGGGTCCTGGGATGGGGTCCCGCATCGGGCTCCCTGCTCAGCGGAAGCCTGCTTCTCCCTCTCCGTCTGTTGCTCCCACTGCTCCTACTCTCTCTCTCTCTCACTCATGTTCTGTCTCAAAATAAATAAATAAAATCTTAAAAAAAGTAATGAAAAGTTTCTCATTATCACTAGCTGTGATGGCATTAAATCGAGAATGTGCCCCCCCCAGCTCCTGTTTTGGGGGGATGGGCAGGCCACTCGGCTTGTGATGCATTTTGGTTTTGTCCTGTCTCCCAACTGCTGGCCACTCTTTAAGCTGAAAGAGGCACTGGGTCCTCCTGGTGTCGAGGAGCTGCCAGGTTTCAGCAAGTTGAGACCTGGGTGCCTTGACGAAGCGAACCAAGAGACAGATCCTGGTGGATGGCCTGGGAGTTTTCTGCTTGATGACAGTCGATGCCCGTGCAGAGGCTCTCTGTTGTGATGTCGTCTTGGAAGCACAATTAAACCCTTTCTGTGTCTTTTATCTCGCAGGGCTCAAGGGTTCTTGTTGATGCACGAGACAAGCTTGGCATTCCGTGGCAGTATTCGGAAAATGAGAAGCACGGCATGTTCCTCCTGGCCTTTGAGAACAAGGCGGGGCTGCCTGTGGAGCCCGCCACCTTCCAGCTGTACGTCCCTGCGCTGAGCGCTCTCTGGAGGGACTCCGGCATCAGGGAGGCTTTCAGCCGGAGGAGCGAGTTCCAGCTGGTGAGTGGTGCGCCGGCCCCCAGGCGGCACGGTTGTGTTTTACGTGGCTGATTGGACCTTCAGTAGAAGTTCCTTAAAAACTGTCAAAGTACCAGCCAGCTGTGCGTTGCTGTAAATCCTAACATTCAACAACAACAAAAACACATAACGGAAGCAAATAAAGCTATTAAATGGTTTAAGGGGGCAACGTGAATTCAGTCTGGCTGAGTCAATGTTTTGTTCAAGGAGTACAAAGGATTCTTAAAATACTAAAATTCAGTGTAACTGACAGAGCTCGAAGTGTTTAGGCCTTATTCATAGTAGTAGGAAACTACTGTCTCCTGAGAGCCAGTTTCCAGCTTGTACCGTTTGGCTCCTGGCCAGTCGTGACTGTGTCCAGATCGGCACCTTGGAAGCTAATCTGAATCTTCCCACTTGCTCTTTTTGGATTCTTTCCTTCAAAATGCCTGGTCGTCTCTGTCATTTAGATTCATTTAAGATATGCCTGTTGGCATTTTGGCTTTTTCCTCACTGTCCTTCATTCGCCACAGACGGAGTATCTGGTTTCTGCTGCTACTGGCACAGCGGTGTCCGCCCACGCCCAGGGGCTCTGAGCACCTGGGACTCCCACGCCTTCTGCCCCTGGGAGCTGGGACCCTGAGTTTGGAGCCATCAGTCCCCTCCTTTCTTAGAGTTTTGCCATAATATGTACTTTTCAAGTTTTCTCTATTTTCAAACTTGATATAAATGGTATATAAACTATATGTATTCTCCTGTGACCTACAGGTTTGAGATTGATTCATGTGGCTGGGGTCCCTTCCTGTTCATGGCAGGAGTAAGGGGGTCCGTTCCCTCTGTGCTGTGGCCCTTCTTGTGTGTCTCCCGACATAGTGTGCAGTGGTTTCTTCAGGACATGTTCCGTGTGAGCAAGACCACCTGGTCATTGGGCACATAGACCTCCAGATAGACAAGATCTGCCCGATCATTTTCCAGAGTGGTCGTAGAGAGTCCCTGTTGCTCTCATCCTTGCTGATACTGAGGGTTACCCAACTTTAAAAATTGTAGTAGTATCTTCTTATGGTTTCATTGAAATCTCCCTGATGATATTCATCGGCTATGTGTGTTTTCTGAGCTATGCCTATTCATGATTTTACCAGTTTTTTTTTAAGGAGTGATTTGTACCGGAGGGTCCTGCGGATGGTCTGCCTGGTCATTCTTTCCGTCCGGTTTCGATATGCTCTTCACCCTGTCTCTGCTGAGGCTGACCTCTTAAAGAGACGGAGTCCGGCTGTCAGCGCCAGGAGATGGGTGTTGGAGCCGCACCATGAATGAAGCTACAGACCCTAATCTGGTTCCACCGTTTTCCCTCGAGGAGCTTTCCCATGTCCCCAGATCTGGCTTGGGACCCCGCACAGCCTTAGTCGTCACTCTCCTTAGTCTCCAATCTGAGACCGACCTCCATCCTTTCTTGGTTTCCGTGACCTCAACACTTAGGGAGCACTGGCCAGTTATTTTGTGTCTCTATTTGGGTTTCTCTGGTATTTCCTCATTGTTAGAATGAGATGATACGTTTTTTGGCAGGAAAACCACAGAAGGGATGATGTACCCACTGAGAGCATCCTTTCAGGGGTTCGGCTCCTGTTGCCGTGAGGCCGGGCTTGCAGGGTCTCCGCTGTAGGGTTACACTCGTTCTCGTTACTGTTAAGTATTTGGAGACAATGCAGATATCCTGTTTCTCAAGCTTTGGCCCACTCGTTTTAATATCCACTGGCAGATCTTACAGGTGACATTTTTATAACCCTTTCTCATCTTCGTGGTCTTTTTCAAGTTAACTTTAAAAATTAAGGTGGGAGAGTCAAAAGAATTGAGAGGGTGTGGCTGTCCTGGAAAAAAATCTTAATCTTCTGAAGGGGGAATGTCAGAAACAACCAGGGAATACAACATCTAAGTGTGAATTTGGGGTTTAAGTCTTTCTCCCTGTAAACCGATATGTTCTAGGAGAGAATGTGGAAACTGCTACCACCAATTGAGAATTTACTGAAGAAGCCAGAGTAAGCCTCCAGAGCCGATGATTTACAACTCGTGTTGAATAAGCATTCGGCCTGGGGGGCGGGCTGTGCTGGGCAGTTTTGCCAGACTTCTGTTTGCTGGTTCCATTACATGCTGTGTCCTCAAGCCAGAAGGGACCTCCCAGCTGAGTACCAAGCCCTTGAGTTGGTACAGACCGGGAAATAAGCTGGAGAGGTTATGGTTTGCTCAAGGCCATGTCCTCTTAATTATCGCCACGATGAACTCGAGCCTCAGAAACCAGTCTGCTTGTTTCTCCATTCATTCATTCATCCAACATTTATGGAGCACCTTCTGTATGCTGGACACTGTAGTGTGCTGGGGATACAGCAGCGATAAGACCAACCATGAGTCTGTCCCCGAGAGCCTTTAATCTAGACCTAACCTTGGTGTGGAGTTCAGGTAAGGCTGCCAGAAGGTGGTTATCGGTGTCTCTGTTTCTGTCTTGTGCCCCCCACAGCCGGGCTCTCTGAAGACCCGGTGCCTGGGAGGTGTACGTTCCAGGGGGCTGGGTACCCTTCAGGACTGTCCTCACCAAGGGCAACAGTGACAGTGGGTTTGGTTCATTGGGTAGTAGGTACGTGGGTGTTTGTTATTCTCATACTTGATACTTTTCTATAGGTTTCCTTTTATTTTAAAAAATTAGAGCATTTTCTTAAAATAGGTGGGCAGTAGGCCTTCCTAGTCCTCGTTGTCGAGGCTTGCAGTTACGGCCAGCCGTGAGGGGTGCAAGCATCATCACGCAGCATGATCAGCCCTCCCCTGCCCCGTCTGCAGCCCATCCCTGACCTCTCTTCTCTGTGGATCTTTCTCTTAGTGTCAGAACCTTTCCAGGGTGATGCTTCATCAACTTGTTTTTTGCTTTTTCTCTCCTCCCCTGGTGACCAGCCTTTGACCGTCTCTCAGTGGAGAGATCCAGCAGCTTTGAGAATTGTTGTCAGCCAGGTGTGAGATTTTTTTCCTGTTCCCTCTGCCCTCTGGGTTTTACTTTACCATTCTAGGCAGAGGCAGAAACAAAAAGGGGAGGAAGAAAGGCCAAGTCTGGTGACTGCCTTGTGAGGGCCCTTTCTCCTTGTGGTGAGTAGGGTGGGTGTGCAGGGCGGGAGTCTTCCGGCTCCGGAGAGGAGACGGCTTGTGCCCTTCTGTGTGTTTGTGGGTGTCGGCCGCCATTCATATGCAGAATTCGATACAACCTCTGCAGCTCAGAAAAAAGGCAGGAAGATAACCGGACTACGTTAGACCTTATCTTTCAAACTGCATTTAAGGAAGACATAGCAAGACACTAAACTGAAACGTTTTTCTCATAGGTGTAACGAATATAAGTATTGTCTACTTCTATGGCCTTTCTCTAATAAAAGAGAAGTTTGGATTTTTAAACGTGTCTTGCCAATTATGAACTAATTAATCTGTTTGTAATACCAAATATGGATAATATTTCCACAGTTGGTCTGTTTTCTATTATACCTTTGAATTTAGGGTCTCGATCATCAGAACGGTACAGCCTAGGTGTGCCCGCGGTCTTCTGTGCATAACTCCTGCACGGATAGGGCCCCTGGGTTTGCACGTCGTAGTCCTCCTCGCTGGGCGTGCGGCCCGTGTACTTTCAGCCCTTTCTGTGTGCCAGGCCTTTTGCTGAAGTCAAGTCCCATTTATTCTGAAAGCTGGTATGCAAACAAATGATAGCAGTAAAATGTGCCAAGAAATACAAATGAGGCTACATTAGGGTTAAAGGGAGAAAATGGGACTGCTACTGGCAGGTAGCAGTCAGGGGAGGTGTTTTGGAGGAGATTTGTAAAAATGAGGTAGAATGAACTTTTTACAGCCTTTTAGTTCTTATTTCCAAGGGGCAGGGCCTTGTGCTTTCTTGAAACTGCCTTCCTTCTCTTGCTTTGGAAGATGGGACTGAAGGCTCAGTTCAGAGGAGCAAGTGTATATGGACTGCACAGGGTTTCTTGATTCCTGGGAATCAGATGATTCTGCTTATTACACAGAATGATTTTTGTTTCTGCTTATTACACAGAATGATTTACGTTTCAGGGAATTGAGTCCCTGTAACCTTACCAGAGATTGCTAGGAAAGGCTGGGTGTTCAGGCTGAATTCTAGATGTGGAGGACGGTGGTTCATCACAGTTGTGTGTGTGGATGCTGCCTCCTTAGAAGCCGCTGAGTGTGACGTTTTAAGAGGGGAGATGGGGGCGCCTGGGTGGCTCAGTCGTTAAGCGTCTGCCTTCAGCTCAGGTCATGGTTCCAGGGTCCTGGGATCGAGCCCCGCATCAGTCTCCCTGCTTGGTGGGAAGCCTGCTTTGCCCTCTCCCACTCCCCCTGCTTGTGTTCCCCCTCTCGCTGTGTCTCTCTCTGTCTCTGTCAAATAAATAAATAAAAATCTTTAAAAAAAGGGGGGGGTGGAATGGCCCTGTGGCTTAGGGAGTAGCATGCTGACTATAAAAAGAATCACTGGAATTGTCGGCCTAGCACCTGACATAAAATCCACATGTGTCAGACTCCAATTTGGTGGCACCTGGGGCTTCAGAATTACTCCGGGTTGATTGCTAGGCACGGTCTGGGTTGGCTTTGCCTGGTCGCCTGCTCCTCCCGTCCCTCACCCCAGTGATGTGCGCTTATTAAGGGCCACAGGAACATGGTTTACAGGTTCTCGGGCTTGGAATGCCTCATTGGGAAAGCTCCGATAAAGTAGTGCCCCAGTTCTCCTTTGCGTTCCTGAAACTCCGTTGGGCCAGGTGGTAGTTATATCATCGGAGAAAAGAATGAACCAGTCCCTTTTCAAAAGGCTGGACACCACAGGTTCATGTTCCTGAGCTTTCTTAGTGGGCCTCTGAGACTCCCGAGAGCGAGGCTAAGCGGAAGATGAGGCCATCTGTAGCTACAGTCACTTTTTGTAGCTCTCCTTGAGTGCACATGAATCAAAGGGCGTGATCCCAACAGCACAGTTTTCTGCACCCAGCTCCATCCTTCTAGGAACAACTGCCCTCCGTGATGGCGTGGCTGTTGTTTTGAGCCACACGGGAAGGGTTCCCCAGAAGCTGGTGGATTAGGAATAAGACCTGAGGTCGCAGCATGCCTGGCAGGTGACAGGTTGCGTCTGCGGGCTATTTGGGGAGAACACAGGCGTGTTCCACCGCGTCTGGGGAGGCCCCGTTGCTCATCTGGCTGTGTCTCGGCCTGCCTGAGTGCCGCCCAGGCACCTGCCATTCACTGGACTCCTTCGCTCTGTCTTCGTCTCTCTGCTATCAGGATACCCTATGGTCGTGATTCTTCTAAATGCTGTAATCGGAGGTTTTAGACTAGAGGGAGACAGGAAAACCCCCAGCAGGTGCGGTGAACAGAGTGCCTTTAGAGCGAGGTGTTTCTCGTGGTACAGTTTGGGGCATTTCGGACTCTTCCTGCTTCCCAGCGATGCCAGTGCTCCTGGGCATCCACTGCTGCTGTGACGTGTGGTGGCAGAAAACCCCGAACGGGAGGGCCTGTCTCCCCTTCTCTGGTGAACAACATCCAGGACAGCCAGTCCAGGGGTGGGGGTGCGGGCCTCTCTCCAGGTCCTTCCCAGGGTCCTGCTCTGGGGCTCCTTTCCTCGGCTTGTGCCCCAGCCAGACAGCGGGAGGAGGGTGCAAAGGAGCGGCCCACCTTCTTCCTTTTAGGGCGACTTCCTGCAAGTACCACCAGCCGCGTCCTCGTAAATCTCCTCTGCGAGCCGAGTCCCATGGCCACACCTACAGGGGAGGCTGCTGCCTGTGGACCCTTCTGGCCTGGTGTTACTGAGGCAGAAGCCCAGAAGGGCCCCGGGCCGGGCCGGCAGCCAGCAGCCTCTGCCAGAGACCCTCTGGAACCTTTCTGCCTCTAAGATGATTGGGGGTGGGGGGGGCGGTTAGTGCTCATTGGGGAGCCTAAGTTATTTTCACTTTCCTTTGTTGGGTGAGGAGACGGTCTCGTAATAGCACATAATAGAACATTCTGAAGTATCCTCTACTGGCTAATGGAGATACCTCGCAACTGTGCTTTCCATCTTGTGTGTCCTTCTGAATTCTATGGAATTCATTCCTTCAGCAAATATTTGTGGAGCAGCCACCTGCGTCCTGGGGAAATAGCAGCAGACAAACAACATAAGGAGCTGACTTTCTGATAAGAGGAGCCAGTCGATAAATTAGCAGGTGTGTGTGTGTGTGTGTGCGCGCGCCCCCCCCCCCAAGGACATGTATTGTGTGTGTTAGAGGAAGACATCAGGGAACTGGGAGAGTGGGGGGAGAGGGGAGCCTGCTTCGATGAATAGGGTGATCATAGGGTGGGGGTTCTGTAGCATAGTGTTGGTTCTCCCCACATTTGTGCTCCTTTCCATCATGGTAATCAAGTTGAGAGTACTACCCCAGAGCCAGGCTACGTATTCTACTCTCTCCATGGTCCGGTGTAGCCTTGGGACTCTGTTCTGAGTCTTGCTCTTAAAATGACTGGGCAGGTCTGCCCCAGCCCCTCCATCTCCCCGTAGGCTGCTGACCCGTGCCAAGAACCTGGGTGGTCAGCACAAGCCCACAGTGGAAGTGATAATACAGAACATGGCAGAGGCACCTGGGCCACATTGTTGAAGCATCTGTGTCTGGGCTGGGAGCCTGGACTCCTGTAGCTTCCCCGAGTGGCATTTGAGAACCCTGAAGGAGGTGGGAGAGCAGGCCTTGTAGGTGTCAGGGGAAGGGGAGAGTTTCCTCGCTGGGAGAGTGACCAGTGCAAAGGCCCTGGGGTGGGGTCAAGCTTTGTGTTCCAGAGCCCAGTGAGCAGGCAGGGTAAGAGGGGATGGGTTACCAGAGCAGAGGTATTTATGTGGTTTGATTTACATTTTAACAGGATTGTTTTGGCAGCTGTTTCAATAATAGAAACAGGGAGGCCTGTTTGGAGGCTTTTACAATAATCTAGGTGACAGGGTGGTGGCTCAGATCAGAATGATCATGGTGGAAGCTATGAGAAGTGGTCAGGTCTGTGTCTTAGAACTGGAGAGGAATTTGGAGGTCCTCTGGTCTCACTGCCCATCCAGCTTAAGGATTCCCTTGGCATCAGCCCTGTGGCTGATACTGAGCCCAGTAATTTATTTTATGTTATATTGAGACCACTGTTGGAGAGTCCCTTTCTCTTTGTGAGTGACTTCCTGGCCACCTGTGTGTCTGGACCAGCCCCTGGAGCCCACACAAGTGAACCCTGTGCTCGTGGTGTCTGTGTCCAAACGCGTCCGGCCGTCCATGCTCGCTGCCAGGGACACGTGTCAGACTGCACGTCCCGGTCTTTCTGTGAAGGTCAGTCACCCTTCATTTCCTGAGGTCTCAAGATCAGGAGTGCCAAGAGTGAGGATCTCAGCAGTGGAGGGCAGGTTACAGCAGTTTAGAGACCCACACACCCCCAGGTGAAGCATCAGCCGCTCCCGTCCTGCTGGGGGAGCAGTGGGGTTCCCAGGTGTTCCATTAATGTGGAATTGGGCTCTAATTAGCAAATACTGAAGTCAGCAAACAGCCCCTTTCTCATGCTCCTACCATGCATACCTTCTCATGCCCTGCAGCAGAGGACCTCCCTGTCCCCTCTGCAGTCCTGGGTTTATCCCAGCCATGCTAGTTTTATTCCTCTTAAATTTTTACCAGCTGAAAAGTGGAACAATTCCATGGTTATTAGTTCTTTTCTTGCATGCATTAGCCATTTATAGTAATTCTGTGAGTTGCCAGTGATACCCTTTACTTCCTTTTTTCTTTTGGGAACAAGTTTCCGTTGATTTATACTAGTCTATTACTAGGTGTTCATTTTGGTATCACATCATTTTTTTTTTAAACTTTATATTTTGAAATAATCGTAAATTCACGGGAAGTTGCAAAGATAGTACAGAGAGGTCCTTGGCGTCCTTGGCCCATTTTCCCCTGTGGGTAGATCTTACATGACTCTAGTATAATAAGAAAACCATGAAATTGACATTGGTGCAGCGTGTGTGTGTGTGTGTGTGTGTGTGTGTGTGTGTGCGCGCATGTGCGTGCGTGTGCGGCTCTGTGTCCGGGGTAACCACCCCTGGAGTCAGGACATGGAATGAACTCCATCACTGCAGAGATCACCCTCGTGCTGCTCCTTCGTAGTCACACGTCTCCCTTCCTCCACCACCCCTGCCCCTGGCAACCGCTGATTTGTTCTCCATCCCTAAAGTTTATCAGCTTGCATGAATGCAGTCATAGCACGTGGGAACCTTTGGAGGCTGACCTCTCCAGATGCATCCAGCTTGCTGCATGCATCCATAGTGTGCCCGTTTATTTCTGGGTAGCTCTTCCTGGTCTGGAGGCGTCACAGGAACTACAAATGCAGCCAGATACACAGACACAGACGCATATGAATGTACACATATACGAAGAATCGTCATCTGTGTCTTAGAAGAACAGCTCAGGAATGGTAGAGATTAGTGAGTAATTTCTAGAGAAAGTGGAGTTCTATTTCAGGTCCTAGGAGACTAGAAATTAGTTTCGGTTTGGTACCGTGTGCGTGCGTGTGTGTGTGTGTGTGTGTGTGTGTGTTTAACCTTTCAAACTAAGTTAACTTTCTTTTTTTTAAAGATTTTATTCATTTATTTGTCAGAGAGAGAGAGAGCACAAGCGGGGGAGGGGGGAGGCGGCAGAGGGAGAGGGAGAAGCAGGCTCCCCACTGAGCAGGGAGCCCAATGCGGCGCTTGATCCCAGGACCCTGGGATTATGACCTGAGCCGAAGGCAGACGCTTAACCGACTGAGCCACCCAGGCGCCCCCTAAGTTAACTTTAATAGTGTGATTCACAGGGGAAAATTCAGTCTTCTTAAAACCAACTGTTCATGTCAAAGGGACATGAAATTCTCTAACCAAATCCTCCTATTTGATACTGAGATGGTTGGAGGCCTGGGTGTTGAAGGAATTTGCCTGTGGTGACACAGCTAATGAATGGCCTGGCCAGGATTACAGTGCAGAGAACCCCAAGTAGCTCCAGCCTTTGAAGGCCCGTCTGGGTCCTGATCCCAGTGCTGGAGGGGGCGGGGCACGCTGAGCTTTCCTCCAGGTGGCTCTTGCCGGAGGACACAGAAGCAGGAAACAGAGTTGTGCTATTCTTGGATCGGGGGTCAGTGAGAAACTTACGTGTTCCTGCTCATGGTGTTGGCCTTTCCCCTTCATTTCATTAATCATGACTAGTATTATATACTTACAGACTTCCAAAACCTGCTCCTTTGGGGGAAAGATACAAAGTGTTAAGCATTTTACCATAGATCCCTGTGAATACTGTTACTCTAAAGCTCTACCTCTGGAGGCTTTGTAAGCTGGTGACATAATGGTCCAGGTGGAAATGCGGCATCTGCAGGCATACCTCCTTTTGTTGCGCTCTGCAGGTGGTGTGTTCTTTACAAATTAAAGGTTTATGGAAATAGCAGGAGACCCAGAAGTGGAGCTTGAAGATGGGACTGAATTGCAACACTTGAAATAATGAGGAGTTGCTTCTTATGGATGAGCAAAAAAAGTGGTTTCTTGAGATAGCATCTACTCCTGATAAGGATGCTCTGAGGATTTTTGAAATGACAACAGAGGATTTAGAATATTGCATAAACTTAGTTGATAAAGCAGCAGCACGGTTGGAGAGGATTGACTCCAGTTTTGAAAGTTCTATGGGTAGAATGCTGTCCAGCAGCATCCCACGCTACAGAGAAATCCCTCATGAAAGGTAGAGTCCATCAGGGCCGCAAACGTCAGTGCTGTCTGATTCTAAGAACTTGGCACGGCCACCCCAGCCTTCAGCAGCCACCACCCTGATCAGTGAGCAGCCATCAACGAGGAGGCAAGACCCTCCACCAGCAAAAAAGACTATGACTCCCTGAAAGCTCAGGTGATGTTAGCATTCCTTAGCCATCAGGCATTTCTTAAGGCGTTTCTGGGCATAATGCTACCGCACACTTAACAGACTCCAGTGTAGCTTAAACGTAGTTTCTGTGTGTAGTGGGAAACCAAAAAATTCATTTGACCAGCTTTATTCTGCTGTGCAATTTATTGCAGTGGTCTGGAACCGAACCTGCGACGTCTGAAATGTGACTTTGATGGGATTAATAACAGAATATTGTGTGTGATAACGAGGCCAGAAACCCCAAGAGAAAGAATAATGGATTTCACTGAGTAAAACATTTTCGCTTTTGTGTGGCAGACATCAGCATAAAGAAAGTTAAAAGGGAAATGACAAATTAGAGAAAAATCGCAACATATAGCAAAGATTTTTTTTAATGTGTTGAGAGTGTACGAAACAACAACATGAACTCTTATGAACCGGCACACGAAGACTCCGCAGAGGAGGTAACATCCTCAGTGCTAACCGTGCAAGTGCAAATTAAAGCGATAATGAAGTCACTTTTCTTTTTAAGATTATTTGAGAGAGGGGTGCCTCGGTGGCTCAGTCGTTAAGCGTCTGCCTTCGGCTCAGGTCATGATCCCAGGGTCCTGGGATCAAGCCCCGCATCGGGCTCCCTGCTCGGCGGGAAGCCTGCTTCTCCCTCTCCCACTCCCCCTGCTTGTGTTCCCTCTCTCGCTGTGTTTCTCTCTGTCAAATAAATAAATAAAAATCGTTAAAAAAAAAAAAAGCACACCTGTGCAGGCGGGCGGGGCAGAGGGAGAGGGAATCTCAAGCGGACTCCCCACGGGGAGCACGGAGCCTGACGTGGGGCTGGATCCCACGACCCCGAGATCATGGCCTGAACCGAAACCGAGAGTCGGACACTTCACCGACTGAGCCTCCCAGGCGCCCCATGAAGTAACTTTTTGTCAGTCAGACTGGTGGCGATTCTGAAGAATTCCTTGGGCTGATTGAGGTCCTGGGAAATAGGTACTGTCATCTGTAGGTGGCAGGAGAGCACGTGGTTCGATTTCTCAGTGTGTGTGTCAAACAGAGTGTCACATCCTCTGCAGTAATTCATCTTCCAAGGAATTTACTCTGAAGCAGGAACTGTGAGATTTCTGGCTTCTAATTACTGCAGACTAGTTATCCAGAGACTTCTGCCGAAGATAACTTAAAATGCCAGATAGGATGTTGAAAACGACTTTATGGAAGCCTCTAACTGCCGAGAAGATCATAAGGACCTGCCAGGCCAACCCCTGAGAGCGTGGGACCTGCAGAGGTGAGCGGAGCCCTGGCAGCTGTTGTCCTGAGACGTTTGGTGATCTAAACCGGGAGCCTGAACTGCGGTGTTTCATCGACTTTTCAGGGTCTCAGAAGGAGGTGGAGACTTAAGATTGCCAGAGTTGAGGAATCTGACAGGAAACTCCTCTGTAGTGAGCTGGGACCTCGGAAGGGGGGGCAGGGGGAGGAGCCAAAAGCAAACCCCAAAAATGGGGAAAGTGGAGAGCATTACCTGGCTGCCGAGCCAGGGCAGGGAGGGGAGAGGGAAAGGAAACTGTAGGCAAGCTCCCTTGAAGACTTGGCGCTCAGCTCCATAAGGCGGTCCAGGAAGCCCCAGTGCTGTGAGTTTACTTTAAAGTGATACCAGACAGGGTGGTGTGCCTCAGTACCTGGTAGAAGCAAATGGGGACCTCTCTGGAAAACACCCTCTCATCCTAACCCTTGGAACTCCCCAGAAATACTTCTAAGGACAGGGGTTGCGGGGAGCGTCCCGGAGATAGCCAGAGTCACAAGGAAACAAGGCCCTGGAACTGGAAGAGAGGACAGCAGAATCTGACCGACAGTGTTTAGATGTTGGGCTCACCAAATACAGATTTTAAAACAACTATACTCAGGGCGCCTGGGGGCTCAGTCAGTAAAGCATCTGGCTCTTGGTCTCAGCTCAGGTCTTGATCTCAGGGTTGTGAGTTCAAGTCCTGTGTTGGGCTCCACGCTGGGTGTGGAGCCTACTTAAAAAAAATAAAGTAAAACAACGATACTTAATGTGTTTAAGGAAATAAAAGTCAGAAAATATCTTCAGGAAAAAAACCTGGAAACTATTGAAAGTGACTTAACATATTTTAAAAGAACTTCTAGAATTGGACAATACAAACACCAACATTAAAAGTCAATGGATGTGTTAGGCAGTAGTTTGAGGCCAATAAAAGAATATTAATAAAGTAGAAGAAATACAGGAAGCAAATTTCAAGAACGTAGAACAGAAGGAAACAGGGAAAATAAGAAAGCTCGGTTGAGAGGCACGGAGCCCAGTGGGAGAAGGTCTAACGTACATTTCAGCAAGAGTTACAGGAAGAAGGCTGGAGCAAAGGCACTATCTGAAGAGATAATGGCTGGTAAAACATCAGATCACAGTGAAGAATCCCAATGAGTCCCAAGCAAGATTAATTAAAAAAAAAAAAGGGGGGGGGGCGCCTGGGTGGCTCAGTTGGTTGAGCGACTGCCTTTGGCTCAGGTCATGATCCTGGAGTCCCGGGATCGAGTCCCACATCGGGCTCCCTGCTCGGCGGGGAGTCTGCTTCTCCCTCTGACCCTCCCCCTCTCATGTGCTCTTTCTCTCTCATTCTCTTTCCCAAATAAATAAAATCTTAAAAAAAAAAAAAAACCCACACACCTATAACCAGACCTATCACAACAAAACTGCAGAAGCCAAAGACAGAAAAATCTTAAAAGCAGCTACAGAAAATGGTAGAGATGAACTTTCAAGGAGGGACAGTTTGGCAGCTTTCTTCCCAAAAGCTACGACAGAAACCATAAAGAGTGAGTGATGCTTTGAGGTGGTGGTGGTGTGTGAGAGAGTATAACCAGTAATCTAGAAATCTGTAAAAGGAAGGTAGAACAGAGACATTTTCAGATAAAGAGTTTATTATCCCCAATACCAAAGATTCCACTTCAAGTAGAAGGCAAGGGATTCCAGATGGAGGGTTTGAAACATAAGAAAGAGTGAAGATTAATTTATCTATTATTTTTTTCTTTTGTTGGTCATGCTTTTGGTGTCAGATCTTAAGAAATCATGACCAAACCCAAGATTAGAAAGATTTGCCCTATGTTTTCTCTTTATATTTAGGTTGTCCTCCTACATTCTGATTGTTGATCCATTTTTGAGTTAATTTTTGTATATGGAGTGAGGTAGGGGTCCACCTTCATTCTTTTGCACATGGACATCCAGTGGTCCCTGTTGAACATCTGTCCTTTCCCCATCGAGCAGTCTTGGCCCCCTGGATGAAAATCAGTTGGTCATACATGTTGGGTTTATTTCCTATTCTAATGGTCTATATGTTTATCCTATGCCAGTAACACACTATTTTGATTACTGTAACTTTGTAGTAAGTTTTGAAATTAGGAAGTGTAAGTCTTCCAGCTTTCTTTTCTTTTTCTCATTGTGGTTTTGACTTGCACTCCCCTGAGGACTAATTATGTCAAGCTACTTTTAAAGAAAAATAAAGTAGGAGGGACTTCCTCTTCATGAAGGTCAGCAAACTATGGCCCACAGGCTAACTTTCATGCAGTGTGTTTTTGTTTGGACCCCCAGCTAAGAATGTTTTTTACATTTTTTAAAACTTAGAGAAAAAGAAGACTATGCAATAAAATGACTATATGTGGTTCACAAAGCCTAAAATATTTACCATCTGGACCTTTACAGGAAAAAAAAAAGTTTGCTAACCCCTCTAATAAATTTAACACTGAGATTTGTAGTTTAAAAAAAAAAAAGTTAATAACCAATACAGTGGGGAATTGGTACAGCAGAATAAGATAAGTAAATCGGTGGAACTATGTGAAGAACAATGAAATTGGACCCTGTGCACACACACCCAATTTCAAATGGATTAGAGACCTAAATATGAAAAGCAAAACTACGTATTTTTTAGGAGATAGTATAGAACAACCTGTATGATCTTGGTACAGGGAAGAATTTAACTGATTAAAAGTGCAATTGCAGGGGTGCCTGGGTGACTAGGTCGGTTAAGTGTCTGACTCTTGATTTTGGCTCAGGTCATGATCCTCAGTGTTGTGAGATCGAGCCCTGTGTCAGGCTCCATGCTGAGCCAGGGAGTCTACTTGAGATTCTCCCTCCCTCTCCTCCCCCTCCTGACCCCCCCCCCCGCTACAGCTCACATGTGTGCTCTCTCTCTTAAAAAAAAGAAAAAGAAAAGATTAGTAATTTGACTACCATCAAATTAAGAACTTCCTTCTCATCCAAAGACCCCACCAGCTGTGGGAGTGGAGAACATGTTCGTCATCTATAACTGAACAAAGGAAAAGTGTCCAGAATGCTTAAAGAACTTCCACAAATCCACAAGAAATAGGCAATTCCATAGAAAAGGGTTAAAGGCTTAACAGACATTTTTTAAAGGATTTTATTTGTTTATTTTAAGGATTTTTTTTTTTTTTTTATTTGACAGAGAAACAGCAAGAGAGGGAACACAGGCAGGGGGAGTGGGAGAGGGAGAAGCAGGCTTCCCGCCAAGCAGGGAACCTGATGCAGGGCTCGATCCCAGGACCCTGAGATCATGACCTGAGCCGAAGGGAGACACCTAACCGACTGAGCCACCCACGCACCCCGATTTTATTTATTTGAGAGAGAGTGCACACAAGCGGGGGACGGGGGAGGGACCAAGGGGGAGGGAGAAGCAGACTCCCTGCTGAGAGAGAGCCCGAAGTGGGGCTCAATCCCAGAACCTTGGGATCATGACCCGAGCCGAAGGCAGATGCTTCACTGACTGAGCCACCCAGGCGCCCCTTAATTTTTGAAACAATGAAATGATACTATATGCTCACCAGATTTGCAAAATTAAAACATTTGACAATCCCAAGAATTGGCAAGGATGTAGAGTAATAGGAACTCTCATTGGCCCTAGTGCTGGTGAGTATATAAATTGTATACATTGTTTAGAAAACAGATCGGTATTATTAGCTCAAGTTTAAGATCTACATTCCCTGTGGCTCAGTAGTCCCACTCCTGGGTATACAGAAGGGTGTGTGTGTACATGTTCATATGGCAATATTATTCGTAATTGGAACAGTCCATATGCTCCTCAGCAGTCAAATGGGTAAATAAGTTATTTTTTTATTCCTGAGTACTGCAGCAAAAATGGACAAAGGACCGCTCCTGTCAATAGGTATCGTGATGTTGAACCAAAGAAGGCCAGCATGAAGGCATATTTACCGTAGGATTACAGTGCAATGCAGCCCCCTTGTTGAGTGCCCATGCAGGTGACAAAACTACAGGGAGGGGTTAGGAAATGTCGCCAGCATCCAGACGGTGGTCAGTTTACAGGTCAGGGTGGGCGCTGTACGAGGGCCCTTCTGGAGTGCTGTTCCTGGTTCACACTGACCATAGTGGTCGCAGGGTTTGAGTTCAGCTGGACCTTTCTCTCTTATGAGCTAATCTTATGGCGTGCCATCGTTCATAGTAATAAGGATTTGAAAGGGAAAATATACTTAAATGAATATGCAAAGATTATGTGTAGAGAATGTTGAATGTATTGCTCATAAATGCTAAAACAAAGAGGAACTAGCCTGAATACTCTCCAGGAGGGATTGGCTGACCACCAATGAGGCTGCTGACCATGGATCAGATGCTGTACAGCTGGTAAAGAAGCTAAAAGAGAGGCTTGTACCCAGCATGGAAACAGGTCCCCGACAGCAAGTGAAAACAGACCGAGAAGGAGTACATGTATAAGAAAGGAGAAAAAAGTACACACACAGGTACATACTCATGAGTGCATATGTGTATACACTGATGCCCAGAAAATTAAAACCTCAAGTAAATATATCCCCTGAACTACTCCAGTTGTACTTTTTATGTCTATAATTGCAAAAATGTGTATTTTAAAAATTATTTTTAATCATGGTAGAAAAACATTATTTTTATAATCAGAAAAAGCCACAAAAACATTTTAAAACGAATTGTAAAAATTAATGACTGCAGACAACGATTTCATAAATCTTTTGCATTGTTCCTGAAAGAAGGTTTAAGGTCTGACTAATTCTGGTTAACTGAAATGTGCTGTTTGTTAATCTGAAAGTTTCAAAGGATGGCTCCTCCCCTCCTTCCCTCCCCGCCCCCCACTTCCTTTGAGCAGATTTCAAGAAATGTGGTCCACTCAAGTGCGTGCTGAGTGAGCCCGAGGACTGGGGAGGGCCCTGGGCTCTCGGACCCCCGCCTGGTGCGGGAGCTTCGGTTCCTCAGCTGTCAGAGAGGGCAGCACGCCTCCTCTTAGATCTGCTCTGAGCGGTGAAAACACCTAGCATCGTGTTGGCGAGGCGCGTCTGTCCGGGAAACCAGTTTGCTGATTTAGGATTTCTTCTGTACTGAGTACTGGGCCATGGGCTGCAGACGGAGGCTTCTCCTCCCTCCTTCGCCCGAGCACCAGGGCTCGGATGCCTGCAGCAGGCACCTGCGTCTCCCTGTGTGCGGAGACGCGCACAGACGCCTGTCGGCCGATCAGTGTCACAGAGACAGACCGGCACCAGGTGGGTTTCTAACGAAAGCCGTCATTCAAGGACACGGGAGGAAAGAGGCCGCTGCCATGATAAGTAGTCATGAGACTGACAAACTCGGTTGCTGTAGTGAAAGAGGCCCTGTTCTTGCTGTCCTTTGGGGAGCTTTTCTGAGAATCTTGCATTAAAGCCAGATGAAATGATGGATTTATTCACTTGTTATGCCTTTTCTTTCTTTCTTCCTTTTTTTCTTAACTGTGGTAAAATGCGCCTTTTCTTTGTTATAAGCCAGTAAGGCTTTCTAGAGGGTCACTATTAACAGCTGAGCAGGTGTATCCCGGGTGAGTCTTGGGCAAATCTAGTTTGTGTGTGAGCAGTTCCTCGGGGATTCCTTGTGGGTGGGGACGGCTGACCACTTAACAAATAGGTCAAGAGATTGGATCGGCCCTCATCTTCTGATACTGGAAAACACCTTTGCTGGGGTCACCCGGAGCTCCCCACAAGCTTGTATAGCAGCACTTGCTGCCCGTAAGTTCAAGGTTTAGAAATAAAGCCAAGGTGTTATCTGTGAGCCTTTCAGACCTGGGCAGGCAGATTCCACAGCTGTCCATCTTAGCTCGAGCTGCTGTAACTGAACACCACAGGCGGGATGACACAAATAGTGGGCATCTCTTTCTCACGGTTCTGCAGGCTGGGGGTCCAAAATCGGGGTGCCTGCAGATCTGGTTCTTGGCGAGGACCCTCATCTTGGTGTGCACTCAGAGCAAGCTCTGGACTCCTTTTCCTCTTAGGAGGGAGAGCACTAATCCCATCATGGCTCTCCTCCCTCAAGACCTCCGGGTAAGCCCATTTACCTCCCAAAGACCCCACCTCCCAGTCCCGTCACACTGGGGGGTCAGCGGGGAGACATAAATATTCAGCCCACAGTGGTGACCCTGCCCTTGTTCCCTCTTCCCTGCTGCCTTTTCCAAAGTTAGTTAACCAGCCTCTCTTCCTCAGCTCACTTCAGGCCTTTGTGTTTCTGCATTTCTATAAGAAGACATGTTTTATGTGTGTGGCTGCATGGCTAGATCTATGTTATTTTTATGCATTGGAAAAAGGATGCCTTTCTAATCAAAATAGGATTGTCTTCCTCCCTTTCCAAGAGTTTTGAGCCCAGAGTATTAGATGGCATCAAAATTTTTATTTTCAAGGAGACCCCAGCCCCCTGAATTTTGAGGAAAGCAGAATTCAGGGAGAGAAAGGAGAGAGCGAGGTTCGCATTTGCTCAGGGAATCAAATGTAGGACATTCAGAATGCGGGTGTGTTCATGGGAGGGTAGCTCTGAGACGCACTCACCCCTGAGAGCCCAAGACAATGAATCTCGTGCTTTTGCCTTCCTCCTCTGCCCTTACTCTGGTGTGGTGGTAACAAAACTGATTACCGAAACCTTTGCTCAGTAAATGGGGTTTCAGGTCTTGAAGCCAAGTTAATGTTTATTCCCAGTTTGGCCTATGCTCTTTCCCTGAGCCAGCTTGATTGTAAAGTTCCCGAAGACCAAGCTGGTGGTGGGGATGGGTGCTCTGGTGCCGTGACACGGTACCCCGGGATGGGCAGTTCTGATTGGAACTTGTCTCATGAGGCTTTGATTTCATCCCTTATGTGATATTTGACATAAAAGGACCTCGGTTTGGCCGAGGCCCACTGCATGGGTATTTTGCATCATTCTGGGCATTTTAGCAAATTCTCCAGAGCCTCTTTCTGCATTTGTACTTCCCAGGAGGTATGATGTGATGCCCAATGTGACTGTCCTTGGAGTTCTGGTGTCCTGGTTTTGCCTGAGCACAGGAAATCGGTGACTCTGCAGTGACCCATGTTCCCGAGTGTCGACAACCCACAGCCTCCCTCTTCTCCCACCTGGTTGTGCTCCCGATGTGAGTGTTGGGTACTGGTGTCCCGACCCCGGCTCTGTTGTCACCTTGCTCATCATTGGCCGCCTTTCTCTCCTCTCTCCTTTTCATGCTCTCTGATTCACAGATTTCAGGTATGTTCTCCTGTAGCTCTCCTTGCAGGATAGCCTCGTGCACCCTGTTTTAGTCCATGGGTGACCTGTCCCTTCCCTTTGCTGCTATCATGGGCACTACAGGATTGCAGAAGGATGCTGTAGCCAGAGAAAGACTGGGGGGTGGCCGGCACTGCCCCACGTGATTCTGCTGCATTTATTAATGGCACTGGCAGAGACACGGGGCACAGTGGTCCTCCCGAGTTCTGACTAAAACGGGGGAGTGGGAATCAGGCTTCATTTCCAGGTTATTTTTCCTTTTCTCTGTTATTTTTTTTTTAAGATTTTATTTATTTATTTGAGAGAGAAAATGAGAGAGAGAGCATGAGAGGGGAGAGGGTCAGAGGGCAAAGCAGACTCCCTGCTGCGCAGGGAGCCCGATGCGGGACTCGATCCCGGGACTCCAGGATCATGACCTGAGCCGAAGGCAGTCGCTTAACCAACTGAGCCACCCAGGCGCCCTCTCTGTTATTCTTGACCTGCTGCTCTTTTTTGTCCAAAACTTCATACTGAAATCCTAGTCTCCCAAGACCATTCTGGCTGGCTGATAGCTCATTTCAGCCAACTTAGATCGTGGTGTTTAACCCAAAGCAAGGTTGTAAAATAAGGAAAAAGCAGTGTATCAATTCCAGGAAAGGGGTAACTTGATCAAGCCTAAGACCTTAGTAGCTGGGAGACCTATTTCTCCAGGGCTCCCCCAACCCTGTTTTTTAAACTTTGCAAATTTTGTACTATATGCATATATTATCTATTCAAACACTTTAAAAATGTTAAGTAATTCATAATATAATAAAAAGTTCAAATTCTATAAGGAAAGTATGTTGCTGGGGCGCCTGGGTGGCTCAGTCATTAAGTGTCTGCCTTCGGCTCAGGTCATGATCCCAGGGTCCTGGGATCGAGCCCCGCATCGGGCTCCCTGCTCGGCGGGAAGCCTGCTTCTCCCTCTCCCACTCCCCCTGCTTGTGTTCCCTCTCTCGCTGTGTCTCTGTCAAATAAATAAATAAAATCTTAAAAAAAAACTGTTACCAGCAAACTTGAAAGAGGGATGTCACTAAACTGAATTATATAATTCACACTGTTTTTAGAATATTATTATTATTGATTGTGATATTAATAGTGATTCCCATATAGTGGGTGCTTAACCAGGCCGGCCACTCTGCATCAACCTATCATAAACCAAACCCCAGGTGTTAAGTTGGCTCTTCAAACACATTTTGTTTCATAAGTATGTGCAACATTGTCTTTTTTTTTTTTTTAAGGAAACAGCTAATAGATGAGGCTTTATGCATATTTTTGTTTTATACTTGTTTGGTTTTATTCATCTTTGAAAGTGGTTTGTGTAAAAAGGAAGACAAATCTACGTCTGAAAGAAATATTCAGTAACAGATGTTGACTTACATTCTTAAACTTTGTGCTTTACCTGCACCTTACATAATTAAGACATTGGATGAATTAATGATGTGGAGTCCCGTTTCCCCACACTCCCACCTCCTGCTCCTTCTCTCATTCATTCCGCTCCAAGCATAAAGGTCTTCTTGCTCTTCCTTCAACATTCTGAGCACAGTCTGACCTCAGGGACTTTGCACTTGGTGTTCTCTCTGCCTGGCATACTCTTCCTCCTACATCTTAGAAAGGCTGATTCAAATGTTACCTTCTTAGTGAAGTTTTCTCTGATTTTCTTGATTAACATCACGATTCCACCCATCACTGCCTGTTATTTTTCCCTGCTTCATTTTTAAAATACTTTTGTTGGAGAATTTTTTATACATGAATATATACATGCATGCATGTATACACACATCTTTGCATATACATTATATATAAAAAGTATGTGTATATAAACTCAGTTTTCACAAACTAAACACATCCATGTAACCAGCACCCAAATCAGGGTACAAAATTACCAGCACCACAAGATCCCTTTTCTTGAGTCACTACCTCACTCTCCAGAAATAAGCTGACGTTCAACAGCATAGAAGAGTTTTGGCTGGTTTTGTATTTAGTACATATAGCACCATACAGTATTTACTCTTCCTGTAACTGGCTTCTTTCCTTTAGCATCATGTTTCATGAGATTCATCCGCGTTGTGGAATGGGTTGTAAATCCTCCATTCTCATTGGTGTACAGGATTCTCTTATGTGAATATAGAGCAATTTAATACGCACTCTCCTGTTGATGGGCACTTGGGATTTTGACAGAGCGTGTTACTATGAATATTCTAGCACATGTCTTTTGATGAAGAGATGTAGGCATTGCTGTCAGGTATATCTGGAAGTGGAGTCGCTGGGACAAAGGACATGCATACGTTCAGTTGTAGTAGCTTTTTCACAACATTTGTATCAATTTCTTTTTTTTTTTAAAGCTTCTATTTATTTGAGAGAATGAGAGAGCACATGAGAGAGGGGAGGGTCAGAGGGAGAAGCAGACTCCCCATTGAGCAGGGAGCCCGATGCGGGACTCGATCCCGGGACTCCAGGATCATGACCTGAGCCGAAGGCAGCCGCCTAACCAACTGAGTATCAATTTCTGCTCCACCAGCAGAGTTCAAATCCAGCCGCTTCCCCTCCTTACCAGCCCTTGGTGTTCTTTGTCCTTTTCATGTACTTATTCTAGTGACCATGTAGAGGTCTCTCACTTGCTTACTGACTGAAAAATAATTGATGTATGTAAATGAAGAAATCTTAAGTGTATACAGCTCAATGAATTTTACCACATATAACCACCACCTAGTCTAAAACAAAACAAAAAAAAAAACATTTTCCGCGTCCCAGAAAGTTCCTCCTGCTTCTTCCCAGTTGATACCACTCCTCCCAGTGATACCACTGGGATTTTTATCACCATAGTGTTTTACCTGTTTTTGAAGTCCATTTAACTGGAATAATTTATGCCCTTAAATCTGACTTAATTGTTCAGTGTAATGACCAAGATTTGTCTGTGTTGTTACATTATTGGTAGTTCATTCTTTTTTATACATAAAGGGAAATGAGAAAGGAATTTAAATCTTTCACTACTTTCACGGCGCCTGAGCAGCTCAGTTGGTTAAGCATCCAACTCTTGATTTCAGCTCAGGTCAGGATCTCAGAGTCATGAGATCAGGCCCCACATTGGGCTCCACACTCAGCAGGGAGTCTGCTTGAGATTCTCTCTCCCTCCCCTGCCCCTCTCCCTGCTCACACACGTGTGCGCTCTCTCTCAAATTTTTTAAAAATCACTACTTTCAACTAAACACAAAAGAAAATAGTAATTCAGGAAATGAATATAAAAGCTACAAGGTGTATAGAAAATAGCAAAATGACAAATGTAAGGCCCTCCCTACCAGTAATTATTTTAAGCGCACATTGATTAAACTCTGCAATCAAATGACAGAGACTGGAAGAATGGATGAAAACACATGGTCCAACTGTTTCCTGCCTGCAAAAGATTCACTTTAAACCCAAAGACACCGATAGATTGAAAGTGAAAGGATAGAAAAAGCAAAAGAGAGTACAGTGGCTATACTAATATCCAACAGAATCGACTTTAAAATCAAAAAAAGGTTGCAAGAAACAAAGGCTTGTATATTAATAAAAGATTCAATACAACAAGAAAATACAAGTTATTAACATGTATGTACCTAATGACAGACCATCAAAATACATGAAGCAAAAAGTGACAAAGGGAGAAGTAGACAGTTGTACAATAACAGCCATGGACTTCAACACCCCACTCTCAGTCATGAACAGAAGAACTGGACAGAAGATAAGGATGGAAATAAAGGAAGTAAACAGCACAATGAACAATCAGCTCTAACAGACCCATACCAGCCACCCAATAACGACAGACCACACACTCTTCTCAAGTGCACATGGGACATTTTCCAGGAGAGACCACTAAGTTAGACTGCAAATAAATCCCAGTAGTATTAAAAAGATATCATAAAAATAATCTTCTTTAATCACAACAGGATGAAGTTAGAAATCAATAATAGAAGTAAAACTGAAAAATTCACCAATCTGTGGAGATTGAACAGCATACTCTTAACCAGTGGGTCAAAGAAGAAATCACAAGGGAAATTAGAAAATACTTAGAAATGAATGAAAACAAAAACACAACATACCAAGATTTACAGGGTGTTAAAAGCCACACTAAAGGGGAAATTTATAGCCATAAATGCTGACAGTATAAAAACAAAAAAGATCTCAAATCAACCTAACTTTACAACTGAAGGAACTAGAAAAAGAAGAACAAACTAAACCCAAAGCTAGCGAAGGGGAGAAATAAAAGATTAGAGCAGAGATAGATGAAATAGAGAACAGAAAAACAATAAAGGAAATCAGTGCAAGCAAAAGGTGGTTTTTCAAAAAGATCAACACAGTCAACAAACTTTTAGTGAGATGGACTAAGACAAAAAGATTCAAGTTCTAAAATCAGAAATGAAAATGGGGACTTACCACTGATTCTATAGAAATAGGGTTACAAGGGAGAACTGTGAACAGTTATATGCTAACAAATTTGACAACCTAGATGAAGTGAGACAAATTCCTAGAAACAAAACCCATCCAGACTAAATTATGTAGAAATAGAAAATCTGAATGGACCTATGACCAGTAAGGATATTGAATCCATAATCAGAAATCTCCTAACAGAGAAAGGCGCTGGGCCTGATACCTTCACCGGTGAATTCTACCAAACATTTTAAAAAGAACTAATACCAATCCTTCTCAAACTTTTCCCCCAAAAAAGAGAGGAGAGGGGAACACTTCCTAACTCATTCTGTGAAGCCATCATTACCCTGATACTAAAGCCAAAGACTATAAGAAGACCAATATCCCTTACAAATATAAATGCAAAAATCCTCAACAAAACACTAGCAAACCGAATTCAGTGGCATAGTAAAAGGATTGTATACCATGACCAAGTGCAATTTATTTTGGGAATGCAAGGATGGTTCAACATATGAAAACCGATCATTGTAATACCCCATGTTAACAGAATGAAGGATGAAAGAACCTAGGATATTCTCAATGTGGAAAAAGCATTTGACAACATTCAATACCCTTGGGTAAACACAGTCAGCAAGTTATGAATGAATGGAAATTACTTCCATATGATAAGCCATATGAAACACCCACCACTAACATCATACTAAGTGATGAGAGACTTGAAAGCCTCTCCTCTTAAGATCAGGAACAAGACAAGGCTGCCTACTTTCACTACTTCTATTCAATGAAGTACCAGAAGTTGTAGCCAGAGCAGTAGGCAAGAAAAAGGAAAGGCATCCAGATTGGAAAGGAAGAGTAAAATTATCGTGTTCATAGATGACATAACTTTATATATAGAAAACTCTAAAGATTCCACAAAAATCCTGTTAGAGCTAATTAATCCAGCAAAGTAGCAAGATACAAAGTGAACGTGCAAAAATCATTTGCGTTTTTGTACACTACCATTGAACAATCTGAAAAGAAAATTATGAAAACAATTCCATTTACAGTAGCATCAAAAAAATAGAATTAACTAAGAAAGGAAAAGACTTACGAAATGAAAACTACAAATACTGAAAAAAATTAAAGAAGACATAAATGGAAACAGCTCGTGTTCATGGATTGCAAAATTTCATATTTTAAAATGTCAATACAGGGCTCGGTCAGTGAAGCATCCACCTTCAGCTCAGGTCACGATCCTGTGGTCCTGGGATCGAGCCCTACGTTGGGGTCCCTGCATAAGTAGGGAGTCTGCTTCTCTTTCTTCCTCTGCCCTTCCCTCCTCTCATGCTTTCTCTCTCTCTCTCTCAATTAAATCAATAGAATCTTTAAAAAAAAGGTCAGTACTACCCAAAGAGATCTACAGTTTCAGTACAATCCCTGTCAAAATCCTAATGATGTTTTTCTTTTTAAGATTTTATTTATTGATTTGACAGAGAGAAACACAGCGAGAGAGGGAACACAAGCAGGGAGAGTGGGAGAGGGAGAAGCAGGCTTCCCGCTGAGCAGGGAACCCGATGCGGGGCTCGATCCCAGGACCCTGGGATCATGACCTGAGCCGAAGGCAGACGCTTAACGACTGAGCCACTCAGGCGCCCCTCTAATGATGTTTTTCTATTAGTAATAAAAGAGAGGGGGCATCTAGCTGGCTTAGTCAGTAGAGCATGTGACTCATTCTCAGGGTTGTGAGTTCAAACCCCATGTTGGGCAGGGAGCTGACTTAAAAAAATAATAATAATAAATAAATACTCCTTGTGAAACTCATGAAATCTCAAGGGACCTGAAATAGCTCAAACAGTCTTGAAAAAGAACAAATGGAATACTCACACTTCCTGATTTTAGAACTTGCTACAAAGTTATACTAATGGAAATCGTGTGGTACCTGCATAAAGACAGACATGTCAATCAGTGGGATACAATAGAAAACCCAGAAGTAAATCCTTGTGCTGTGTTCAAATGATTTTTGACAGGGGTGCCAGTAACACTCATTAGGGAAAGGACCGTCTTTTTAATGAATGGTTCTGGAAAAACTGGAAACCCACATGTGAAAGAATGAAGTTAGACCCTTACCTAACACTGCATACAAAAGTTAAAATGTATTATAGACCTAAATGTAAGGCCTAACACTATAAAGTCTTAGGAGAAAACATAAGGCAAAACTTTATGACATGAGATTTGGCAGTCATTTCTGGGATGTGATACCAAAGGTAGAGGAAACAAAAGAAAAAATAGACAATTTAAATTCTGCATGAAAAATGTAAAATTTTGTGCATCAAAGGACATCAACATAATAAGAGAGCAACCCACAGAATGGGAGAAAATATTTGTAAGTTATATAAGTGGTAAGAGAGGTTAATATCCAGACTATACTGAGAATTCTCAAAACTCAACCACAAAAAAACAACTACCCAATTCAAAAAATGGGCATTAGACTTGAATGGACATTTCTCCAAAGAAGATGTACAAAGGGACAATAAGCATAAGAGAAGACGCTCACCATCACTGATTATTAGAGAAATGCAAATCAAAACTACAGTAAGATAACCGCCAAATAACCATTAGGGTTACTACAATAAAAATAATAGAAAAGAACAAGTTTCTGGCAAGGATGTGGAGAAATCATAATCCTTGTGCATTGTTGGGATTTGGATTGTAAATGGTGTGGCCACTGTGGAAAACAGTATGGCAGTTCATCAAAAAATTAAAAATAGGATTACCATATGATCCAGCAATTCCATTTCTGGGTATACACAAAAGAATTAAAAGCAAGGTCTTGAAGAGATATTTGCACACCCATGTTCATAGCAGCTTATTCACAAGAGCTAAAACATGAAAGCACCCCAGGAGTCTACTAAGGTTGAATGAATAGGCAAAATGTAATATATACATACAGTGGAATATTATTCAGCCTGGAAAAGGAAGGAAGCCCTGTCACATGTGATAGCATGGATGTACCCTGAAGATACTACACTAAGTGAAATAAGCCAGTCCACAAAAAGAGAAAAACTGTATGATTCTCCTTATATGAGGTACTTAGAGTATTTAAAATCATATAGAAAAAGTAAATGGTGGTTGCCAGGGGCTGGGAGCAGGGAAAAATGGGGAGTCATTATTAATGGCCATAGAGTTTCGGCTTTATGAGATTAAAAGTTATGGACGATGATGGTGATGGTTGTACAACATTATGAACATATGTAATACTCCTGAAGTGTATCCTTAAAAATGGCTAAGATGATAAATTTTATGTGTTTCACCACAATAAAAATTGAAGGGAAAGAAACAGTTATACGCAAAAAGCAGAAAATGTAGTGGAAGACAAAAACAGGAACAATGAACAAAGGTAACAAGTAGAAAACAGTAACTAATAGGTATCAATCCACCTATATTGATTATAACTCTGAATGTCAGTGGTCTAAGTGTACCAGTTAGGAGACAGAGATTGTCAGAGTGAAACAAAAAACAACCCAACTAGAGTCTACCCACCCCCCAAAAAACCCACTTTAAATATAAAGGCACATAGTGAATAAAAGTAAATAGATGGAAAAAATATATACCATGCTAACACTAGTCAAAAGAAAGCAGGGATAGCTACATTAATTTCACACAAAGCAGACTTCAGAATAAGGAAAGTTACTAGGAATAAAGAAGAGCATTACATTATGATAAAGGGGTCGGTTCTCCAAGAAGACATAAGAATTCTTAGCATGATGCTCCTAACAGCATAGCATCAAACCACATGAGACAAAAATTGATAAAATTGCAAGGAAAAATAGATGAGTCCATTATCATGGAGACTTCAACACTCCCTCTCAGAAATGGACAGATTGAGCTGGCAGAAAATCAGTAAGGACACAGCTGAACTTAACACTGTCAGTCAGCTGGATGATAATGACCTCGAAGACTACCTCATCCAACAACAGCAGAATTCACATTCTTCCCAGGCTCACATGGAACATTAAGCAAGATAGACTGTATTCTGGACCATAAAACACAGAAAATAATCCACCTTACAGTGTCTGTTCTCAGGGCACAATGGAATTAAACTAAAAGTCAGTAACAGAAAAATTCCTGAGAAATCCCAAAATACTTGGAGATTAAACAACACACTTCTAAATAACACATGAGTCAAAGAAGAAATTTCAAGAGAAATTTTCTTAAATTTTGAACTAAATGAAAACACAGTCAAAATTTGTGAGATGCAGCAAAAGCAGTGCTTATAGGGAAATTTATGGCATCGAATGCATTTTTAGTAAAGAAAAAATGATCTAAAATCAATAGTCTAAATTTCCACCTTAAGAAACGAGAAAAAGAAAAACAAAGTAAGTCCAAAGTGATCAGAAGAATTACAGCAGAAATTAATGAAACTGAAAACAGGAAATCAGTAGACAAAATCAACAAAACTAAAAGCTGTTTCTTTGAAAAGATCAATAAAATCGATAATCCTCTAACCAGGCCATCTAAGAAAAAGAGTGAACACAAGTTACTAATGTCAGAAATGGAAGTGAGGACATCACTACAGATCCCATGGAAACTGAGTGGATAATAAAGGAATACTACAAACAACTATATTTCCACAGATACGATAATCTAGATGAAATGACCCAATTCCTTGAAAGACACAATCTGCCAAAACTCACACACAAAGAAGTAGACGATCTGCATAGGCTTACATCTATTAAAGAAATTGAATCAATAATTAATAACTTTTCCAAATCAAAAGCACTGGGCCCAGATGGGTTCACTGCTGAATTCTATCAAGCATTCAAGAAAGAAATTTACCAGTTCTCCACAATTTCTTTCAGAGGATATAAATAGAAGGGATATTTCCTAATTCATTCCATTAGACCTGCATTACACTAATACCAAAACCAGATGAAGACATTCCAAGAAAAGAAAACTAGAGAGAACAGTATCTCTCATGAATATAGGTACAAAAATCCCCAACAAAATAGCAAATCAAATCCAGAAAAAGTATAAAAATATGACCAAGTGGGATGTATATCAAGTGTGCAAGGCTGGTTCAACATCCAAAAATCAATTAATGTAATCCATCATATCAACAGACTAAAGAATAAAAATCACGTGATCATATCAATAACTACAGAAAAGGGATTTGATAAAATTAATACCCATTCGAATAAAAATCCTCAGTAAACTAGGAATAGAAGGGAACTTTCCCAACTTGATAAGGACTATCTTCAAAAAACCTATAGCTAACATCACATTTAATAGTGAGAAACTAAGCTTTCCCATAAAGATCAAGTGCAAAGCATGAATGCCCCGTCACCACTCCTTACCAACATCATACCAGAAGTCCATGCTATTGCAGTAGGCAAGGAGGGGAAATAAAAAGAATACATACTAAGAAAGAAGACCTAAAACTGTCTTTGTTTGCAGATGACATGATCATCTGTGTAGAAAATCCAAAAGAATTGACAAAAAATCCCAGAACTACTAAGCATTTATAACATGGCTGTAAGATGCAAGGTTAATATGCAAAAGTCCGTCACTTTCCTAGATGCCAACAATGAACAAATGGACTTTTTTTTTTTTTTTAAGATTTTAGTTTATTTTTTTGACAGAGACAGCAAGAGAGGGAACACAAGCACGGGGAGTGGGAGAGGGAGAAGCAGATTTCCCACTGAGCAGGGAGCCCAATGCGGGGCTCGATCCTAGGACCCTGGGATCATGACCTGAGCCAAAGGCAGACGCTTAATGACTGAGCCACCCAGGCGCCCCGAACAAATGGAATTTTAAATTTAAAATGCAGTATCACTTACCTTAGCACCCTAAAAATGAAATACTTAGGTATAATCCTGATATCAAAATATGTACAAGATCTGTATGAGGAAAACTAAAAAATGTAGATGAACAAGATCAAAGAGCTAAGTAGATATTCCGTGTCTGTGGATAGGAAGACTTAATATTTTCAAGATGTGAGTTCTTCCCAGTTTGATGTACAGCTTCATTGTAATCCCAGTAAAAATCCCACCACATTATTTTATGGATATTGATAAACTGATCCTAATGTTTATATAGAGAGGCAAGAAACCCAGAATAGCCAACCCAATATTCAAGGAGAACAAAAAATTTGGAAGTATGATGCTACCCACTTTGAGACTTACTATAAAGCTACAGTAATCAAGACAGTGTGGTATTGGCAAAAGAACAGAGAAATAGATCAATAGAACAAAATAGCCCAGAAATAGATCCACATAAATATAGTCAACTGCTCTTTGACAGAAGAGGAAAGGCAGTACAGTGGAGCAAAGGTAGTCTTTTCAACAAATGGCACTTGAACAACTGGACATTCACATGCCAAAAAAAAAAAAAAACCAAGAAGAAGAGAGAAAGAATCTAGACACAGACCTTATTCCCATCACAAACTCAAGAATGATCACAAACCTGAATGTAAATGCAAAACTTAAAACTCCTGGAAGATCATAGGAGAAAACTTAGATGACCTTGGGTGTGGTGGTGATGCCTTTTAGTGACGACACCAAAGACCTGATCCATAAAAGAAAGAATAGCTATGCTGGACTTCATTAAAATTAAAAACTTATTCTCTACAAAACACAATGTCAAGTGAATAAGAAGATGAACCACACAGACTGTTAGAAAGTGTTTGCAAAATACATATCTGATAAAGGCATGTTAAACACAAAGAACTCTTAAAACTCAACAGTAAGAAAACAACCTGATTAAAAAATGGGCCAAAGACCTTAACAGACGAGATAAACAGATGGCAAGTACACACATGGAAAGATGTTCCACATTGTTTGTCATCAGGGAAATGAAAGTTAAAACAGTGAGCTACCACCATGCACCTATGAGAATGGCCCGAATCCAGAATGCTGACAGCACCAAAAGCTGTCAAGGATGTGGAGCAACAGGAATTCTCAAACATTGCTGGTGGGAATGCAAAATGGTACAGGCACTCTGGAAGACACTTTGGTGGTTTCTTACAAAATTAGACATAATCTTAGCATATGATTCAGCAGTCATGCTCTGAGGTGTTTACCCAAAGGAACTGAAAATGTACATCCACACAAAAACCTGCACATGAATATTTATAGCAGCTTTTTTCATAAGTACCAAACTTAGAAACAACTAAGATGTCCTTCTGTAGGCGAATGCATTAATAAACTCTAGTCCATTCAGACAGTGGAATATTATTCCGCTCTAAAAAGAAATAAGCTTCTGAGCCTTCCAGGAAAGAGGGAGGGAGGAAGAGGGGAGAAAAGAACCCAGTGTCCAAGGCAAGCTTGGCACTCACTGTGCCCACAGCTGGCACAAAAAAAAAATTTTTTAATAATAATAAAAAATAAGAAATGAGCTATGAAGCCATGATAAGACATGGAAGAACCTTAAATGCATACTACTTGGTGAAAGAAGCCAATCTGAACAGGTTCCCTACTGCAGGATTCCATCTATATGACAATCTGGAAAAGGCAAAAATAGGAAACAGATCAGTGGTTGTGGCTGGCACAGGGTAGGGGGTGATGAATGCATAGGCCAGAGGATTTTGTAAAACAGTAGAAACATCTCATTATACTTTTGCCCAGACCCATCCGATGTGCACCGCCAAGAATGAACCCCCAGGTAAACTATGGACTTTGGGTGATTATGATGTGTCAGTGCAGGCTCATTTTTTGGTTTAAAAAAAAAAAAAAGTTCCATTCTGGTGAGTGATGTTGATCAGGGAGGTTGTACATGTGTGGGGGCTGGAGGTTTTTGGGAAATCTCTGTACCTTCTTCTCAATTTCAGTCTTTTTGAAAAATGTATTTTTATGTATTAGCAATGAATCAAAAATTGGCATAAAAATAGCCTTTACAGTAGCATAAAATCTGACATACTTTGCATTAAGTTTAATAAAAGATGTGCAGAATCTTGCAGTCTACTGAAAAATTACAAAAACATAGCTGAGATCTAAATAAATAGATGTATAGATAAATAATAAATAGAAGATCTAAATATATAAACGGATATACCTTGTACAGGAGTCAGAAGACTTGATATGTCAATATATCTGTTCTCCCCTAATTGATCTATAGGTTCAACAAAATCGCAATGGGCTTTTTGTAGAAATTGACAATTTGATTCTGAAATTTATATGGAAATGCAAAGAACCTAGAGTAGCCACAACTTTGAAAAAGAATAACGAAGAATACCATACTACCTGATTCCAAGACTCACTATAAATCTACGTAATTAAGACAGCATAGGATTGGCATAATGGTAGACAAATGGGTCCATGGAATGGAATAGAGAATCCAAAATTTATATTTTATTTTTTACCATAACATGTTTAACTAAAATCAAGTCCCAACAATTAAAATCTGCATTTGCAAGACACTTTTAAGAGAATGAAAATTAATTATTTGCAGTTATATATCTGGTAAAAGATTTGTATCTAGAATATCTAAAGAACTCTTTAAAACTCAATAATAAGGGGCGCCTGGGTGGCTCAGTCGTTAAGCGTCTGCCTTCGGCTCAGGTCACGATCCCAGGGTCCTGGGATCGAGCCCCGCATCCGGCTCCCTGCTCGGCAGGAAGCCTGCTTCTCCCTCTCCCACTCCCTCTGCTTGTGTTCCCTCTCTCACTGTCTCCCTCTCTGTCAAAAAATAAAATCTTTTTAAAAAATAAAAAATAAAACTCAATAATAGAATAAATGACCCAGAATTTTTTTAGTGGACAAAAGATCTGAACAGTGATTAAGATGGCAAATTTAAACACGTTAAAAGATTGAGTCAGTGCGTACATGCAGGTCCCGCTGCACCCTGTTAGAAGGGCTGACCCTACAGAGGGGTGATGGGGAGGAGTTGGAGCTCTCCAAGGCTGCTGGCGGGAACGTAAAATGGAACTGCTGCCTTGGAAAAGCGTGAGGCACTTTATTAAAAGCTAAACCTACACTTCTGTGAGCAAGCCATTCTACTTCTAGGTATTTATTGAACAGAAATGCAAATATATGTCCCCACAAAGACTCGTACATAGATGCTGAGAGCGGCTTTATTTGCAGTAGCTGCAAACTGCTAACTCGCCCGTCAACAAATGGCTCTGTCAAAAAAACGGGTAACAGATGAAGGGCCTACCCATCTACGCGGCTGCCACTCAGTAAAAGGAACAGACAGTGCAAACCCGCAACAGCGGGGCAAATTATGCTGAGTGAAGGAGCCAGACAAACACGGATACATGCTATCTGATTTTATTGATGTAGAATTCTAGAACGTACAGGCTACTACACAGTGTCAGAAGCAGGTCAGTGTTGCCTGGGGCCAGGAAGGGAGTGTGGGAAAGAAGGGACACTCGGAAACCTGGGGTAGGAGGTGCGTTCGTCACCGTGAGTTGCCACAACAGTCCCAGGTATGTGCATGCCACAAGCTAGCACATCGCACACTTGGCGTATGTGCAGTTCTGAGCTTGTCAATTATACCTCAGGCCCTTTTAAAGAAAAAAAAAAGATAATGCTCTTCATTCACCAGGTCTGGTTTTAAGTGGCTTCTTTTCCTGGTGCCTTATGAAAGTCACTCATTGAACAGAGCCTTCTTTGAACGTCACTGTCTTTGTTTACGTACTCAGTTCAGCAAGGCCTGGGATCTCTCTGCCTTGATGGTTGGGGAGGGGAAGGAAGAGACCGCCTTTCTTCAAGAGCTCCCAGGACAGAGCAATCTCCCTTCGTCTGTGCTGTTGTTCCAGATGTTTCTTCCTTTCACCACAGGGTTGGGGTCATCTGAGGGCCCTGAGTGCTCCCCTCGGCTGGCCTCTCTATAGACTAGACTGATCCTGATAACTGGCCCCGGAAGGCGGCCGTGTCGTAGCTGGTGATTTAAATAGAACATTTAAGTGTAATTGTTTGAAGACTGGGATTTATTTAGTACTTTCTGAGTTTATGTCTGTTGTAGAAAATATGCCAGTGAGCATAGTCGGCCGGATGTGTTTCCTAGGCAAGCTGCTTTAATGCTTCTTCTCCTGGACCGATGTGACATCACAACAGCTGCCACAGAACGTGTGTCCTTCAAGTGGAAAGTGTGGTGCAGAAGTTGAAACTATTGGCACCCGTTAGAAAAGTTTAATTATCTGGACTTTTTTTTTTTCTTTTCCTTTAATGGAAAAGAAAGACAAACCATGTGTCCCAAACGTTATACTTTATTAGGAGAGATGACCGGATAAGTGAGGGATAGAGAAACAGTAGATGATAAAGCAGTATGCCTACCTTGTGCAATTCAGTTTATCCATAGTCAACAATAGACTTGGTTGTTGTTCTGCAACTTCAGGCACACGGGATGTTGTTTTGTTTGTCTGGAGAGCTGAATGAAATGCAGTTTGCGTGTTGGAGATTCTTGAGCTCTGTACGTCAGGCTCTTTCCTTTGATTTTAATAATTTCATTCCCTAATTTTATTCCTCCTGAGATTGCTGTGACAGGAAGTCATCAGAGCCTAATGCTCACAAGATCTGTGTTCATACGATCTTAAAACACTGCCAAAATGCTACATAACAGCTTGGCATTTAAGCAGGGAACAGTTACGGAGCAAATGGGTGTCGTAATTCTGATTTGTAATAATTCTGCATGGAGAAACAGAGTTAGAGGCGCACTTCCCATTAGCTTTCAGGAACTTAGCGAGGTCTCAAACTAACAAGTGAGGCCGATTCCAGGGGACCTGCATTGCCCTATAACCAGCCTTGCTGAATGTGATGTCACACCTGAACTCTTTCAAACCTGATGGGGTTCTAGTGACTACTGAGCCACAGTGTATCTACATGTAAAATTTATGCAAGCATGGAATTTGATGACCCAAATCAGGGCATGTTGTGAGTGGGGGGAAAAAAAAAACCCCAACACTGGTAATAATTTTACCAGGACAATAAGCTTGAAATGGGGTGCTCCAGGGCAAACTGGGGCATATGGTTATCCTACTTATAATATGGCAGTGAACTTGAGTAAAGTCATGCATTTTAGATTTATGCATGGCTATCTGTGCATCTTAATAATGTCGAGCATATAGTCCATTTTCCTCATAATGCTAAGTCATTTTATAGTCGGAACTGGATCCTACCTCTGCATGTTACAACGGTCTATTTTTATGACATTTTACTATAAAGTGTTTGCTTTTTATAAGTGTGAAAAGTGCCTAATCCTCCCTCCCCCGAAAAAACCCAGACTTAAAAAGTCATGAAAGATCACTTTTCACCCACAAATTGTAGGTAGGGAAAAAAAAAAGAAATTATATTGCTAATATCCAGTGTGGCGAGGCCATGGGAAAATAGATACCTTCTATCTATTTGTTCATTGGGATATATTTGTTCATTGGGATATAAATTGGTAGAACCTTTTGGCAGGGCAACTTGTTCATTGGGATATAAATTGGTAGAACCTTTTGGCAGGGCAACTTGCCAGAGCTGTTACAAATGCAGATGGCTTTGGGCCGGCAGTTCTGTGTGCAGGAACGGAGCTTACAGTCACACGTGTCCCAGGAGGGCACTATGAGGACAGTTGCTGTGGTATTGATGGTGATAGCAGAGACTTTAACTGTAGAAACGTCCCCCAGTAGTCCTAAGTCTCAGTACATGGCGTGTGTCATCCTTCAGGATCCTGGGTGGTGGTTAGAAGGAGTGAAGATTCACATCACTCTAAGACATGATAGAATCTAAGTTGAAAAATGATATGTAGCATTTGATCCCATTTATGGAAAGCTAAACAAAGACTAAAACTATAAATTTCTATGCCTACATCTGGGCATTGAATTCAGAGACAAAGGTCTGGAAGGGTATGTACCAAACTGATAATAGTAGTTAACTTGTGGGATGAGTATGAATGCTCTTTTATCTGTGTTTAAAATTTTTTTACCTGTATGTATTCATTGGTTACCTAGTTTTATAAATGAATGAATTTTTTTAAGATTTTATGTATTTGACAGAGGGAGAGAGAGAGCACAAGCAGGGCAAGCAGGAGAGGGAGAAGCAGGCCCCCTGCTGAGCAGAGAGCCCAACTGGGGTTCCATGCCAGTTCCCTGGGATTATGACCTGAGCTGAAGGCAGACGCTTAACTGACTGAGCCACTCAGGCGCCCCATAATGAATAAATGAATTTTTTTAATGTCTATAATTGCATTATAACAATTGTGGAAGAGAAAAGAAATGATCACTATTAGCATTTGGCTTCATTCTAATCTTTTTTTCCCTGTGTCTTCTGTCCATGATTTTTAAGGGCAGATCTCAGAGGACTCTTGGACATTTCCATTCTGGGCAGTCCTCAATGTAGTTAGTGTTTCACTGAGTTCCCTGCACCAGGGAAATAATAGGAAAACCTTAGCCTGCTAAGGCAGGACCTAAAATGGAAGGTTCCTCACCTTCATTAGGTTAAACTCAATGACAGTGAAGCTGAAAGATACAGAATCGAATTAGCAATTCCTTAGCCACTAAGTGTGGCAAAACCCAGTCTCACCTGACCTGCACTTGCTTGTTGGCAAAGCCTAACCTCACTTACCTTCGGGCATTTATTTATAGTCTACCTCCCCACTGGTCTTAAATATTCCCGTGTGTGTGTGTGCGCGTGCGCGCACGTGTGTATGTGTGTTAGTTACATACATACGTATATTACTACACAAGTATTAGCATGTTTGATTATAAGGTGCTACCCGAGGTCCCATCTGGGGACATTTTGTAATGTAGAGCATATGAACCATATTACTTCCCCAAATCTGAAAATTTCTGAATTCCAGAATACATCTATCTAGTCCAAATGGTTTCAAGGTAAGGGATTGCAATACCCATGAAGTAGTGAAGAGGTAAAACATGAAATTTGAAACAAGCTGGCCAAAAGTTAATTTACTCCTTAAAAACTAGGAGATATTTGCTCTTGTGTGTGAGGGGCTTAAGTAAAGGATATTTGTGTCGTCATTGTTTGCAATAGCAAAACACTGGAAATATGCCAAATGGCTATTGATAGGGTCAAACAGATTGTTGCACATTTATTCGGTGGAATGCTATATAAAAAATTCTATTTTTACAAATATGGGCCCTTATACCACATACAAAAATTAGCTCCAAATGGATTACAGACCTAACCTAAGACTAGACAATGAAACTCTTAGAAGAAAATTAGGGGAAAACTTCATGACACTGGACTTGGCAGTGACTTCTTGAATAGGACACTGATAGCACAGGCAGCCAAAGCAAGAACAGACCAAGAGAACTATATCAAACTTAAAAACCTTTTGCATTGAAGGACATAACAGAACGAGAAAACAACCGATGGAATGGGAGAAAATGTTTGCAAGTCACATATCTGATGAGTTCATATCCAGAATATATTTTTAAAAAACTACAACTCAACAACAACAAAATCACCCTATTAAAAAATAGACAAAAGGATTCAAATGGATCTTCCATACAAAGATGGCCAACACTATATGAAAAGATGCTCAACATCAGTAATCATCAAAGAAATAATAAAACCATAATGAGATATCACCTCACACCCATTAAGATGGCTACTATCAAAAACCCAGGAGTTAACAGGTGTTGGTGAGGACTGGGAGAATTGGGAACGCTTATAGCCTCACTGTGGGTGCGATTGTAAAAACCGTCCAACTGCAATGGAAAAGAGCATCGAGGTTCACCAAAGGTATGTAAGGTAGAGTCATAAAGCCAGAGAGTGGAGTAGCGGGCCTGGGGGCCTGGGGGGCAAGCATGGCAGGGAGCTGTTGTTGGTAGTGAAGAGTTTTAGATTTTCACAATGAAAACATTCTGGAGATCTGTTTCACGACTATGTGAATAGACTTAACACTCCTGAACTGTACACTTAAAAACAGTTAAGATGGTTTATTTTATGTGTTTTCACCACAATTCTAAAAAAAAAAAAAAAGTAGATGTGTGTGTGGTAATATGCAACATACAAGATATGTTGCTGGGGATAAACACCGGATGCAGACCTCCCTGCTTGTAAGTGGTGATTTTCTTCACCTTTAACTGAATATTTGAGTCATGAAATCCAGAAGTGAGTTCTTGAGTTTAGAGAGTACCCACTATTCATTCCCGGCCCATTCATTCATTCAACAAAGTCTTCTTGTTTTGACTTTTGCCATCAGCCTAGCAAAATTAATGTTACTTTCCCCAAAAGTGATTATAAATGTCAAGGGTGAAAATTTTGGGAAAACTTAATTGGGGCCCCAGGGGTTGGGCTTCGTTTCCCTTTAGGAAGGATCCCCATTTTTTTCAGGATACAGATGTGTTCCTTTGTCACCATACAAAATGCAGTAGACCTACATCAGCACTTCCTACACTCAGCCTGGACAGAAGCATTTTAAATACTGAATGCTTCCTTAAATCTCCAGGGCCTCCATTCACTAAGAGGATTGGGCAAAGCAAGTCCAGCTGTAATTAATCTCTGCATTCCCGTCAGGATTCATTGGCACGTGCTGTGAGAAATGAGAGGTACTTCAGATGCTGCCTGGTAACCAGCTGAGGCGAAAAAACCAGCTCCCCTCAGGCTTGCGGAGGAGCCAAGAGATGCCGACACATTCATGTGCAGCCCCAGCTCGGAGGGTGGACCCTGGCTTTGATTAAACTAGCTGATAGGCTCTGCGTTAGAAATGTTTTGGGTTTCTTTCCCTCAACTAAGAATATTAGAATTGAAGTCTTATACATTTTTTGTGAACTTTTTTTAAAGTTACGATTTTAGCAAAATATTTGAATGAGAGGAAATTCTTTAGCATTAAGTCAAGTAAAAGCATGATTGTGGATCCCTAAACTATGGTAGAGAAAGTAACTAATTGATATGTTAGAAACAAAGTACAACCTGATACCCAGGGGCAACAGAGAGAAGCCTGAAATCTAAATAAAGGCGGAGCTCTGTGGTTTGGAGGATTCCGATAATCGACCGA
The DNA here is from genome assembly GCF_003265705.2 of Callorhinus ursinus. Taxonomy (NCBI): domain Eukaryota; kingdom Metazoa; phylum Chordata; class Mammalia; order Carnivora; family Otariidae; genus Callorhinus; species Callorhinus ursinus. The sequence continues at coordinate 4,437,740 of NW_027397132.1, forward strand.
ATGAACTTCATACAGAATCCCAACTGTGATCTGGTCAGCAGATCTCCAGGAATGTCAGATGCACATCTCAATAATAAACCGGTGAAGAGGCCAGTACAGCACCCTTGGGAGACTTCTAGAAAAGGCACAGAGACCTTTGCAGCAGAGCTCTGGACTCCTCCTACAGCATCTTTATGCAACAGTTAAATACACGACCGGCAGACACGATTTGCTGGGAGTCCCTAAGGCAGCCCTTCTGCAGACACGGCACCGTCTTCATTTCGATGAGAGAATTTCTTGAAACAGACTGGGTAGGCATTGACTTGGCTGGCTTTTTGAAGTAATTGTTAGCCACCTTCCTCCGACAGCATTCACGCTTCATGCTTCGTGTTCTCACAAGTACAAAAGATCTCCGGTTATATTTCTTTTAACTCTTTGAGATCATTTTGAACTTACAGAAAAGTCACAAGAGGTATTCTGAGAACTGCCCTCTGCCTCACCGGCTGCAGAATGGCTCCCTCCCTCCTCTCTCTCCCTCCCTCCCTCTCGCTCTCCCTCCCTCCCTCCCTCTCCCCTTCCCCCCTCCCTCCCTCTCCCCTTCCCCCCTCCCTCCCTC